>NC_089490.1:233980722-234291503 GCF_036850765.1 Saccopteryx bilineata | reverse complement strand
TAAAATATAAAGAAGACCTGGTCGACCATTTATTAACATGGAGATCATTAATGACATTGACAAGAGCTCTCTCAGAGGAGTGATAGAAACCAAAGATTGACCAGGATAGGTGGAAATGGAAGAATAGGGGATACTTGGAACGGCAAGTATAGCTATTCCCATGTTAGAGTTAGAAGAACTGAGGGTCAGGATACATAGAAATATTTTGTTCCCAAAACTTCCCCAGTAACTTAATGCTGTTGAGGAAATCCAATTCTGTCCATTTCTCTTTCCATTATAACATGCAGCCTACTACTCAGAATGTTAGACCTGCTGAGGCCCTAATTTTTGTGATATTCCAGAATTTAGAAGTCATTTATGAATTAATAGCACTCTTCAGGATTATGATTGAGACAGACTCTGAATTGGCTAGTGATACTTTTAGGTTAATGAAGATATATTAGATTTGAAATGATGGCTAGGTGATTTACATTTCAATTGACTCTGGGAATTTAGGGTTTATTGCCTGGGGAAAACCTTAATTCTCCTATATTATGATTGACTACTCCATTGTTATGGGGATATAAGTTAATTTTTGTCAGGTCTTATAACACAGTTTACCTTCTACTCCTCAAGTTTCCTCTTAAGAAAAAAGTTTTTTTTGTAATTTTTGTTTTTGTGTCTTAATGTAGAGTAGCATCTATTTTGGTTCTTGCATAAATTATGCACCAGGATGGTCACCTCCAACCACACAGCTGCTCCCCAGTTCCTGAGGGTGTTGGCTAAGGCAACATCTGTCTTTTGCCTGCCCATGTATTACCTCACGGGTGTGTGCAGCTCAAACAATCTCTCAGGAATAAACCAGTTCCAGCGAATCAGAACGTCTGCTTCACACCTGATAGGAGAAGTCTGTGTGGTGTTGTTGTTTTTTTCTCTTTTTGCTAGTTTAATATTTCTGCTGTTCTCTCAGAATAAATCAAAAAGTCAAGGATTAATTTTTTTCTTTCTTTCTTTTTTTTTTTACCCCAGGAAACTTTTGCATCACCTTTAATGGAAAAAATAAGTGGTTTAGAAACAATTTTAGATATTAGAACACAATTTTTTGTTGTCACCTCTCTATAAATGGTGTCCATCTCTAGTGAGTTAGAATATACAGTCATTTGAAAATCAGGATTAACATTTTTTAATTCTGTTAAAGTTTGGTAAGTATATATTGGTTTACTACAAACTTAAAACCAATCAAAACCCCAAAATATTTAAAATATGGTGGAATTTCTAGCCAAAGATTTTAGTTTTATAAATATAAATGCATCTGTTGAAAATTTTTTAAAGTCATTTTAAGTGATATTAAATATTCTCAAAACAAATGACAGAATGAAAATTTTGTTCTTCATAAATAGCCAAAAGTGAGAGGAATGATGTATACAATAGCCTGAAAATACTTTTGAAAGTACATCTTTTCCTAAATAGTTTTACTCCATGAAACTGACCTGGAACTCTGATCTCTATAGATGTTTAGTTTTAAAACACATTGTTTCATCTTTCGACTGGAACAACAACAAAAAAATCCCTGTGAATAATAATTCCAAATCAGTCTGTGACCCATTATCCCTCAGTGGATTCGGTGCCTGATCTTCGCTCATTCTGGTCTAACCCCACCATCCCTGGTTCATTTAATTCTTTTAACTTTAATTAAAAAACAGCAGGAAAAGCCAAGAAGATAAAGCAGATGAAAATCCCTTTATAGCCTTTAGTACGGTGTACAACAGTTTGAGACAATGAGGAAAATGATGTTCACATATGAATATGAGCCATGAAAATTTATTCCTCATGGGCTACTATCCTTCAGAGAAAAAACACTTCCATCTTTTGTCCTGTGGCTCTAGAAGCATTGGAATCAAGCTCTCTGAAAAGTCTGTGTATCAGATAGAGATGGACAACATTCTTTTCCCAAACTTTTTTTCTCTTCTCCGCTAATATTTAACCTTGTTGTTCAATCGACTCTATTGTGATGTCTGCACTGACAGACCCTTACAATAATGTAGCAAACATGAGAACATACCTGTGGGTTTGTTGAAGGGCAAATTAACCTTTGAGCAGCCTTCTGTGGCATGGAAGTGATCTGTTTACATGTAATATAATGATAACCTGAACTGGGATCCAGATGTTAATAAAAATGAGACCGGTACGTAACCTGGTGCCCTGCACTTAAGATGCATTCCGTAAATCTTTTCTCCACGAATAAATGAGGAGACGTACAAGAAAAGTCTTGAGGATGGTGTCCTCCCTCTGGGGTCTTTCCCAGGCTCTGACTTCATAGTTCCCCCCCCCATACACCCCACTACTTCCTAATTTGGAGGGGGGAGCACATTGACTTGGGTTTCCTCCAGACCTCATCGACCCTGCCCAGGTGGTTTCACTGTCCCTCGGCTCCTCCTGGATGGACATCATTACTCATGCGGATGCCTCTGAGCCTGAATTCTCCCTCTCAGATGCTAGCTGAGTACTGGGCTCCTGTAGGAACTAGGACCAGTGGTGCAAGAAAGCATGGAAAGCATGTTTTATCCAGCAGCTGCCCCTAAATTAGAAAGTAAAACAACCAATGATGCGTCCATTTTGGAAATGAAATAATATGATTTTCTTAATTTTTAATATTATTTTCTTAAAAAATATGACTTAGATCTTCTATAGGAGGAACTGGATTTTTTCTCAAGTTTTCAGGTACTATGTTGTAATATAGGATTTTCCCAGGGGAGCTTAGGACCAGCCAGGGTGTCAGGGTTGACAGGTCCTAACGTGGCAGGGTTAGTAATATTTGCCAAATAGTTTAACCACCCACCACACACATTTACACATATCCTGGCACCCTTTTGTTTGAGCAAGTATATGTCACTAGTCCAGCCAATGACACAGAAGCATAAGTGACAATGTCAATTCTTGCCTGAGACAGCAAAACGTCCAAGAGCTATGCTCCAGGTGTGCTCTTTTTCTCAGCAGTGAGAAAGGAGACCCCAGGTAGGACACAGGGTAGTCACAACACGGAGCCTTGGTCGGCCTGAGTAAGGGGGTCTTGCGGACCAGGAAGGCCCTTGACTGAGATAGAGCGCTCATTTCTATGTGTTAAACTGCTGACATTTTGTGATGCTTATTGAAGCCCTTCCTAGCCCATCGTAACAAAAGCAGGGTGTCTCTTTCTCACTCCTAGGTTTCTGAGAAGAGTAATGCTCCATGAGAAGTTGAACTTAATTAAAATTTTGTAGTAGTAAACATCCCATGTTAAAAAATTCAGATTTAGAAAAAAAAAATCTCCATTTGCTCAAATTAAAATTTAGCACAATCCGAGATGAGAAATAATCCATTTTTAATAATGGAGGTCCATAATTTATAGGCAATAGTATAATTCTTCATAAACACATTTTAATTATGACTGCAAAACACATACTTGTCATTGTCTTTTTTTTTCTTTCCAAAGATTTCGACTTTGCTCTCGCCAAGAGCAATAGCTAGCAAGTGTTGTTTTATGGAAGTATAATATCAAAGGGTTTCTCCCTTGAAGCAACTTCTTTGATAAAATTTCAGAGATATTAAGAAGTTTATTTTCTTTAAATAGAGAAAAATTAGAAGTTTGATCAAGTGTTTTAGTGTAAAATATATTTAAATTGTGGTATATGGTATAGCATGCTTTTAATAAAGGCATACATGATCATAGTAATACTTTATATACGTATGAAACACTTCATATCAAAGTACTTTAGAGATAAAATAACTAATATTAACTGAAATATTTGATCAATTAACTTTGATCAAACAATAAATTGGTTAGGAAATCTTCATTTCTCTGTTTAAGAAGTTGACTTATTATCAAAAGAAAGGCATTTACTAATATGTCATGTCTTCTGAAAAATAGATAATCTGTAATTTCCCGTTTCAGGAATTTCTCATTAGAGTTGTTCTTATTGGAATTCTCCACCAGATGTGAAAACTCACAGCATTCTCCAGAGAGGATTATCACAATCAAACCTACAGCCACTTGGAGAATATGTCATTATTCAAATCTTCAACAGTAAATATAAAATGCACAAAACTGAAACAGAAAATTGCAAACAGAGATCCCTCAGGAACTTGACTATAGGGATCTTTTCTGGAATATAAAAAAGATAATGATCCATGGAAATAGAACAATAATCAAATTTTTAGATCCAGGAAGATCTTGATATAATTATAGTAGAGGTCCTTAGAAGACTGGTACTGTGGAGAAAGGTCAACTTTGTAGATAAGCAAGTAAAATCATTCTTTTGGAAAAAATGAAAATTCTTAACCTTGCCTTATCTGAAAACCACATCTATCTAAAATTTATTTCTATTAATATTTTATTAGAAAGCTGACCTATGAGTCCTTTTGTAATTGATGTGCACTAATTTTCCATCAGGTGTATTACAATGAATATATTTAACATCATATCCAAGTTGAAATTTACTTATTTAAAATAATCCTTAATTTATTCAAGGGCTAAGATGAAAAACCAAAAGGGAGGCGGGAAGATAAAATAGCATATGCAAATGAAACAAATTGAGGTGAGAACAAGGTAGCCCCTTGATTCCTTTCACCTTATACTTAAAATTAACGAATCTAAAGTCATTTAGTAAAACACATTTCCAGCTCAACAAAATTCATGCATAATTTTCACTCCCATATGAAGCATCTTACATTCAGTCAGTTTAATTATCTACAACCCTTGGATGACATTTTTAATCCTTCGTGGTTCGCTGGAAAACTCTGCAAAGGATGACTAAGTGGTGTGTTCATTAAAAAGTCAGAAATATTTTCGAGTCCAAATAGCACAGCAGATTTTTCCTAAGTGTGGTAATAATACAATAACTATTCCGGTAGGGTCTCATTAGCAAATATTTAAAAGAACAATTGTTATAAATTATTCAGGTTCTTCATGCATAGCATCTTAATTAAAAACCAAAATTATTTTTAAGTAGTCCATAGTAAAAAAAAAAAAAGTAGAAACAAAATGAAAATAAATGTAATGAAAAAGACAGGTTTGTGGAGCTCATTTAATATGTTTTACACACAATGTAGCTCCAATTATTTTGACAGGGTATTTCAAATGTTATTAACATTGCAGAATAGTATAGTGTACACAGAATTTTAAAACATGTAGCAATAATTGTATTCTATGTGGATCTTTATACTATTTGTTGAGAATATGGAAATTGAGAGCTCTGTTGTGTTGCCTTATTCTGGTTAATTTGGTTTAATTTATAATAGGGGTACAACCAAGTTCTTGGGTAACAGCAATGCACCTGCTTATCATTGGGTTGTGCTCAGATTTCTTACAGGAGCTTGAAGAGCAATTATTAACAACTATGAATGAGTCACTGAGATGGGTAGCCTTCCTCAGCAGCGACTAGTATGGGTTTGTACAGAGTACATGGTACTGGTCAACACACAGACATTGTGAGCTAAGGCTGTCCCTCCTGCCTCTGCCTATAAAAGGAAAACTGGGCTGGTCATCTCACTGTTAACCTTGCCATGGCCTCTAGCCTAAGTTTAGGAATACTTTTCCTCCCAAGTAAATGCATGTCTCTCATTCTACTGTGGATAATTAAATTTTGAAAGATCCTACAATATGTTGCTTATAAGAAACAATTTAAAAACACTATCAACCAAGTACAACAAGAAGGGGATCAAGAGATAGAGGATGCAAATCAAGAACAGAAAGTTGATGTGACTTTATTAAGGTATACTTCAGGCCTTGGCCGGTTGGCTCAGTGGTAGAGCATCAGCTTGGCATGCAGGAGTCCCGGGTTCGATTCCAAGCCAGGGCACACAGGAGAAGCGCCCATCTGCTTCTCCACTCCTCTCCCTTTCCTTCCTCTCTGTCTCTCTCTTCCCCTCCCACAGCCAAGGCTCCATTGGGGCAAAGTTTGCCCGGGCGCTGAGGATGGCTCCATGGCTTCTGCCTCAGGCACTAGAATGGCCCTGGTTGCAACAGGGCAATGCACCAGAAGGGCAGAGCATCGCCCCCTGGTGGGCATGCTGGGTGGATCCTGGTCAGGTACATGTGGAAATCTGGAAATCTGTCTGACTGCCTCCCTGTTTCCAACTTCAGAAAAATACAAAAAAAAAAAAAAAAAAAAAAAAGGTATACTTCAAAGTAAAGAAATCAAGAGGGACATTTGATCATGACCAAAACATCAACGTAGCAAGAATATACCCTTATCAATGCTTATCTATTCCCCAGAAAAGCTTTAAATGCATTCAGTAAAACTTGACAGAATTCAAAAGAGAAATAGACAAATCAGTAATGAAGGTTAAACACTTTAACACCCTTCTTAGTGACTGATAAACAAGTCAAAGAAAAACCAACAACAAATACATAAAATAGTTGAAAACCAAAGTCAACTAACTTGACCTAGTTGAGACTGATAGAAAACTACATCTAACAGGGACTTCACTTTTCTTTTACCATTGCACAGGGAATGTTCACTAAGTAGGGTTATATGCCAGGCTATAACAAACATCTCAGTACATTTCAAAGGGAGGAAATTATATGGAACATGCTCACTGACAAAATAATATTAGAAATCAGTAGCATTGAGATATCCAGCATAAAAGGAGTAATCCATTTGTCAGAGAAAAGTCAAAAGGAAATTATAAACATTTTAAAAGTATAATAATTAAAATACAATCTAAAAGTATTGGGAAGTTGCAGCTAAAATTTAAAGAATAGAAAAAAATAAGAGAGAGAGAGAGAGGTATAAAATCAACAAAGCAAACTTTTGCCTTAAGAAGTTAGAATAAGAAGAATAAATCAAACAAATAGTACCAGAATAATAGAATATTTTTTATGAGGGAAAAATAATGGAACCTCAATCCTACCTCAGACAGACTACCATCTGTACAAAACACTAATAAAAATGCACTTTGGGAAAGAAGATAAAAAAGACCTAAAATTCCTGACAATAAGAACACAAAGGGCAGGAATAGTTCAACAGAAGAGTGCTTAGGTCTTGACGTTGTCAGGAAACTTGTACGAGTAATAATATATTTTAGGCTGCAATACACCTGCTATGCATGTGGCAATCTTTATAGTAAACTCACACATACCAGTAATGGAGAATACTGATTGAAGGTATAAAAAGCCAGTCATTAATGAGAAAAATGAAATATTAAAAATGTTGAAAATTTCAAAAGAAGGCAAGAAAGCAGAGGCAGAACTTAAAACATGAGGGTCATCAAAAATCAAAAGCAACTAGCATGATGGTAGTTGTTAATCCAATTTATCAGTAATCACATCAGATATAATTAAACTAATTTCTGAAATTAAAAAATCTAAGATTAAAACAATAGATTTTCTAAATATGACTTATCACTTATTTTACTTAATTGTCTTGGCTATAATCTTCAATGCAATGTTGAATATAGGTTGTAATTGCAGACATTGTTTCATTTTTTTTGTCTTTGTTGTTTGTTTTCTTCTGATTATAGGGGTGAAGCAATCATTCTTTTACTACTAAGTATGATATTGGTTATAAGTTTTTCATAGATTCCCTTTATCAGATTAAGTAAGTGCCTCTATATTTCTAGTTTTTTCAGCCCTTTACTCATGAAAAAATGAAAGGGTGTTGGCTTTTGTCAAATGCCTCTTCTGTGTTTATTAAAAAGATCATGTGGTTTTTGTCTTTAATTGATATAGTATATTTATTATATTGATTGATTTTGGGTGTTAAATGAAACTTGCATTCCTGGGATAAATTCTACTTGGTCAAGGTGTATAATCTTTTTTATATGTTGTTGAATTCAGACTGCTAGTATTTTTTCAAGAATGTTCAAATATATGTTCATAAAGAATGTAGTTTAGTTTTCTTGTGAAGTCTCTATCCTTGTTTTAATAAAGGATAATACTGGTATCATAAAATAAATTTAAAAAAATAGATTTTTTTTTAAATTTCACTATATGTTACTTAATAAGACTCTACCAAAACATTAGAAAAGATAAAGATTAAAAGCAAAAAAGGACAAAAAAAAGAAAAAATCTCATGGACAAGGACAGCAGTGTGGTGATTGTGGGGGAGGGGCAGGTGGAGAAAGGTATAAAGGGAATAAATGATGATGGAAGAAGACTTGGCTGGGAGGTTGTAGGGAATCACCCATCCAACCTTGAACCCTCTATGACTTGGATTGGGGAACTTTAGTTAAGAGCCTTGAGTGAATGTCTCTTGGATGCAAATGCCAAGAAAGTATGAGTGGATGACCTTTGTGCAGACACAAAGGAATGCATGCTAACTGAATGGGGCTTTAGAAAATTAGCCTAAAGGTTCTAGATTGCCCTTCCTTTGAGCTTGTTAATTAGCAAAAGAAAAAAAATGTACTGACTCAAATTAACCCTTTCTCCATGTCAGCAAAATCACCATTAGTCATTCTTTCCCTTTATCACCTGGCCTCCCTCCCTTGGAATCCTGTCACCTCTGTTCTGCTTCTGATCACTAAAAGCTAAGGGAGAAGGAGATTCAGGAGGTCTTCTTTGCCTCCCATGGTAGGCCTCCTCCTCTCCCTCTTGACATAAGTTTGTGTCTTGAGTAGGTTTCTTCCACGTGACACTAGTAGTTCCCAGCGGGTTGGAGTACTACAGGAGGTGGGGGGTGAATGCACAATACAGTGTACAGGGATGTGTTACAGAAATGGGCACCTGAGACCTCTATAATTATGTTAGCCAGTGTCACCCCAATAAAAGCAATTATAATTTTTAAAAAGTATAAGGATAAAGTTATTTCATGTGAACCCCAACAAAAAGACTTTCATAATTATGTTAATACCAGACAAAGCTAATTTTAACTAGAGTTGTTACAAGAGACTAATGCGGACATCTCATAGTGACAAAGGCATCAATTCTCAAAAAAGACATGATAATATTAAACTTGAAGGTATCAAGTAACCTCAACAATATAAAACAATATAGAGATATTTGTTTAAAGATGATCTGTGTTAAAACACCTACCAGTGAATAAGAAGATGGTACCCAAGAAATATCATTTAACCATTCATTCGAAATCAGCAACTAGTTACAGTTCAGAAGAGTTAGAACATACCTCCTACTTGAGCCTTACTAGCTGTTCATGCTTCTGTCTCAGTTTCCTCAACGAAAAAATGAGTGATCTGACCCTGCGGAATCCTTTCATAACAGACAAAGCCAATTTTAAGTAGAGTTGTAAGAGATTGACATTTTGTCATTGTAAAGAAGGAAAAGTAATGGTAATATTATAATGTAGTTTATAGAAAAAAAATTTTTATTTCTAAATAGTAACTACCTTCCAAACTATGAAGCAATGGGGAAGCATATAACAAAACTTGGGTATTAATATTTCTCTACAGCCACCAATTGCCCAATGTGTGAGAAGCTGGGATTTACAGGGCCAATTCACATCGGCTCCTTTCTGCATGACAGCCTTGCTATGTCTTATCCCCCTTCTTGAGACTAAAACACTGAAGCTCAGAGAATTTATACTACATTCCCAAGCCCCGGTAGAGAGCATGGCTTCTGAATGCTCAATTCCTTAAGTAAACTATCTCAACATTTAATTCGCAGTTCCAAAAAACTTAATGAAGCAATTAAGTGATTAGAATGATGCTTAATTTTGTGTCACAGAGAAAGAGGATTTTAGAGTTTAAAAGTCCATTATGTAATGTGTCTATCCAATCTCATTTGATAGAGGTTGACATTGATTGACTGCCTTCAAGAGGTTGCTAATAAGTATTTGTTGATTGTATTAATGCAGTAACTTTGAATAACACAACACAGGGAGTTCAGATTTAGCCACCAATCAACTATGTGATTTCTGACTTCAATTTTTCTAATTATATTTAATTCAAATATACTATCTTCAAAAGCTACCTTCAAATGTCTGTACTTTTATAAATCTAAGTGACATGCCTGAGGTCACGTAGTCATCTGGAGACAGCGCTGGTCCTGAAACCACCCACTGAAATGACTCTTCTTTTGAAACAATCATCTTTTGTATTAACTGCATTGTTAAATTGCAGAATCTCTGCCTAAGGGATCCACTTTTTTAGGATTGCTACTATTGATTGATCACATAAGTTTCAGTGCCACAGCCTCAGTGCCATCTTTTGTGTAAATACTACACACAGTCCTCCAACTGGCACTTAGTGCCCAATAGAAGCCAACATTCATTGTTCCCTTCCTAGGCACCAGGCAATAGTCTAAGTGCTTCCCAGTAACTCACTGACTCCACAGAATCACCTGGTTGGATAGGTCCTATTAGTATCTCCATTATACAAGAAACCCTAGATGTGCACAAACACGCACGTGTGTGTTTGCACTCGGGCGACTTGCCCTGAGTTATCTAAGCTACCTAGCTAGTCAGTGGCAAGGGAGAATTCCTCTAATTGTTGTGCATTTACTTGTTTGTTTTAGAATCATGGTCAAGTTCACCTCTAACTTTCCTGAGCAGGGAAGAAAATACAGTTTATGTTAGGAGAGTTCTAAGAAGACAGGATTTTACATACATTAAACAGCTAAAAGACTAACATTTCTACAGGTCAGGATGATCTGGGGTCCTGAATGCAGGTTCCCTATCAGTAACAGCAATTGAGGATTTAAAATATTTCTGCTGTACTTGTAATTGCAAAGAGACGTGGGAAAGGAACAAGTCTGAATTGACACAAAACTATTTTTTCTTCTCCCCACTCTCATACAGAGAAAACTTTTTTCAAGAACGAGATGAAAGGCAGATTTTTGGTTTGAGGAAACCACACGCGTTCAGAAATCAAATGTGATGCATTGTTTTAGCCACCCACTAAATTAGTGATTCTTTCCTCTATTGCACCTGACATTCTTTTCAAAATATCACCAAATGCTGATATGCCATCATTTGACAGAGATCGCTTGTCAAAAACGAAATATATTCTTAGAGTGTCTCCCACTAATAACAGTCCTCACAGCTGTGAGAACAAGGAACAACCTCCCACCCTTCCCCCATCTTCCTTTATTATCTGTCCTTTTCTGAAATGTCAACTTGCAGAAATCTTTCATATGTAGAAGACGACTCTATCAAATCATAAACACCCCTGCATTCATCAAATGACCCTGCCCACTGAAATATCAGTAAGTTAAGGATGAAATGTTGAAGTTCATTCTGCTGGTACAAGTCTGTTTATATTTGCAAAAGCCTACTGGCCAGCCTATTTTCAGCTTGCAATATATTCATTTGCAGAGGACTTGGCATGTTCTGCTTTGAAACTAGCCATAAAATCATGTGGGATTATTGCATAAATGATGAATGAAGAGAGAAAAAAATGGGGTCATTTAATTTCCTTTATAAAGGAATGGACTCTGGATTAAACTTGGAAAGTTCTTTTTGGAGTAAAATCCAATTTTTTGTTGTATAATGTTCAGAGAGCCTTTCTGCTTATGTTTTGACAATGCACTCACAGTAAAATTTTATAACCGGCACACATCTAAGTGAGCATTCATACTCAAAAATGTAATTAAATAAATTTAAGCAAATCAACCACACACATACCAAGAACACTAGATTTCTTAAGATGCAATTTTACCAAATAAAAATATTAGAAGATTATATCACATTTAATTATATTGACCAGTCAATTTTTATGACTGTAACAGAATATTTGGAACAAATTTGGTATGTGTCTATATAGGTATATGGTATAGACATGAGTCTCCAGTTAGAGATTGATATCCACAATCGTACTACTTCTTACCTCTTTACCAGTCAACAGTCCACCAGGGAAGCAGAATTAGAACCAGTAGAATGAATACAGTGTGCGGGGGATGTGTGCATGTGTGTGTGGAAAGAGAGAGTTCAAGGAAGTGGCTCACGTCATTGTGGGGACTGGCTAAGCAAGTCTGAAATCTGCAACGCGGGCTGTCTGGAAACGAAGAAGACCAGAGGGCTGGAATTTCCGTGCATGGCCAAAGCTGCCAGTCACTGTCCAGCAGAAGAAATTCTGAAGGCAGGGGGGCATAGTAGAATAGATCATTGCATGTATATAAGGAAATGAAAAAGTCTGGAAAAAGCAGAAATAAAGGTAAACATAAAAGACATATTTTTTTCTCTCTTTGTTAAAAGGCCGTTGACTACATAAGCAAACAGAGTAGCAATGTATTCACAATTAGCTGGCAAATAAAAGTAAAATACTAGATTTCCATTTTTAAATGTATACTAGTTTTCTGGCCACTGATTTTATGTGTCAACCTGACTGGGGTGCCCCCATATCTGGTCAGACATTTCCTCTGGATGTCTCCACCAGGATATTTTAGGTGAGATGCAATGAGTAGGCAGATTGCTCCCCATAATGCACCGGGTCTCATCAAATCAGTTGATGACCTGAATACTACAGAAGGCAGACCCTCTGCTGAGGAAGAGAGAATTAACCTGCCTGGTGATCTCTAACTGGTACATCAGCTCTTTCTGGCTCTGTAGTAACATCCAGCCTTCAGATTCAGTCATCAGCTCTGAAGATTTTGAACTTGCCCGCCTCCTTAACTGTGTGAGCTTATAATACATAAAATAAGTAAATAAATCCTCTTGGTTTTTTTTCTCTAATATACCAACCCACACCTCCTTAAGGAATACAGTGTCAATATTTTCATGTAATACATATTAGAGTGCCACCAAGATTTTCAATTCTCCGGCTGACAATGGATTATACAAGAGAAATTTAAAATTGATTATAGACGTATTAAAATACCAGCATTAAAATGATTATTGCACAGCCTCCTGTAGGAGTCAGGGGTTAGTGAGGCAATGAAATGAACAAGCAGAAATTCGTCTCACACGCAGTAATACTGAAGACCATCAACTTTTGTTCCTGCAAGCCTCTATTTCGATTTCCCTGTAATCTTAAAAACTGTCTTTTCTTATTCTTTTGCTGTCTTAATGAATGCCTGCATGAAGATTTCCATTTTAATACAAGTTTAATAAGGAATCTATTTTACTTAATGGCTAGTAAGAGAGCACCATTCTACACCAAAAATGTGTGTACATTCCAACTGCGATGGTTCTAAGTAATGGAAGGCAGTTAATAAAATATTCACATGAAACTCCTGCTAACTCAAAGCGCTCTGTCTTAACTTGTCTCAGCGTCTTCGGTCTTTTACCACTCCAACTCGTTTTTCACAACACAAGCAACGTGAACTGTCCAGAAGGCTGGCGTGGCTCTGTCAGCCCTGTCACTGGCTCTTACCGCTAGGGATACACCGCCTGTGTGCCCAGCCTCAAAGTCAGCCTGCTCACTTACCTTCTTTTCCCTACTGTCTTGCTTTAGCCATGGTTTGTGTTTCCTTGCTTTTTCCAAAAAAAAAAAAAAAAAAAAAAAAAAAAGCTTTTTCCAAATGCTTCTCATGTCACCACATTTTCTAGCCCTCCCATTTCCTCTCCCAAATGATTCCCATTTCAGACCTTTCCTCAGTTTCCTAAGTGGCAGCTTTCAACCCCTTAAGTCACATCCCGGTAGCACCGAGCACCTCACCTAACAAGGTTGTAAGTTTACACTTATTTGACCACCCCCCTTAACCCCATTATCTCTGTGGTAAACTCTTTGAGAGTGCCAACATGCTTTTATTATTTTTTTTTATTTTGTTTTGCTATTGACTTCCCAGTACTCACACAGCATTGGACAAGCACTAAATGCTCAATAAATAACTGTATGGAATAAATAAATCACATGTGTACAATCCCCTCAAATACTCTAGTTGGTCTTAGAAGAATTAATAATTCGACAGAGAAAATCACATATATTAAACACCCGATTTAAAAAAAAAGCAATATTTTTTAAGCCTCAAACTTAATTCTTTGTTTTAACTGATATAAAAAATAATCCAGCATTTCCATTTTAAACATATCCTCTGGTTACCGTGTAATTTGAGTAATTTTGAACTAAGTAAACTTTTTTTTATTAAACTTGTTCTTATAGTTTTCCCTTGATCCTATATTTTCTTTCTTCCTCCTTTTACTTACAAATACAATCCAACAAATCTAAAGAAAAGGAGAATTTTGGAGAGTAAAAATATAGAAAAGGATAAAACTGTGCTGCAGCAGTCAGAAAGCTGGAAAATGAAACTGGGGGTTTCTGATGGAGAATTTTGGAAACCGATGGGAGCCTGGACTGGATGAAAGCAGCAGCTCCTCTTTGGGAGGCTCCTCTCACCTGTCTATTTCTGGAAGACAGCGAGTACCTGGGCAGGTGAGCCTGCTTCACTGGTTGCTCCCAGGAAGCCAGCATTTGATCTGTCTCATGGCTAAATTCACAAGAGCTTTCATTAGGCTCACAGTGGTATCTCAGAAACTCCCTGCGTCCAACCCCATCTTTGTATTAATAGAGTTGTACACGGCCTTGACTTCATTTATTCTTTTTTGTTTGTTTGTTTCATTTTTAATCAGGCAGGGTACACGCTGGTGTGTCCTCAGCGGCCCCTAACAGAAGCACTGTGGGGACCAGAATTTAGAAGAATTCCAGCAGGCTGCTATTAACAAGACATGCTCCCTTGCATGTGCCACACTGAGTCTCCGAATTGGCGACTCATTTTAACTTCCTGAGTACTTAAAAAAATCCTCATGTTTGGGTCCTACCCTTAGAGATTGTCATTTATTCTACCTACTGGTTTTTACGTGCAGCCGATGCTCAGAATCACTGCCTGGAATCTCCTCTGCTGATTCCCTCACTATGTAAAGGTGCTGCTTAATGTAGATGTTTTTGAGTGGGGAATAAAAAAGAACGTAACATTTAGTCATCGATGTGAATATTCTATTAATGTACTTCAAAAATGTATAACTTTTGAAAATGCAATATTGGAACTTGTGACGTTAATCATCTTTAGTTAAGAAATGCCATATAGGTAATGGGAAATGTTTCTAATGTGATAAAAATATAGAATCAAGAGTTCATGTCATGGGAAACCAGCAATAAAACAACCTCTTGATTTATAGATGGCAAGTAATCTGGAGAATTCAATGAGTAGTGGTGCTAACATATAAACAACTGTAAATATTTTCTGGCAAAATGTGCTGATTATTTCCCCAAGCTATAAGTCACATTGGCTTCTTATGAGAATTGTTTTATGTCCCTTTATTTGTCTGCTTTCTTTCTGCCTGCGTGTGTTTGTAAATTTATGTTACGCTGGAGAAGACATGGGCATTAGGATTCTATCGTTCATTCCAAAAGAAAATATTAAATTAGCACTTAGATTGGACCAAAGGATTTAATCAGTTAAAGAATGAATGCTCTAAAATATGCTGAAAATTTTTATATAATTGACAAGTGGAGATATTTCTTAGAAATGTCCTGGACTATTAAGGCCTGCACAGAAATGCTATCAGCATTCAGCATAATATTAGAAAGATTGGCCTGGATAAATCTGTCTGTTTACAAAGCCTAGGCTGGGTAGGAGCAGAGCACATACTCTCATTCAAGTGACCAGGGCTCAGAGGAAGGAGAGGAGGAAGGGCGGGGCCAGGCATTCTCCTTGTCAAAACTTCATCACGCAAGTTGTAGAAGCAAATGAGAAGAAGAAAGGAAAGAAAGCTTTATCCCTCTGAAACATGAAACAATAGAAAGGCACCACCGTCTATGTCTACATTTTTCTAGTCTCATGCTTTTCTTTCCAAGACTGCATTTATTTCTCTTTGTAACTAACTTCCATACCAACTCTTGAGATAGTCTTTTGGCTAATGTTCCAGTATTCAGAGCTAAAACTGACAGGCTTCAGATCTCATGGGCTTCATGGATAAGAGGAGGGTAACAGCACACAAGACTTTTATGAAGACTTTTAAATTAATATAGGGAGCGCCCTTCTTGAACGGCACAGCAACCCTCAGTTACTGGCTACTGCAATACACATTCCCCGCTTCTCTGTGATGGCGGTGTAACAGCTTTCCTTCTACACTTGTTGATCTATTCAAAAGTTTCTTTCCGACAGTCTCAAACATTTTGTTCTGCGGGTTGCCATTACAAGGACAAAGAAGGGCAAAGGAACCTGAGAAATGTGAAGAAATGAGTCCACTATAAATGTATGAAAAGTCTTCCGGCTTTTCTGACTTTAGGAACTGAGGTGCATTCCTTAGGTGAATTTCCAAGATAACGGAAGCTGAACGATGGTCTCAGGGGCTACGGATAGCTCTGCCAGCCTCCAGGACCCTCTCCTTTGCCTCCCCCCGAAAACACTGGTCTCTGAGATCCTCAGTGCAATTGACCCAGAGCTACAAAGCAATCACTGACAGTTAATTGGAATTCAAATCTCCTAATAGTTCTTTCTTCCTTTACCAAGATATGCTATTATTTTAAAATACCGCTCATCTCAAAATGAGACCTGAAGGGTGGCCGTCATTTATTTAGGTTATGTGTTAGGCTATGAATCAGAAAAGACGAGAGAGGTGATTTAAGATGGCCTGAAAGGTGTCGCATTTTTGGTATTGCTTGGCAATCTGATCCCCTGTGGGCGGGGTGAGTGTCTTGGGGAGCGGACATGTGGTGGGCGGACAGACAGCTGCTGGACCGGCTCCCTGTGCGGAATCCCTGGTGGACAGTGTAAGATATTTTTCCCCGCCGAGAAGGAAGGGAGGGGGCCAGAGCCACAAGGTGTGGAATAGCAAAGGCTTTATTCAGTACAGAGCATTTCTCGGGCGAGATTCACTGGCCTGGGAGATGGAGGTCAGGAAAACCGCACATGGAGAGACCGCATGGGCAAATTTAAAGGGGTCCTCTAGGGAAGTTGGGCTAATATGACGTAGCAAAATCTCACTGGCTGACAGTCAGTCGCTTTTCTCCCAAGTACTCCTGGAAAGTTTCTTTTGGCGCACTTGGTTGTGGGTGGTCCTAGCCAAAGTTCGCAGGCCTGGGTTCCCCACGTGACCATCCTTCATTATCTACCGACCTTACATTCCAATATTTTTGTGTTAATAAGGGGTGCTGCTTATTTGTCTGGCTACTTCCTGCTGAATAGGGGCACCGTGAAGAGGGGGAGATCAGAAGGTGGTGTCAGGAGGAACATTCCTTTGGCCATGAGTTGAGAAACTTCGCTGGTGTGGTTCTGTAAGAATTTTTTTTTTTTTTAAAAGAGGCAAATATGAGTTATACACTGATAATTAGAAGAATATTTAGGTAGGATAGGGGCAGCCCAGGTAAGAATAGGTGGATGCTATTAGGAGTTAAGCAGGTTGTAAGAGGAGAGATTTTTGCTTAATTTTTCTTGCAGACAGTTCAGATTGAAGCTTCTTTTATCAGGCCAGTCTTACTGAACAGCATTGCTCCCTGCTTCAGCTCACTCTGGTGGCAGGTTCCTGGTGGGAGGGACAGGAGCAACAGGAGGATCTGCACATGGCCCAATTTTTTGGTGAGCCGCAGAGGAGTAAGGCCCAGTGGTTCTGACTCCCAGCAATCCTGTATGGGAGCAAGTTTGAGGCAAGAGACATGATACCAAGGTGTTTGTCCTAGGAGCTTAGCTGCAGCTGGAGTAGTCAGTATTACCGTATGGGGTCCCGTCCACCTGGGCTGTAGGAACCAGGCTGCAGCTCCCTTGGAAGAACGCTGTCTCCTGGTTGGAGGGGTACCACTGGCTGTGTTTCATCTGGACCCCCTATGAAAGGAAGGGTCCGGTCTGCATGTTCCCTGAGAAGATGGTGAAGTAAAGACAGAAATGGGAGGTACGTGGCAAGAGGAGGGGGTTGACAGGTGAGCTGTGATTGATTAGGAATGGTCTACCGTAAACCAGCTCAAAGGGGCTGAGTCCAGAGGGGTTTCGTGGGGTTGCCCTGATTCTGGTGAGTGCCAGGGGGAGGAGGTTTGGCCAGGAAAGCCTGGTCTCGATGGAAAGTTTAGTTAGCTGACTCTTCAGGATGCCATGGGCCCTTTCCACCTTACCCAATGATTGAGGGTGATAGGGTATGTGGAGCTTCCAGGTGATGTTGAGAGAGGTGGCAACCTACTGGACTATTTGGGCAGTGAAGGCCGGGCCGTTGTCTGACTGGATGGTAGTCAGTAGTCCAAACCGCGAGATGATGTTTTCAACGAGAATGGAGGCAACAGTGTCTGCTGTCTCTCGAGAAGTGGGAAAGGCTTCTATCCATCTTGAAAAGGTGTCAACAAAAGTTAAAAGATAATGGAGTTTTTTGTGAGGGGGCATATGAGTGAAGTCAATCTGCCAATCCTGGCCTGGCACGTGCCCCCTCAGCTGATGAGTGGGGAAGCGGGGGCGGAGTCCCCCTTGTGTAGAGGTTTTGGAACAGACAGTGCATGCTGTGTGTACCTTTTTGATAGTCTGCTGGAGGCCTGGGAAGAAAAAGAGTGGTTGCAAGAATCGATAGAGAGCTTTTGGCCCTATGTGTAAGGAACAGTGGATATCAGAAAGGAGAGTTTCAGCCTGTCCTTTAGGTAAGGCAATTCTATCTCTGAGAAATATCCCTCCCTGGTTGCACACATCTCCATCCTTTCTGAGGAGGGTCTGTTCTTCCTCAGGAGTGTAGGAAGGTTTCAAGGAGGTGGAGAGAAACATGAGAGGAGAGGGGGAGGCACACAGGGTAAGGTTTTTTTTTTTTTTCCTTGTATTTTTTTCTGAAGCTGGAAACGGGGAGAGACTCCCACATGCGCCCAACCGGGATCCACCTGGCACGCTCTGCCCACCAGGGAGCGATGCTCTGCCTCTCCGGGGTGTCGCTCTGCCACGACCAGAGCCACTCCAGCACCCGGGGCAGAGGCCAAGGAGCCATCCCCAGTGCCCGGGCCATCTTTGCTCCAATAGAGCCTTGGCCGCAGGAGGGGAAGAGAGAGACAGAGAGGAAGGAGGGGGTGGGGGTGGAGAAGCAAATGGGTGTTTCTCCTATGTGCCCTGGCCGGGAATCGAACCCGGGTCCCCTGCATGCCAGGCCGACGCTCTACCACTGAGCCAACCGGCCAGGGCCACACAGGGTAAGGTTTTGAGCTGCTGTGTCAGCCTGAGCATTTCCCAAGGCCACCAGGTCTTGACAGGTTTGATGGCTTTTACAATGTACCACAGCCACCTCAGCGGGAAGCTGTAATGCCTGCAAAGGTTTAAAAATGAGGGTAGCATTGATTACAGGGGAACCCCTGGTAGTGAGGAAGCCTCTTTCCTTCCAGAGGGCAGAGTGGTTGTGGGTGATAAGAAAAGCATATTTAGAGTCAGTATATATAGTTATGCGTTTTTCCTGGGCCAGAGTGAGTGCCCGCATGAGGGCAATCAGCACTGCTTTCTGGGAGGTGGTGCCCTCTGGCAGCTGTTGAGCTTCTAGGGTGGAGGAGGTGCTCACCACCACGTAGGCTGACCGTCGTTGTCCGTCGGGTCCCTGTATAGAGCTCCCATCTACAAAGAGTATTAGATCTGGATCTTTTAAAGGAGAATCTGATAATCCATCTCGAGGCCTGTTGAGGAAATCTATTAGTTCCATACTAGAGTGGCTGGGTTCCGGAAGTGTCGCTAGAGCTGGCAGTAGAGTGGCTGGGTTGAATCTAGGAGAGGGTAAAAGAGTGACTGAAGAGTTTTCGATGAACAGGAGGTGAAATTCTTGTAGGCGGGAAGGACTTAACAGAGAAAGAGATTTGTGTGAAAGGAGGTCGGTGAGCCTGTGGGAGGAGAATACAGTGATGGGTTGGGAAAGGGTGAGCTCAGTAGCCTCCTTGGTGAGTTCAGCTGCTGCACCCAGTGCCCGGAGGCAGGGCTGCCAGCCTTTGACGGTGGTGTCCAGTTGTTTAGAGAGATATGCCACGAGGAGGTATGTAGGCCCCACAGGTTGAGTTAACATGCCAACAGCATTACCATGCTTTTCATCAGTGAAAAGATAGAAGGAGTGTCTGGAGTCGGGTAAAGCAAGAGGGGGAGAGGAGATGAGGGCATCTCGAAGGGTACAGAAAGCCCTTTTGACGGTGTTGGGGGATGTGAGAGGTCCTGTGGGAATCTCTTTTACAGCCTCGTAGAGGGGTTTGGCTAAGAGAGCAAAATTGGGAATCCAGTGTCTAAAAAAGCCTATTAGACCAAGGAAAGAAAGAATCTGATCAGTGGTGGTAGGTGGTTGGAGACTGCAGATGGTCTGAGTTCAATCTAGGGTGAGACCTCGGGTGGTGGGAGTCAAGGCGATGCCCAGATAGACTACAGACTGAGAGTGAAGTTGAGCCTTAGTAGGGGAGACATGATATCCCTTCATGGCAAGAAAGTTAAGAAGGGTAGTTGTGTGTCTTCTTGAGACAGACAGGGAGGGACTGCAGAGAAGTAGGTCATCTACATATTGTAAGAGAGTACTAGTCTCGAGATCGCATGCAGCTAAATCCCGAGCCAGTGGGGGCTGTCCAAACAGGTTGGGCTGTCTCTGAACCCCTGGGGCAGGATGGTCCACGTAAGCTGCTGGGCTGCATTAGTGTCCGGATCAGTCCAAGTAAAGGCAAACAGAAAGTAAGAGTCAGGGTGTAGAGGAATGATAAAGAAGGCATCCTTGAGATCTAGGACTGTGAAGTGAGTGGTGTCTGATGGAATGTGTGACAGTAATGTGTAAGGATTAGGGACTACTGGATGGAGGGGAACTACTGCCTTACTGATTAGGCGTAAGTCTTGTACGAGGCTATAGGTTCCTGAAGGTTTTCAAACAGGAAGGACGGGGTATTGCACGGAGATTCCGGGGGGATGAGTAAGCCTTGGTTTAAGAGGTAGGTAATTATTGGTTTAAGGCCCTGGTGGTGACTTGCTGAAATAGGGAATTGGGGTCTAGATGGAAATTGGGAGGGATTCTTTAAGCGGATGTGTACAGGTGGGTGGTGGGTTGCTTCCACGGGGGTAGAAGTGTCCCAGACCTGAGAGTTGACAACATCTGGTGGAATAGGAGGTGTGACCGGGTTAGAGTGACCTGTGGTAGTGGGAGAGTCTTTAGTCAGGAGTGGTAGGAGTAGGTGGGAAGATGCTGTCAGCTGGATAGTGGCTCCGAGACTGTGTAGAATGTCTCAACCCAGAAGGGGTACAGGGCATGATGGCATGACTAAGAATGAGTGCAAAAAGGGGATTCCATCCAAACTGCATGTCAGGGGTGGCATGTGAAGAGGAGAAGTGGTCCCATCCACTCCCATAACTGAGACCTGTGAGGGAACTAGAGGTCCAGAGTATGAAGGCAAAACAGAGAAGGTAGCCCCTGTGTCCACAAGAAATGATATGGACTTACCCGCTACCTGTAGCATCACCCGTGGCTCAGAGAGAGCAATGGGGGTCTCCGTGTCCGGGCCGCATCAGTCGTCTGCGAGGCCTAGGAATTCAAATGATGGCCCCACCTGGCTGGCTTGGCCTCCCATCTGAGCGGTCTGTCTTCCACTTCGAGACGTCAAGGATGAGCCTGCTGCCAAAAGGGGACAATCGCTCCGCCAGTGACCAGGCTGCTTGCAGTTAGGGCAGGGCTTAGAGGGCGGCCTCGGGCAGGGGCACTGCCAGGACTAATGACCGTCCTTGCCACTCTTAAAGCAAACTCCTGGTGGGGATCCTCTTGGTGGCCTGGACCTAGGTCGAGCACCCTCTGTGCCTTGCCCTTGTTGCTCTGTTGGCCTTAGAGCTGCCACAAGAGCCTGGGTTTGGAGTGATACTTTCTGCTGCATGCGGGCCTGGCGTTCAGCCTTGGCCTGTTCCTCTTGACTGTTAAAAACCTTAAATGCCATGTTCATCAGGTCTCGAATAGGGGTCTGGGGCCCTCTTCTGCATTTTTAAGTTTCCTCCGAATGTCTGGGGCCGATTGGGAAATAAAGTGAGTGGCTAATACAGTGGCCCCAGCATTGGAGGTAGGGTCTAAATGAGTGTGAAGGACCATAGCGTCAGGCGATTTAAGAAGAGAGCCGGATTTTCCTCAGGTCCTTGAGTAATTTCCCTTAACTTATCATAGTTAACTACCTTTTGTGCTGCATCCTACATGCCAGCTATGAGGCATTCAATCATTTGGTTTCATTGTCCCCTACCTGTTTGTTCCATCTGGTAATTCCAGTTGGGGTCCATGTCAAGGACCGCCTCTGGGCCCACCGGCATTTGAGGGTTTGAGGCGTGAACCTTATCTGCATGAGCTCGCGCCGCCATCCGGATTCGGTCCCGTTCATCGGGGGTAAGGTTAGAAGACATAATAACATAGAGATCATGCCAAGTGAGGTCATATGCCTGAGGGATATTGGAATTCCTTGGTATAGTTGGTAGAATTAGAAGAGTAAAACCCCAAATGCTTTTCGATTGCAGACAGATCAGAGAGGGAAAAAGGCACATGAATCCGAACAACTCCTTCTGCTCCGGCCACCTCGCGGAGAGGGCATAGGAGGTTGGTTTCCTCTTGTGGCCTGGAGGGAGATCAGGTGTGAGCGCTGACTGGAGAGGAGAGAGAGAGAGCATCATTTGCAGGTGGGGAAGCAGAATCTAGCAAAGAGGGGGGAGGAGTCTGATGGGACCGAGGGAGCCGAGGGAGTCTTGCAGGAGGCTAAGAGACTTCCTGGGGGAGTCGGCAAAGGAGGAGAGATCTGGAGTGGAAGGTTTAGCTGAGGTTTCTCTGGCCAAGAGGACATGCATTGTAGAGCAACCGGCACAGAGTTTAGGACGAGAACACAGATGGCAAAACCCCTGAATATAAGGGATTTCTGACCACTTTCCAGCCTCCTGGCAATAGTTCCATAAATCAGTAAGGATGTTAAAATCGAAAGTCCCTTCCTGAGGCCACCTGGTCTGGTTATCCAGTGGGTATTGTGGCCAGGCTACGCTACAGAAGATTAGTTTCTTCCTTTTTAGGGAAGGATCAATGTTTGAGAGATTCCGAATTAGGCACCCCAGGGGTGTTTTAGTCAGGTTTGGATCCCTTTGCCCTTATGGTCACCCTCAGTTCTCGGAATGGTCAGAGATGAGTATTGGCGTCCTAAAACTCAAGCTCTAGCCACGGACAAATAAGGTAAAGTGGGTGTGCTCTGGACGTCTCCACCGGCCCACACTCACTCGGAATGAAAAGAAGTCCCTGACACAGCTGTAGTTTCATACAGGGATTCTCGGAGGAAAGAGCTGAGGTGGTGGGGGGGGAGGCTGGAGGTGGGGAACTTACCACACCGTGAGCTGTAGTAGGTGGAAGGTCGGAGAACCTGGTTCTCTATCGGAGGGGATGGGGAGAGGAGTGGTCCTTGCAGACTTCAAACTCCTCCCAGGTTTTGGCACCAAAATGTAAGGTATTTTTCCCCACCGAGAAGGAAGGAAGGGGGCCAGAGCCACAAGGTGTGGAATAGCAAAGGCTTTATTCAGTACAGAGTGTTTCTCGGATGAGATCCACTGGCCTGGGAAATGGAGGTCAGGATAATCGCACATGGAGAGATTGCATGGGCAAATTTAAAGGGGTCCTCTCGGGAAGTCGGGCTAATATGACGTAGCAAAATCTCACTGGCTGACAGTCCATCGCTTTTCTCCCAAGGACTCCTAGGAAAATTCTTTTGGTGCACTTGGTTGTGGGCAGTCCTAGCCAAAGTTCGCGGGCCTGGGTTCCCCACGTGACCATCCCTCATTATCCACCGTCCTTACAGACAGCACGACGACACCTCTCCCTTCGGCACGTGATGAGACAAGCATGATCTTGGTGCTATAGATATAGAAACAGGTAAGCAAGGAATGAGATGAACAGCGATGGCAATGAATTAGAAAAGAGGTCTGACTCTCACTCCCCTTCCCTTTCTGAATCTGTGGTAAACAGCAACCCATTTCTTTAATTTTCCCAAGGAAATTTTATTCTGTTGACAAGAGGAAAAGCAGCATGGAAATGAACAGGGGGAAGACCACAGAATCACACAGTGACACATATGATCGGTTTTCTTTAAATATCATGTGAAAATATAAGTGCATACGTGATAGAGGAAACGGGCATGAGCAACATGCAATATAAATTACTTGGTGAATTTTGTAAGTTATTAAATGTCTTATTAGAGTAATTTTATTTTTTTTTTATTTTTTATTTTTTTTAATAAATTTTTATTAATGGTAATGGGATGACATTAATAAATCAGGGTACATATATTCGAAGAAAACATGTCTAGGTTATTTTGTCATCAAATTATTTTGCAAACCCCTCGCCCAAAGTCAGATTATCCTCCGTCACCCTCTATCTAGTTCTCTGTGCCCCTCCGCCTCCCCCTAACTCTCTCCCTCCCTCCCTCCCAAGTCCTCCCTCCCCCCCCACCCTTGGTAACCACCACACTCTTGTCCATGTCTCTTAGTCTCATTTTTATGTTCCACCAATGTATGGAATCATGTAGTTCTTGTTTTTTTCTGATTTACTTATTTCACTCCTTATAATGTTATCAAGATCCCACCATTTTGCTGTAAATGATCCGATGTCATCATTTCTTATGGCTGAGTAGTATTCCATAGTGTATATGTGCCACATCTTCTTTATCCAGTCTTCTATTGAAGGGCTTTTTGGTTGTTTCCATGTCTTGGCCACTGTGAACAGTGCTGCAATGAACATGGGGCTACATGTGTCTTCACGTATCAATGTTTCTGAGGTTTTGGGGTATATACCCAGTAGAGGGATTGCTGGGTCATAAGGTAGTTCTATTTGTAGTTTTTTGAAGAACCACCATACTTTCCTCCATAATGGTTGTACTACTTTACAGTCCCACCAACAGTGAATGAGGGATCCTTTTTCTCCACAGCCTCTCCAACATTTGCTATTACCCGTCTTGTTGATAATAGCTAATCTAACAGGAGTGAGGTGGTATCTCATTGTAGTTTTGATTTGCATTTCTCTAATAACTAATGAAGCTGAGCATCTTTTCATATATCTGTTGGCCATTTGTATCTCTTCCTGGGAGAAGTGTCTGTTCATGTCCTCTTCCCATTTTTTTATTGGATTGTTTGTTTGTTTGTTGTTGAGTTTTATGAGTTCTTTGTAAATTTTGGATATTAGGCCCTTATCTGAGCTGTCGTTTGAAAATATCAGTTCCCATATAGTTGGCTGTCTGTTTATTTTGATATCAGTTTCTCTTGCTGAGCAAAAACTTTTAATTCTGATGTAGTCCCATTCATTTATCTTTGCCTTCACTTCTCTTGCCATTGGAGTCAAGTTCATAAAATGTTCTTTAAAACCCAGGTCCATGATTTTAGTACCTATGTCTTCTTCTATGTACTTTACTGTTTCAGGTCTTATATTTAGGTCTTTGATCCATTTTAAATTAATTTTAGTACACGGCGACAGGCTGTAGTCGAGTTTCATTCTTTTGCATGTGGCTTTCCAGTTTTCCCAACACCATTTGTTGAAGAGGCTTTCTTTTCTCCATTGTGTGTTGTTGGCCCTTTTATCAAAGATTATTTGACCATATATATGTGGTTTTATTTCTGGGCTTTCTATTCTGTTCCATTGGTCTGAGTGTCTATTTTTTTGCCAATACCATGCTGTTTTGATTATCGTGGCCCTATAATATAGTTTAAAGTCAGGTATTGTAATGCCCCCAGCTTCATTCTTTTTCCTTAGGATTGTTTTGGCTATTCGGGGTTTTTTATAGTTCCATATAAATCTGATGATTTTTTGTTCCATTTCTTTAAAAAATCTCATAGGGATTTTGATGGGAATTGCATTAAATTTGTATATTGCTTTGGGTAATATGGCCATTTTGATTATATTTATTCTTCCTATCCAAGAACAAGGAATATTTTTCCATCTCATTGTATCTTTTTCGATTTCCCTTAACAATGCTTTGTAATTTTCATTATATAGGTCCTTTACGTTCTTTGTTATGTTTATTCCTAGGTATTTTATTTTTTTTGTTGCAATCGTGAAGGGGATTATTTTTTTGAGTTCGTTTTCTAATATTTCATTGTTGGCATATAGAAAGGCTATGGACTTTTGTATGTTAATTTTGTATCCTGCGACCTTACTGTATTGGTTTATTGTTTCTAATAATCTTTTTGTGGAGTCCTTCGGGTTTTCGATGTATAGGATCATATCATCAGCAAAAAGTGATAGCTTTACTTCTTCTTTTCCGATATGGATGCCTTTTATTTCTTTGTCTTGTCTGATTGCTCTGGCCAGAACTTCTAGCACCACGTTGAATAAGAGTGGAGAGAGTGGACAACCCTGTCTTGTTCCTGATTTAAGGTAGAAAGTCCTCAGTTTTATGCCGTTTAATAGGATGTTGGCTGATGGTTTATCATATATGGCCTTTATCATGTTGAGATATTTTCCTTCTATACCCATTTTGTTGAGGGTCTTAAACATAAAATTGTGTTGTATTTTATCAAAAGCCTTTTCTGCATCTATTGATAAGATCATGTGGTTTTTGTTCTTTGTTTTGTTGATATGGTGTATTACGTTAACCGTTTTGCGTATGTTGAACCATCCTTGAGATTCTGGGATAAATCCCACTTGATCATGATGTATTATTTTTTTAATATGTTGTTGTATTCGGTTTGCCAGTATTTTGTTTAGTATTTTAGCATCTGTATTCATTAGAGATATTGGTCTGTAGTTTTCTTTCTTTGTGCCATCCTTGCCAGGTTTTGGTATGAGGGTTATGTTGGCCTCATAAAATGTGTTTGGAAGTATTGCTTCTTCTTCAATTTTTTGGAAGACTTTGAGTAGAATAGGAACCAAGTCTTCTTTGAATGTTTGATAGAATTCACTAGTATAACCGTCTGGGCCTGGACTTTTATTTTTGGGGAGATTTTTAATAGTTTTTTCTATTTCCTCCCTGCTGATTGGTCTGTTTAGGCTTTCTGCTTCTTCATGACTCAGTCTAGGAAGGTTGTATTGTTCTAGGAATTTATCCATTTCTTCTAGATTGTTGTATTTGGTGGCATATAATTTTTCATAGTATTCTACAATAATTCTTTGTATATCTATGATGTCTGTGGTGATCTCTCCTCTTTCATTTTGGATTTTATTTATTTGAGTCCTGTGTCTTTTTTCCTTGGTGAGTCTTGCCAAGGGTTTGTCAATTTTGTTGATCTTTTCAAAGAAACAGCTCCTTGTTTTATTGATTTTTTCTATAGTTTTTCTGTTCTCTATTTCATTTATTTCTGCTCTGATTTTTATTATCTCCTTTCTTCGGCTGGTTTTGGGTTGTCTTTGTTCTTCTTTTTCTAGTTCCTTAAGGTGTGAAGTTAAGTGGTTTACTTCGGCTCTCTCTTGTTTGTTCATATAGGCCTGAAGTGATATGAACTTTCCTCTTATTACTGCTTTTGCTGCATCCCAGAGATTCTGATATGTCGTATTTTCATTTTCATTTGTCTGTATATATCTTTTGATTTCTGCGCTTATTTCTTCTTTGACCCATTCATTTTTTAGAAGTATGTTGTTTAGTTTCCACATTTTTGTGGGTTTTTCCCCCTCTTTTTTGCAGTTGAATTCTAGTTTCAAGGCTTTATGATCAGAAAATATGCTTGGTACAATTTCAATTTTTCTAAATTTGCTGATATTGTCTTTGTGGCCCAACATATGGTCAATTCTTGAGAATGTTCCATGTACACTAGAGAAAAATGTATACTCTGTCGCTTTGGGATGAAGTGTCCTGTAGATGTCTATCATATCCAGGTGTTCTAGTATTTCGTTTAAGGCCACTATATCTTTATTGATTCTCTGTTTGGATGACCGATCTAGAGCCGTCAGCTGTGTATTGAGGTCTCCAAGTATGATTGTATTTTTGTTAGTTTTTGTTTTAAGGTCAATAAGTAGCTGTCTTATATATTTTGGTGCTCCTTGGTTTGGTGCATATATATTAAGGATTGTTATGTCTTCTTGATTCAACTTCCCCTTAATCATTATGAAATGACCATTTTTGTCTCTGAGTACTTTTTCTGTCTTGTAGTCAGCATTATTAGATATGAGTATTGCTACGCCTGCTTTTTTTTGGATGTTGTTTGCTTGGAATATTGTTTTCCAGCCTTTCACTTTGAATTTGTTTTTATCCTTGTTGCTTAGATGTGTTTCTTGTAGGCAGCATATAGTTGGATTTTCTTTTTTAATCCATTCTGCTACTCTGTGTCTTTTTATTGGTAAGTTTAATCCATTTACATTTAGTGTAATTATTGACACTTGTGGGTTCCCTACTGCCATTTTATAAATTGCTTTCTGTTAGTTTTGTATCTAGTTTGATTCTTCTCTTTTGTTTTTCTATCATTTGTTTTTGTTTGTTTGTGTTCCATACTTCTTTCCTCTGTTGCTACCTTTTTTAAGTCAAGTGTTTTTGTGGTGGTTTTTTTAAGGGTGGTTACCATTAAGTAATGAAAAGGGTACCTACCATATTCATTGTAGTACCCTATCTTCTAAGTATTTCTGCACTTCATCGTCCTTTGCTACTGTTAATCTCCATCCTCTCCCCCCTTTTTTTCCTTTGTTGTCACAGTTTAAGTTTGGTTTTATTGTGTTCTTGGTGGAGCTGTTACTTGTGGTGTTGTTTTCTTTTGTTCTTTGAATCTGGTTGGAAAACCCCCTTTAGTATTTCCTGGAGTGGGGGCTTTCTGTTGATAAATTCTCTCATCTTTTCTGTATTTGTGAATGTTTTTATATCTCCTTCATACTTGAAGGATAGCTTTGATGGGTATAGTATTCTTGGCTGAAAGTTCCTCTCTTTCAGGGCTTTAAATATTGGGGTCCACTCTCTTCTAGCTTGTAGAATTTCTGCTGAGAAATCTGATGATAATCTAATAGGCCTTCCTTTATATGTTGTACTCTTCTTTTCCCTGGCTGCCTTGAGAATTTTTTCTTTGTCATTGGTTTGTGTCATCTTTATTATGATGTGCCTTGGAGTGGGTTTGTTGGGGTTAAGAAAACTTGGTGTTCTGTTTGCTTCTTGAATTTGAGGCTTTAGTTCCTTCCACAGGCTTGGGAAGTTCTCGTCTATTATTTGTTTGAGTATATTCTCCATTCCATTTTCTTTCTCTTCTCCCTCTGATATACCTATTATTCTTATGTTATTCTTTCTGATGGAGTCAGACAACTCCTGTAGGGCTTTCTCGTTTTTTATTATTTTTGAGTCTCTTTCTTCTTCTCTCTGTTGTGCCTCAAGTTGTTTGTCTTCTATTTCACTAATCCTATCTTCAATCTGGGCTGTTCTGTTAGCTAAGCTTGTTACCTCGTTTTTCAGCTCGTGAATTGAGTTTTTCATTTCTGTTTGATTTGTTTTTATAGTTTCAATTTCCTTGGTAATATATTCTTTGTGTTCATTGAGTTGTTTTCTGATCTCCCTATATTGCCTTTCTGTGTTTTCTTGTATATCTCTGAGTATTTTTAAGATTTCTATTTTAAATTCTCTGTCATTTAGTTCCAAGGTTTCCAATATGTTAAGTCTTTTCTCCATAGATTTTTCCACATCTATTTGTGTTACCTCTCTTTCTTTTGTATCCATAATATTCGATTTCCTCTTTCTTATCGGCATCTGAGGGTGGTCTTATTGATAGCACTAATTAGAATTAATAAAGAGTAAAAAGTAAAAAAAAAAAAAAAAGGTAAAACACTCCACAAAAAAAAAAACAGTAATAATTTATTATTTTCCCCTTTTTTTCTCTCTTCTCTTTCCCTCCTCTCCCCTCCTCAGGGAAATATCGTGCCTATAATGGAGGGCCTGATTTGGGGTGAAGAGTTCAAGGGGCGAAAAAAGGGAGTAGGGACCTACTAAATGCAAAAAAAAAAAAAAAAAAAGGAAGAAAATCTTAGACAAGCATAAGATGATTTTCTTGTAAGTGATGGTCAACTAAGAGATATAATGAGAGGGATAAGAGGGAACCAGAAAAAAGGACCAAAAAAGAATAATAAAGAAGAAAAAATAAAAATAATAAGTAAAAATCTGTTGTATTAAGTGGAGCGAAGACTAAATACAATGGAGACCTTGGGTTGGGAGGACCCAAAATGCCACAAAAATAAACAAACAAGAAAAAAAATAAAAACAAAAGCAAAAAAGAGAAATAAAGCCAAAAAAAAGCCTTGAGTCCCAAATTAACTAATTTGTTCGTGATTGAGGATTATATAGGAGGAAAGTAAAATGAGAAAAGAAAAAACGAATAGAAAGGAAAAAATAAGAAAAAGAGAAAAACGAAGGAAGAAATAAAATAGGAAGAGAAAAAAACAAAATAAAGCAAGACAAAAAAAAACAAAAAAAACAAAAGAGGAGAGAGTGAGAGTTAAGTGTTTTGGAGTATAACCTTAAAGGAGGGTGAGGATGAAGAAGAAAAATAAAATGCAACACTCATGGGTAGTGTAGTTCAAGAAAGGGGAAGCATAAGATGGGCAGAGAATAGAAGGACTGAGGTGGAGGAAATAAAGGCAAAATGATAGAAGAAACAAACAACAACAACAAAAAATTAGTGGATCAAGTTGTAAAGTCTGTGGGTTTTTCTTGATTTTGAGAGGTTAACTTCTTCCTTTTTCTTTTCTCTCCCTCTTCCTGGTCAGTGACTCTGTACCCCAGGCTCTGCCCCTGTGTCACTCTTAGGTAGGGATTTGCAGTTGATGGGATTCTATGGCAATGTCATATAATTGGCTTTAGTCTTGCTGGAAGTAAAGGCTTGTTGGCGTTTGCAGGGTCCAACGATGAGAGAGTTTGCTTTCCTGGATTCTCTCTCCTAGTCCCCCCTTTCTGAATTAGCAGCCTGGTGATCCAGCTATAAGGCTGCAACTGCTTCTGCCTGGGGAGTAAGAGGCTCAAAGAGCTGGGAAATCCCCACTCTATCCCCACTCAGTGCAAGGCTTTGGGAAAGGCTCTGACAGTCAGGACCTCCAGTGTAATCAGGCGGGGGTGGGAGTCAATTGTTGTCAAGGTGACTGTTCAGCGCCTATCATTTAGTTGGACCTCTCAACCCAGGCTTTCCACACTTTGTAGCCTGTTTTTGCAGGGAAGAAGAGGCACTAGTCTCTGCTTACGATTAGTGTAGTATAGACCTTATTATCTGCCAAGTCCTTCTTGTTAGCGTTTATCCCTGAATATGGAGGCTCTATCAATCAGAAGTTGCCCCCGCCCCTTTAGCGAGAGGCACTAAAAAATATCACGCCTCTTGTCTTGGATCGCTGAACTGAGAGAGATCTTATCAATTAGAACTGAGGGTGCGCAGATTTCATGGGTTAAGCTAATTTCAGTGATTGGGTCGCAGCTGTGCTTCCGAAGGTATTTTAGGCTGCCTGCGCGCGCCCCTCCCCCAACGCTTGATTGTTAGCTTGAATGGCTGGGTGAGGTGCCCCGCCCACGGAGAGAATCTCCCAAGCCTCTCCCGCTCGCCCCGCCGCTGGCGGCTGGACCGCACCAGGCGCAGGATAATGGAGCCCCCTGGGTGTGCGGGCCAGCAGGGCGCCCTGGGCGCATGGAATGCCCAAGGCACGCGCGTGAATGGGGCGCTCCGGGCACTGGTGGCCGGCGACCCCCACTCGCAGTGTGCTGGCCGCTGGGAACGTCAGCGGTGCTCAACCGGACCGGGCGCGGCGCGGCTGCTCGCGGAGGCTTGCGGCGGCTGCTCGTGGCGGCTGCTCGCGGTGGCGGTTCGCGGCGGCCGCTCGCGGGGGCTCCCGGCGGCTGGCCGCTCGCGGCGGCTCCCGGTTCCCAAGTATATGGGCTGACTCACCACAGGCGCACTTCCTTGCGGTTAGAAAGAACGTCCCTGTGGTCGATTCCTCCACACCCTCGTCTCTCAAGTGATAACAGTCCTTTCGCTATCAGTTTGTGTGGAACTCCGGAATGCTCCTAGGATAAATTTTTCTGTTTCTAGTTGATAAATTTGTTGTGATTTAGGGGAGAGCTGTCGGACGCGCTGCTCACGGCGCCATTTCCGTGACGTCACTCGAGTAATTTTATTTTAATCCTAGTGTGTGTCCATAAAAATAATGTGTGTAGAACCCTGACTATGTAAGTGTCAAGAACTAATCAGTTTGCAGATAGAAATTTCTTAAGTTCACAGAGACCTGGGACAAATTCACCTTCCAATGAGGGCTCAGTGAGTTGAAATGAACTATGAATACATTAACAGAGTGGGTTAGAGGAAAGAGAGATGAAGAAGAACCCATCTGCCCCTCTAAAGACAATCCAAGGACCTGGAGCTGGGGTGACCAATGTCCCACTCTTCAAAGAGCCTGCATTCACAGCCACTACACCCTGGAGCCCCTGAAGAGGTGAGTGTATCCCGGCTTTCTTCTCTGCATCAACAAGGACAGTGAAGTTAAACCACAAGCTGATTAGACATCAATAAAGAGAAATGTGGCATAAATTTAATTTTAGGATGTTATATACATGAGCTTCCCTTTTCTTAAGCAAACACTTCAATTAATACCAAATGCATCAAAAGTGCCTTCTAAGATCTGTGTTGCACAGGATGTGTAATTCCTTACGTTTAAATATTAATACACTGAAAAAAAACCCCTAATACACTGTAGATAACTTCCAAACCTTATGCCAATGCCTGGTAAAACCCCCAAAGTTTTGTCTTCAATCAAAATAGTGCATGTAAATTATTGCAGGTCTGATGCCATTTTCAAGCATATTTCCAAAAGGGCCTGTTTCCGTCACCATTTCTGGAGCAGTGGGTTTAAACAATACAGAGAGTAGAGGAAAGAGCCAAATGAATATTCAGCTGCCTTATGTGAAAATTAAACCCCCTTTTTGGTGTAAAATACAAATTAGAAAAGCAACATTTCACTGCACTAGTTTCGCACTTAATTCAAGTGGAAGAACCAGAGAGAGAATTCATTGTCTGCCCGGGCAGATGACCTGGTGGGGTTGTGAGCAGAGGGGCACCATGACACAGAGGGAAAGAAAGAAGCGATTGCATTAATTTTAATGGCAAAAGAGTCGTTTTGCATGAGCTTTAGGACGGCAGAAAAGATTGATTTTTTTTTTTTTGCACTTTGTGCTAAAACGTGTAGTGACCTAAACTGCATTTTGCCAGAAATCTAATACCAATAATTTATTGTATCCCATGTTCTCAACGTTAGAAGAGGAAAGAGCAAAAGTCTGATGGCTTGAAACAAAATGCACTGTAGGTTCATCATTAAAACTCAACGGGCTGAGATGTCCCTGAAGATGTCCCTTTCACTTTAACATGCACTTAAAAAAATTAAAGAGTACAAGAGTCACAGTAAAAATGGGGTGAGAACACCGTGTTTTCCAGATTCTTTCTGTAGGAACTGAGATGTATTTCAGAGTCTGAAAGTGGGAGCAAAGGGTCTAGTAGCTTAAATCGAAGACATGCTACTTGGAGGAAGGACATCCCAGTCTAAGTGGAACATTTTACTAGATGGGGAGGCCAGGAACCCCATTATTCTTGGGCAGGCTTACTTTTCAGTCTGGGTGTCAACATCTCCCTATCGCTTCCTACTGCGTTTATTGTATTTATATATTTATTGTTGAAAGAGAGGAAGGGGAAGAGAGAGAGAGAGAGAGAGAGGCATCAACTTGCTGGTGGCTTTCTCCAGTTTGATATATTTTATCAGAGGGTGAAGCATCTGTTGTGATCAAAGCCCCAGGTCAGTGAGCTAACACACAGTGTTTATGTTTGTAGAGGTGGGGAAAGAAGGGTGATCTGTACAAAAAACGTTTTCTACAAATATAAAACCCATATGGAATTATGCTGGTTAAATAGTACTTGTCCAGGTAAAGGGAATGTAGGATTATGAGAAGGGACAGAGCAAGAGGGTTCCAGGCAGAGAGAATCCCATTTGTAAATCCCTCCCCCAGATGAAAAGGAAATGAGAGAGAGAGAGACAGACTCTCTGCTGAAACCTATGCTCCCTGACGTTGATGACCTTCATGTGAACCACTGTGTCACAGCGTCCACCACATCAGCTGATAAGTAAAAGATTGCTGTGTAAAGACAGACCACTGTGCAGTTTGAGTGAGGAGCTGGTGCTAACCGAAGTTACATTCTTACAAAGTTAAACAGGTCAGATCACCCAGGGCCTCTTGAGAAAAATGTTAAAATGTTTTGATTGATCCTAAGAGAAATTAAGAATCCTGGAAATGGTTTTAATTATATAACCAAGTCAAGGACCATTGCTTTTGAAAAGGACTGATCTATGGCACAGGAAGAGAGCCTGTAGTATATGATGATTAGTTATAATACATCAACCCAAACCCTTTAAAAAGGCTTTTGTATCAATCATACCTTGACACAGGCTTCTTAGTAGAAACATTCCCAGGACCAAACTCTTGAATGTGAGTCAGTGTACATGTACCTATACATGTTGGTTTTACTTCTTCTGTTTCAAAAAATATAAAGAGACTTTTTTTAGTTGGGTTTAAAAAAAAAACAAAAAACTATTCATTTTCTGAATGTCAACAATGCAATGCGGCCCCTTTAAGGTGATGTATTTTTAATTAATAAGTAAATGCAGTTATTTCAGAAATCTTTAGGAAACTGATGTTCGATAAAGGGAAGAAAATGAAGACACCTAACTGCACATATGTTACAGCATGGAGATAAGCGAGTCAGGACAAAGTGGGGTCATTTTATGCACAGAGGACACCATGTACTTGTGCCCTGGGAGAGTTAACTTACACTGTTGGACAGTTTCCTCAGAAGATAGTTCTTCTTTCTTTCTTTCCCTTTTTAGACCCATGATATTTGAATAAAATAAAGGATGACAGAAATGGACAGAAGTAATCTGTCTCTTGTATATTGATTATAATTAATATTAATCTCAGTGATTGCTACTGATGAAGACAGATTTATTTCTGCTAAAATGGTGGAGTCTTTGCTTTCATCATTCCTTTCTTTTTACATATTTATTAGTCTTTCACAAAGTTCTGATTAATCTTTGGAGTCAAATTAGCAAGCCCAGCAAACATGTGTCTCATCAAATGCAGGCTGTGGCAATTCTAGAACAAAGTGACACTTAACCAGATGTATCCCTGAATCCAAATCATTGTTCATGTTGCCCTGGCCGGTTGGCTCAGTGGTAGAGCGTCGGCCTGGCGTGCAGAAGTCCTGGGTTTGATTCCTGGCCAGGGCACACAGGAGAAGCACCCATCTGCTTCTCCACCCCTCCCCCTCTCCTTCCTCTCTGGCTCTCTCTTCCCCTCCCGCAGCGAGGCTCCATTGGAGCAAAGATGGCCCAGGTGCTGGGGATGGCTCCTTGGCCTCTGCCCCAGGAGCTAGAGTGGCTCTGGTCGCGGCAGAGCGACCCCCCCGGAGGGGCAGAGCATCGCCCCCTGGTGGGCAGAGCGTCGCCCCCTGGTGGGCGTGCCGGGTGGATCCCAGTGGGGCGCATGCGGGAGTCTGTCTGACTGTCTATCCCCGTTTCCAGCTTCAGAAAAATACAAAAAAAAAAAACCAAACAAACAAAAAAAACAAACAAATCACTGTTCATGTCAATTCTGTTTAATCCAGCACGTTCTATAGATTATGGATAGCTTCACCCTTTACACATCACTCACTTCTAAGAGAAAATTTTATTTGTTCACAGTAAGTAAAATACCCACTGCTAGAACATTCCTTTTAATCTTCCAGTTAAACCATAGCTAAGGAAAGCTTCCCAGTGCTATGCGGTGCAGCTTGCAGAGGCAATAGAAAAATAATAATTCAACATCCTGAGAAGTAATAAAACAAATTCTTCCTTTAAAGCACAAGAAAACTTGAGAGTCTGCGACACTATGAGCAAGTATGAATAGGGCACCACAGGATATGGGTAGATTATGAAAGATGCACAAATTTCTATCATGAGCTGACCATTTGGCAGTTAATTGTGACACAATATAATTATATTCTAAGTTTTAAGTGATCTTTCTCCAATGAAGTAGATATTACAAATCCTTCTTGATGATTTTCACTGATACAGATTCAGAACACTAAGATCCGAGGCTAAATTCAAAGGCTAACTCTAGACTTGGATTGTAATTTTCTTTGTTGCCTAAATCCTGTTTTTCCTTTTGCCAACTTCAACTATCATTCAGAAAATCTTAGTTCTTTCAAGTCTTGCTTAATTTACATTTATCACCATAATAGGGATTATGGGCTGAACTGTGTTCCCCCAAAATTCATATATTGAAGTCCTACTCCACGGTACCTCAAAATGTGACTGAACTTGGAGATACAGCCTTTAAAGAGGTAATTAAGGTAAAATGAGGTCATTAGGTGGGTCCTAATCCCATGACTGGTGTCTTTATAAGAAAAAGAGATGAAGACACAGACAGAGAAGGAAGTCCCTATGAGGACACCAGAAAACCAGTACCTACCAGCCAAAGAGAGACCCCTGGAAGAAATCAACCCTGCCAATCCCTAGATCTTGGACTTCTAGCCTCCAGAACAGTAAGAAAATAAATTTTAGTTGTTTAAGCCATTCAGTCTATGGTACTTTGTTATGGCAAAAACAAACAATAGAAAAGCAATACACAGGATGTTGTGAGAAATCCCGGAAGAAGCAATCTCATATAGAAAGAGCTATTCATCCTAAAAGTGAGTAGTGCTTAGAAAAATACCATAATACAGGAGAAATGATGCTCTGTAGGCAGATTTCTTTAAGTTTGGGGTTTTGTGTTTTAATTGTTTTAAATAGGCCTGAAGTTCCCTGATAGTCACTACTTTTAACCCTCTGGCTATATATGATTCACTGTACATACTTTTGACATAAAGTGCTATATTTTGAATAATTTTTTAAAGAAATATAAGATGAAAGATAATCAGGTCTGAGGTAAGGTGATTCTTTTTTTTTTTTTTTTTTTGAGAGGTGATTCTTATAAGCAAGCACACCTTTGACCTTTACTTGACTCACCATAGTATTAATTCATTTTATTCTGGAAAATACTTAGACCTTCATTGCCCCTGTTCCTGCCATTTCCCTGGGCACTGGGAGTTGTGGTACAAGTAACATGCTCTAGAATCCTGTTTTCTTTACAAAAACAGAAATAAATGATTTCTGTAATTTATTGACAGGAAGAACAACATAGAAAGCACTCCTTTGGCTATCCCAAGTGGACCAAAATAAAAAACATTACCTGGGGAAGCCCAAGATAAGTGAGAACTTGAGAAGATTGTAAGAAATATCAGGGGAACTCCTTCATGTAAGAGGAAGCCCAAGTGGTCAAATGATTTACCGTAATCACGAAGCTCAGAGACCCAGCAACGTGGAAAATGTAGCTCAAGGTTCTCCGCTATAATATGACTTTCTCTGGGGAAACAATCAACTTCCTTATCCTCTGTCAGTCCTTTGTATCCCTAGACCACTACTGAAAGACAGGCCCCTGTACTATTTTGGGGTGTATTTTTAATAACCACAATATCCTCTTTAGATTTTAACATAATCCTCCAAAAGATTAGACTTTATATCTAGATATGTATATATAGATATATATATATTTATATTTTGTTTATATTTATACTTATATATTTGTGTGTGTGTGTGTGTGTGTATGGAAGTACACCCACATAGATATAGTTCAAAAAATTTATTAATTCAATGCTTAGATACAACCAATCCTACAAACACTGTCTTGGCCCACGTTCTGACATGGAAGAGATTCCATCATACGTCATCACGCAATTATTATTAGACCAGGATGCTTTTCTCCCTTAAGACACCATCCGGATTCTGGGTCTCATATCTCTTTGTTTGCAGGAGCCATAAGCAATCACATTTTGTGTAGTTTTATGAAACAATTAAAAAAAAAACTGGCTCAAATTCAATCACTGACAATCCAAAGAGAAAATTACTTTCAAGCTATCAGTCTGACTTGCAATCTCCAAAAAACAAAAAAAAATCATTCTGACATGAGATGGTGAGAATTGAGCAGAAATTCCAAGGCCCAGGGCTGGTTAACAGTGGCTGCTTTATTGATCCAGACCACATTCAGTGACATGTCACAGTCTTCTCTAACGATCGAACTGGCTTGTGTTCGGAGATGGGAGAAAAGAGCAACAAATGCTGGCTAATGTCTCCCAGCCAAACCCAGAGAAAGCCCTGCCTTATCCAGTAACCCGAGACTTTGACCACCTTCTATCCGCATATTTTAGGAACGTACCGGCTTTCAAAATTACTAAGTGGATAATTACTACAGTATATTGTAGTGATTAAGGATACAGGCTCCAGACTCATACTGACAACATGTCTTAACTGCCTGTGTGATCTTGGGCACATCCCTTATTGTTGATAAGCTTTTATATCCTCACCTGTAAAATTAGGATAATAATAAGAGCTCTGCTATACTGTTATTCTGAGATGTGTGTCACCATGGCTAGCTCATAACAAGTGTTTGTTGTGTTCACTTTTACTATTTACATTATTAGTAGAAATAAAATTATATAACTAATGATACCTAGTTCCTATATAAACTCAATTCATTGCCTTATACTGCTTTAGAGAAATAAGTTTTAAAAAATTTACTTTTATTGGTTGTTGATGAAAACTGAAACTACAGAAAGGAAGGGAACTAAAGTGTGTTTGCTGTCATAACTGTTGTCTTAGCAAGTTTCCTTGTTATCATCTAATGTAATTGTCCCAAAAACTCTAAGGTACCTATTAACTGCTCAAGGTCACATCTCAGGCTTCTTGTCATAGTCAAGCTCGCTGTAGTTAAAAGAAAGGGAATAATGTACTTAGAAGAAATCCTAGATTTTCATCCATGCAAATACCTTCTGCATGTAATTATCAGAAATGCAACAGAAGTCCCAACTCTACCCACAGATTTCTTTATTGAAAACTCTCTCTTAAGTAAAGCAAATTTGTTTCTCAGAATCAAGAGAGCAAGCCTAACAACAGACACTTGTTTTACCTATGACAAAAAACTCTGATGCCATTCTAACCCCACTATTTGTAAAATACACAAATTTTATATTTATACACACACATACCCATACATATGTAGGTATTTAGCACATATTCTTATTTTGAATGCAAATGGTTCTGTTATAAAAATTGTTAGAGACTCCTTGTTAGAGCCCCTGGCAATGAACAGTTGGATGTAAAGGGCATGCTAACATAAGGAGACGCCAGAGAAGACATGACCTGTGAAATGAGAAGGCATCTCATGGCTAAGACCTTCCAAGATTTAAAGCCTAAACCTGAATTGAGGACATTTAAGTGACATAACAAACTTAGCTACTTAATAGAGTGTAAATGTTGTAGATGGCGAAACATTATCTAGTAAAAAAAGACAGTACGCTTTGAAGAGCCCAGAAAACCTAGGGGCAAGCGACAGCCCCAAGATCTTGTGGAGATTTCCTTCAACCCTGCCAGGGAGCAAGGAAGGGCCCCTCTGTGGCTGGTTTCTCCATGCAGATTCGTACTGTGCTGCATCTGTTTACTTTTGTTTAGGTTTTGAAAATGTTTACATGCACACACATACACACTTCTCTATCCTCAGGATACACACAGAATATTAATTCTTTATGTATGTTAGAGGTATCGGTCCTCAAGCTTGCAGGTCTTTATCAGAAAACAGCACACAGTGGCTTACCCTACACTGGAAGTGGATCCTTCTTTTGCCTCAAGGTGGTAGAAAGGCCAGGGGAAAGGGTAGTTGTCTAGATTCAGTGAGGATATCTGGGCACCCTGATTGCACCTGTTTGGTTTTTTTAAATCCCACCATCATTGAATATGGTCTTTCTACTCACATTTGGGGCCAGTTCACTTTGACTGAGTCCACATTTCAGCCAGTGGGGAACTGCAAAGAGGAGGTAGCACACAGGTTGCTTCCTGTATTATACTTTAGTGACAGGCTGCACAAACTCCTCCACACTCAGAGCCTATTGGGCAAAAACTTCACTACATGGGCATACATTACATGGAGCTGCATGGTGCTAATCAGCAACATGCCCTGGGGTAAACAGAGGTAGGTTGCAATGGATTTAAGAAGGGGAAGTGGACATTAGGAATTCAGTTAGCAGTCTCTGCCACATCATGTTAAGAAAAAATAACCTAATCTTCAAGGAAGTAAAGACAACCAGTCTTTGAAGAATTACCTGGTCAAAATAATAATGATGACTTTATTTCTATTATGATGTCGAACTGCTTTTGGGGTTCTGACAATGAGCCTACTGTGTGTTGCCATTCTCCAAATCCATCAACCTGCTCAAAGACTCCCTTAGCTACACAAAGAAGTCTGTGCCAAGGGGCACATCAGAAAACAGACATAAATTCCTGCCCTGAGGAGCACCGGGTAGGAACATACATAGGCTTCAAACATACCTGAATTTCCTGAGAAGTTAGTCCCCAAATACCAATATGTGAGGGAATGAGGATAGACAAAAAGGAGATTATATGAGAATAGCTCCTCTGATGAGATAAAATTGAGGATCATAACTACCATTTCATTATTATGGGTCTCATTTTCTTTCAAATGAATGTGATTGAATTCACCAAATTCCAAAATTCCTTCCAGCTCTCCTGTTCTATTAAAGAATACTCTGATGTCTGTAAGGAGTTACTGGACCACGAGAGGGGTTAATTCTGAGAGCCAATAACTTATATTGTCTTTAACTTTGCTAAAGCTTTTAAACTGTAATTCAAACTTCCTAAGTTAAAAGTAATGCTTTTTGAAGTCAATGGTTTTAAGATGACATAAGCACACTTATATTTTTTAACTGAATCCTTACACTAGATTTAATTCCTTTTTTGTTGTAGTCTATAAAGTAAAAGGTGGTAAAAATAATTATATTGTCCATATATAATAACTCCATAATTTGGTTTTCACTCAGAGAGTATTAGAATATTTGACCTCCAAGATGCTGTTAATGCAGTTTTGAAATTTAATTCTGATGTATTGATTTTTTTCCTAGGGGATAAGAACTCTTCCAAATGGAAAATATGATTTGTAGTTTATTCTTTACTGGCAGAAAAAAAGCCTAAAGGAAATTTTAATACAATAATATTTAGTTATAAAATGAAATGATAATCAGAATTAGCCTTTGTTTATAATCATGCCAATTGATTAAAGTAAGCCAGTTAAGGGCGTTTTTGGCAGTGGGATAATGCTGACGGAGAAGAGATAATGATCTGCTTTGTTTGAAATATTGGCTGAAGGAAAAATAATCATGCAACTCTATAAAATTAATCACTTCATCCAATAAATAGAGTTACTCAGCAAATCTACAATATTGTTAGAGAAAAAAGATTTGTAAAAAAATATTTTATAAACCAACAAAACTAATGTTATTTTTTTCATAAATTATTTTCATTTAAATGAGAAAGGATGGGGGGGAATCTCCAAACACTCAGAGGTCAGTCATCTCTTTTGTATTAATATCCAATGTTCCTATATGCCTTATTACAGTATAGTCCTGTGAGTGTTTACTTTATTCTTTTTGGTGCCCAACACAGTACAGACATGAAACATGATAAGCACCCAACAAGTATGTATCCAACTAACTGGAATTGACTCTTCAAAGCATAGAAATAGTTTAAAATAGAAGTTTGTCTTATATTTATTAAAACGTAATTTAAAACTTTACCTATCTCTTATATTTGTATATACCTTGTATGTCTGCCTGGGTTTATACGTCTGTAGTTTTATTAAAACCTAAAACTAATTTCTCTTATAAACCAGGGGCACATTGCATTATTAAAGGGTCTTTTAGCAAACCTGGACTTAGATATTATTCATACTGGCTTTTTTTTTTCTTTTGAAATAATTTCCTGTGGAAACCTCTGCTTTGCTATGCAGGAAGATCTTCTTCCACTGTTGTCTGTATTCTCAGTATTATCCCAGCATCTTCCCTCTCTCATTACATGTGTGGTAGTTTCTTATTTCATGCATCCCAGCCCCATGGTCCTGTCCAGAGGGCAATGAGAGTGTCCACCTTGTATTATCCTGTACCTTGCAGAGCCTTGCAGCTAATACGCACTCCATAACAGTTCTTAAAATTACTATAGTTACCAATTATACAATTGCATTATTTATTTAATATAATGCATAATATACTACCATAATATCAATGCACAAAGAAGAAAATACATCCTCCTGACACTGGCCACAGAAGTTGAGCTCCAGATTCACGGTGAAGTGCTCACTGGGGATTTAGTCTCGAAGTAGGTATAGAGTTCACTCTGCCGTTTGCACCTGTGCTGCTCCCCAAAGCAGAGCATGGTCTGAGGACAACATATAAACTGTGACTTTATAAAGCCATTCCCAGACTCCTCAAACTGACCTGAGAGCCAGAAAAAAAAATCAGTGCAAAGCATTCCTTTCTTATGAGACTGAAAACCAAATGAAGAAATTTTGAGTTTTTTATTTTTATGACCAGAGAGTGAACTTGTCTAAGTTCCTTGTTTATAAAATGTCAAAATAAGACATTTGTGGGCAAAAGTTCAGAAGCAATCATCTATTCTTATACCCCACCCAAAATAACCTAAAAAGGTGCAATTTTTATACAAGTCAAAAGAAACTCATTGAGTTTTGATTTCATATAAACATTTTTTTAATTCACTTAATTTATTGAGAATACAGGGTCTATATCTTTGTCTTCTCCTGAAAGTCCGGAATAATTTAAGTCACCTGTGAAGAGTTGTGTGGGCCTCATTGCCATAAGGCACCACTTTCAAATTAAGTTTGCATTTTTTTTTTCTTATGAATATGCCTGCACATGCCCTGGTCAGTTTGCTCAATGGCAGAGCACTGACGCAGGGTGGGTTAGTCCCTGGTTTGATTCCCGGTCAGGGCACACAGCAGAAGCAACAATCTGCTTCTCCGCCCCTTCCCCTCCCTCTTGTCTCTTCCTCCTGTAGCCATGGCTCAATTGATTCCAGCACATTAGCTCGGAGCACTGTGGAGCCTCTGCCTCAGGCACTAAAAATAGTCAGGGTTGCCAGATGGATCCTTGCTGGGGTGCATGTAGGAGTCTGTCTCTGTATCTCCCCTTTTCTCACTTAAAAAAAATGCCTGCACTCCATTTCTGCAATAGTGTTAATGATTCAATCGATTTAGCAAACCCCTTCCCATTTCTGAATTTCACATCTGAAGACACTTCATCACATTTCTTCAATTGGGATCCCCCTCCCACAAAATTACCAACTGATAAAGCGCTCTAAAGAATCCTTGGTTATTTTAGCAACTGGTATTTTCCAAACCTTTAAAGTATTATCTGGCTGACAAAAGGAATAATCATGCCAGTTGCTATGTAGACTGAGGGCAAAAGACTAGTTAGCTGTAGCCTCCCCAACCTGAAGCCTTATTTCCAAAACAGAAACTAAGTGTTTGTTCAATATTAGAAACAGATACTAAAATGTTCTGCAAAAGTTGAGTTTCCATTCAATTGAATTTCAAATGTCTTTGTATTTGATGTTTTATTATTATATCAAAAACATTATTTAGAGACCTGGCTGGTTAGCTCAGTGGTAGAGCATCAGCCTGGTGTGTGGAAGTTCCAGTTCAATTCCCAGTCAGGGCAAAAAGGAGAAGTAACCATCTGCTTCTCCAGCCCTTCCCATCCCCCTGCTATTGCTTTCTTCTTCTCCTGTAGCCATGGCTCAGATGGTCGAGCAAGTTGGCCCCAGGCACTGAGGATGGCTTCATAGCCTTGAGCAACAAAGCAGTGGCCTCAGATGTAGTAGGGGGCCTGAGTGGATCCCAGTTGGGGCACATGTGAGAGTCTATCTCTCTGCCTCCCCGCCTCTCACTTAATTTAAAATAAATAAATAAAATTTAAAAAATATTATTTAGTTTGGCTATTCAAAGTACTATTTCTATTTCAACTCATAAAATTACCATGGAATTATGCTATATTAATATATGCAATAAAACCCAGTGTCCCATCATTTTTCAATAAAGAATCAGAGTATTAAAATATTAACTGTTCTGCATATTTATTTATAAAATACCCAAGTCATTTATTTAGCTGTAATCTATTATGGGTGGAAAGTATATAATCTGCTTGATGATTTGCTTGATAAATGTATTTGTCTTTTTAATGAGCTTCTTTGTTAAGGTGGTTAGAATGATTAACGTGCCAGAGCACATCATCAGGAACCTTGAAAACCAAAAGTCAATATTTGGGAATAATCCTTACACAGTGAAATGCAGTGCTTAAAACTGCAGAAATCTCCATGGGGATGGCAGCCAGTGATTAGCAGACAGGTGTGACATGTTGCTATTTAAGTAGGATTAAGGGCTCGGGATAAGGAATAGGGGAAAAGAAGCAGGGGCAGGGCCTCAGAAAAGCAATTATAACCCAAGAATTGATAAACTTCATAATCTGCAAGTGCATTTGATAGTTCAGATTACTAACTGCCCTATTAGTAGGCCTGGAAAACATAGCAAAAAAGCTATAATTTTCTTAAAGGGAAAAAAAACACTTAGAAGCAAATATGCATTTTATAGACTATAGGTAATTACCTTTCATTTTAATCAATTGCTTGACCCTAAAGATTGCCCAATACATTTTGTGTTTTCTATGGAAGAAAGATATTTATTCTAGGATGTAATAATTTCATAGCATAAGGAGTTACAGGGAATAAAATTCATAAAATATGAAGCAATGAAACCGAGTAAGCCATTTACAATAAAACTAAATATTAAACAATTTTTGTCATTTGTTTGGTAGATTTCTCCTGAGCCCACAATAACTCTGTGTAGCCCCAAGAAACTAATGTGACACAAGTCAGAGTCACTTCTTTCTGCCTACCTCTCACTGCCTTTACCGCCCTCCTATAACTAAATGAGAATATAAATTTCTCCATAAACAACACATCCCTACAAAGATAAAAGAGAAAAGCATTAGAATGATAAACCATATTCATATTTTTTGTATAATAAATTTCCTTTACATTTATAGTTTCATCTAGACCTCGGGCAACAGAAGGAGTTGTAATTTCATGAGTAAAATATAGAACCATAAAGGTTTAAATAAATTGCTAGACTTTTTTTGAACTGAGGTATATAGGACCTACTGGATTATCTATTTTGTACAGGTTTTTGTTTTTCTTTGTTTTGTTTTGTTTTTAGTTAAATGTGTCCCACTGTTTTGGTTTATGTTTTCCGTTGTGGCAACTTGAATAGAACTATGTTGTCACAGTTTCTGCTCACATCGTTTGAAAATAGAATTATCATAGACTTCTCTACCTAAAACCCTGCCTTGGTCTACATGCTCATTAATGTAATGAGAACCATGTCCGTTTCATCCTGGAAGTGGAATTTGAGGAAATATTTTTTGTCATATTTATCTCATTGGTTAGAATGGCCCTTTAGAAAAATTAAATGACCCAGACAATCATTTCTTCAGGACAGGAACAGAGTGAAGTTTAAAAAAAAAGTTTCAAAGGGAGATGAAATTTTTATGCGTGGGATTAATTTACATATGAATACACATTACATTATGCATACACAAATTCAAGACGTGATATGCTATGTTCCTCACCGGGATCCACAGAAATTGATAAGGAGGACCTGCCCATTTGGAAATTGTGGGACTTCAGGGTGAAGAAGAGCACTTTGTGACAACTAGTGCTTTCTTCCTTTTTCCTTGAGTTTCTTGGTACCTGGGACCACCCACTTCCAGTCTTTTGAATCAAAACTCATTGACTTGCCATGCCAGAAATGCTTTTCCTGTGACTCTCTGTTCCTTTATGGGGGGTTGCATATTTAGGGATTGCATATAAAAACACCGATTTCTGTTCTTGTTAACCCACCCACCGCCTTAAAGACAATTTGGTTACTTAAGACTTTTGTATTCTCCCACTTGGACTCTCTATGACTTCTGCCCTATCCTTTTCCCCCACAGCTCTCAGTACAGAAGAGTATTGAACAGCAGGAAGACACTGCATATGATCCCACAAGAGCCTATCTTTTTCAATACACCAGAAAGCTAGTAGTGTACACAAAGCTGGTGTATCTACTTTTGCTTCCTTTATTGACCCTGGAAATGTTTTTCCCCCCATCCATAAAGGGGGCAGAAATCTGAAAAAGGCTCAAGTTTAATTTAATACCCAGAATCTAAGCAGTTTGAATAGGTATTCAATAAAATAACAACAACAAAAAGCCTTTTCTCATCTCTCTTGAATTTTTTTTAATTTTTATTTTTTATAAATAAATTTTTATTAATTTTAATGGGGTGACATCAATAAATCAGGGTACATATATTCAAAGAAAACATGTGCAGGTTATCTTGTCATTCAATTATGTTGCATACCATTACCCAAAGTCAGATTGTCCTCTGTCACCTTCTATCTAGTTTTCTTTATGCCCCTCCCCCTCTCCCTCCTTCCTCCCCCCCCCCCCCATAACCACCACACTCTTGTCCATGTCTCTTAGTCTTGTTTTTATGTCCCACCAATGTGTGGAATCCTGCAGTTCTTGTCTTTTTCTGATTTACTTATTTCACTCCGTATAATGTTATCAAGATCCCACCATTTTGTTGTAAGTGATCTGATGTCATCATTTCTTATGGCTGAATAGTTTTTTTTTTTAATTTTTATTCTAGTGGAAAGGTATGATAGATCTCTTCTCTGGGCCACAATAATCAAATATTGCCTCAGTCAGCAGGTGAAGAAGGGAACTATTTTTACAAAATGGCTTTATGACCAGTTCTATAAATACCTGTAGTTTACCTTCCTTGAAACGGTGTGATGTCAGGTGGCCCAACGCTTGCTGGCTCAGGCCAATTCTTGCATCTACTACATATGCACCAACATTAACTGCTCGGAGGGCCTCATTCCCCCCCCCCCCCATGCTCACAAATCAAATTGAGTTACACGCTTCGTCTCTTCCCTGTGCTTTGCACGTTATGAGCTCACGAGAAGTCAGTGAGATCTAGATAGAACGACACAAATAAGGCTTCAGAATTCATTGGAACTTTTAGAATAAATGAGTTTTCTAATTATTATTACAGTTATTATTTAAGTTCAACCTGAGAAGCTTGTATCCCTATTTTTTGGTTCACCAACTTTAGACAGTAACTATTGCATCTCTCCTGTGAAAACCAAAAAATTAGCTCATTTATATTTCTCTTAAATCACAGTCGTCCTCTAAATTACATAGTTATATAATTACTTTATCTTACATCAAATATCTTAAATGTCTTGAGGACTTAAGCTTTAGATTCTTGACCAGTATGCAACATAATTGAATGACAAGATAACCTGGACATGTTTTCTTTGAATATGGACGTCTTACGGACTTAAGCTTTAGATTCTTGACCGGTTTAGACGGTATTCTCTAATTCTCCAGTATAAAAAACAAAAAATCAGTACCTTACACTCCCTTTAGACCCCTTTTATATCGCAGCTTATGCCAACTCTAACATTAGTTTTATACTGACAAGGTTTAGAACATTGTCATTCTAGTCTATCAGTATAATTAAATTTCACAAATTGATTTTAAACTTCATGAGTTGATTTAAATTATTTTGAAAAAATCAATAAGTGCCATTTTATATATTATCATTATATAAATAAAGTTCAATTTACAACCAAAGAATGTGAGAGGATCCATATACAGAGAAGGAAATACCACCCTCTCTCCCTGTGACATTGAAGCTTGTGCCACTGAAAAGACAGTATCCTAAAAGAACTGGATAGTTATGTCACATTTTTAAGCTGTATATATTGACCATGGTTTTCTTGAAAAACATTTTAGATGTTTATTTGGTTTGATCATGACCTGTCTTTTCCCTATGCACCGACCTTCATCATAAGCATAATATGGACATTTCTTTTAATTAAACTATTAATTGCATGGAGTCTACATTCTTCTAGAGCAGTGGTTGACAAACTCATTAGTCAACAGAGCCAAATATCAACAGTACAATGATTGAAATTTCTTTTGAGAACCAAATTTTTTCAACTTAAACTATATAGGTAGGTACATTGTTATTAACTTAATTAAGGCAGTCCTAAGCTGGCCTTTGAGCCACACTCAAGGGGCCACAGAGCCACCTGTGGCTCGCGAGTCGCAGTTTGCCAACCACTGCTCTGGAGGATATCTTTGTAAGAGGCCCATATTTTTGCTCTAGGGGCTGATTGCGTTAGCTGTTAAGCTAGGATTTCTTTTCTTTGTTGGTACTGTTTCTTTATCTCAATTATTATTCTTTTTAGCTTAATGCTTTCATTATACAAACTTTTCTTTTTTCAGGATGAGGTTTATAAAGGTCCATTTTCTGAGACTATATAGATAGAAAAATGTATATTATCCTTGTATTTGATCTTAAACTGACTCCCTATGAAATTCTAGGTTCATAATGATTTTTCTAAGCATGCTGAAAATACAAATGTGTTGTCTTATAATATTTACAGTTGCCAAGGGGATTTGGGGTACCAATATCAATTTTGTTCCTTTACAGGAAGTCACCTTGTGTCTGGAATATTCTTAAGCCATTTAGTGTCCTAAGGTGATTTGAGTATCAACCCTCTAACTATGTATAAAACCAACCAGGACTGGATTATAGTGACCTTTATTTAGAAATTGTCTTTATCTTTGTATTTCTGAAAGTTTATCAAGTCTGTGTGAACCATTTTTCATTTATTAATTTGGCACTTCAAGACCCCATCATTTGAAGATTTATCTTTAACTCCTGAAAATATTCTTCAAGAGTTATTATTATTATTTCACTTTCTGTTCTCTGTTGTCGCCTTAATTTCAGTTTCCTGAATCCTGGACCTCTTGATCATATTTGTCACGTTTTACTTTACTGGTCTGTTTCCTCTTTCATATTTTCTGACTTTCTGCCTTTTTGCTAAATATTTGGAAAATTTGCCTTTATACCCTCAATGGAACTAACTTTTTAAAAAGAAATCACATTTTAATTTTAAAGAGCTCTTTTCTGTTTCTTTTTCCATGATAGACTTCTAGATTTTTACCATATTACCTATGCGTGCATGTGTATGTGTGTATATATGACTATTTCTAGAAGAATGCTAGTTAATTATTTTTGGAAATTCTTCTATCTGCTCTGAACTGCTGTTTGCTCTCAGCTTTGTCATGTTCTTTATTCATTTGGACCCCTCAGCTTTTGTTCTGGCTTTCTCAAACATCTGGTGTAAGTGTGGATGTCCATTCTTATTTGAAGATGATGACTGAATTGACTCGTGTTAGCAGTTGGGCTTAGGTTTTATTCTCTGGCTGTGTGGGGAAGCTTTCTTCCCCCATAGCCTCTCTGCCCTCCACCTACCAGCGAGTTTACTAACAGCTCTGCTTACACGCTGATACTCTATGCTCAGTGGTGCATGACCATACAGCAGACAGGTGAGCTCAGTCATCCCAAATGCTAGAATGCACTGGCTTTGCTCAGAAACACTAATCACATGAAAGCCCAATTCTCCCCCACAAATAACATCATATATACAGTGCCTGGCTTTGCCTGGACATGTTGGCCAGATAATGAGTTACTCAGCCCACAGAGGCAGGAAGCATGGTGTGCCAACAAGGCTCTTTGTGGCCTCTTAGATGAGTCAGCCCTTTCTGGTCTGTGTACTTCTGCACACTCCATCCAAGGAATCAGTGGGCACTGGCTCTCTGGGGCTCAGAAAAGGAAACAAAGCCACTTCCTCCATCCTTATGAGTGTCTTCTGCGCCTTGTCATTCTCAGTTCTAATGATGTGTCAACACCCTTCCATCTCCCAAAAATCCAACTGCAGCTTTGAAAAACTGATGAGAAACTGATGACATCCCATTTCTTTCTCTTTACTACTGTGCATTTAAACCCTTCACACTTCTCAATGACATTTCAGCAGGGTTGGAATGCAGCATGAGCTCTTAAAGGACTAGAACTCTCCAACAGGAAGAATACAGAACTGAGTATGATTAGCCAACAATAACGAGCTTTGAAAAATCTGACATTTTTCACTAAATTTTAATCCAATGATGTTTTATTAATACCTCTACTCATCCTACCAATTATGATTTACAAAATTAGTATATTAGTAACTGTAAACAATTATAAAAAATGTTTTAGGTTCAGTCCCTTTTGCTCCACTAAAAATAAATAAATAAATAAAATGGGACTAAATGACAATACAGATAACCTCAGGTGACTTGGGGACTGTTTTAAATAATAATGTAAATTCTGGGATTTTATTTAAACACTCCATACTTTTTTGAGATTACTGTGAAAGTGCTTCCCTTATGAGATTTCTGTTTAGATTGAAAATTCAATGAGAAAACCCAGTTGACAGTATTTCAACATTTCTGGCTTGCGCTTTGCTTATTATCTAAAAGCACTGAGGAATCAACAATAAAGGAAAGCAGTGAAAATGGAATTTCGCCTTAACTGTTTTGAAGTTTTGAATGGTTCTGACTCAAGGCAAACTCTGGAGAAGAGGTTGAAACCCACTTTGGCTTACGTGTTTATCTCGTTGATCCACATAGTCAAAACCAAACAAGACAGGAGTAAGTCTATCAAGTGGCCTATGTTCAAATTAAAGCTAAGAGTTAAATAAAGTGTAATTGTGATCATAGAATTTAAAAGTGTATGATATGTCAACTCTTTTGAAAACATCATAGTTCAAGTTTGATATATCGTTGTTTGAAATTGGACCATTACTGAAATTAATTAATTCTGAGCTCTAAATGACAAACTTCTCTGTCCATAAAGTTACGGGCAGTATCACTATTCTTGATGCTATAAAATTTCCTGTGTATAGAAATATTATTATACAAGTAACACACTATTTTTAACAACATATTAAAAGTATTTGATAGAAGATGCTATTTTGAGTAATCTTATTGCTCACACTCACACAAATGCACAAAAATACTCCTTAAAAAAATTTTAAAACATTCTTTCACCCTAGATATGGAAAGATTTAAAAGACTAGCCTGGTAAGAATTTAGAAATAGGAAAACAGCAACATTAGTAACAACCACCACCACAATGAAAGTCCACAGGGCAGTGTACTCCAAGTTGACTGGGTTCCCACCTGCTACATATCATGCCCCGCCCCTCCAACTATCTCATATTTCCTCAGTCCAGCTCTCTGTGTGTCCATTGAATGCTATTTGGTTTTGTGTTGTTATTATTGCTGCCAGTAGTATTTTATAGCACTTTTGATCTCTTAAAGTGCTTTTATTTACACATATTAAAAAATGTTGAGCAAGTATCACTATCCCCATATTATAGATATCTCTTGCATGGCAGACAAACTATTTGAATTCAGAAAAAAAAATCATCATAAATTAGTAAGAAAGCCAGGTTTTGCATAGAGGTGCCTGGATCATTCCACTCTTCCTATGGCGACGGGTGCTTTGAATAGCTATGGTATATAAATCTTTTTTTTTTGTATTCTTTATAGGCCGATACCCTCGTTTCCCCTTTCAGAAAGCAGTCTGATTTACTGAATATGCTTGCTTCAAAGACTTCAGGGAGAAAAGTGCCTCATTTTATTCAAGTTACACTGCACAGTATTTTGGAATGCAGGCTGCATGGAAGAATCTCTTATTAAGCTCCTGCAATATGACAGGGGTACACAAATAATGTATGAAGAGACTTGAATGCAGCTGAGCACACAGAAAGTGTTTGGTAAATGGTCGGTCTTAGCATCATTTATGAGCTGGGTTTCCTCACATACCCCTCACAATGGACAAGAAAAACATCTTGATTTTAAACATGAAGAAACTAAGAGATAGTTTAAGTAATATATGTGAAGGTTCTCAGGTTAAGATGGTTTTAGCATTAAAATGTAAGGCCCACACTCTTTATTTAATGGAGGAGGCTTCAGGAATAACACTTTTCCAGCCTCTCTGTAGCTAAGGATCATCTAGGAAACTTAAAAAAAAATTATTTCCAGGATTCAGCACAGATATGAGGCTTGGCTAACATATCTCCTGATACCTTGTGTTCAGATTTCTTGCCTTCACAACTGTGACAAAATAAATTTATGTATTTTTCTAAGCCACCAAGTTTATTGTAACTTGATATGAGAGCCCTAGAAACAAACACAGCCTTTGTATGAAGCCTAGTCATATACTAAGTGCTCAGTAAATATTAGTTATTATCAATTATCTTTAGGAAGAGAACAAAAAGCCACTTAAATCTCTTCACATTGTAGTGACTTCTCTCTGCCTTTCAATTTGAAAGTCGGTTCTGAAATTGCATATGGTGCATGTACAACGCATCAAGTAGTCTGCAAAGTGCCAAGGACATTAAGAAAGTATAGTAAGTAGTCCCTACCCTCACAAACATCAGTGGAGAACAGATAGAAAAACATGTGCTTGTTTGTTGGAAATGCTATGGTAACTTGAACAGCAGAGCCAAACACAAAACGATGCTGAGGGAGGAGAGGACACCCACAGACGGTTCCAGGGGAGGAGAGGATGCCGCTTGAACAAGAGGCTTAGAAAGAAGGCCACAGGGGGATAGAGGAGGCAAATCTATCAGAGCTGAGATGGATACTCCATCCTTGAAAAGTCAGATCACAGGAATGAGTGTCAAAAGGGCTCTTGGAAGAATCTATAAATAAGATTTTATATAACATTGACTTTTTTTTTTGTCCATACATTGCCAACTACCTATTTTAGTCTAACGGTATATTTATTTTTTTATTAATTTTAATGGGGTGACATTGATAAATCAGGGTACATATGTTCAGAGAAAACATCTCCAGGTTATTTTGACATTTGATTATGTTGCATACCCCTCACCCAAAGTCAAATTGTCTTCTGTCACTTTCTATTTGGTTTTCTTTGTGCCCCTCCCCACCCCCCATGTTCTTCCTCTCCTCCCCCTCACCCTGCCCCAGTTACCATCACACTCTTGTCCATGTCTCTGAGTCTCATTTTTATGTCCCATCTATGTATGGATTCATATAGTTCTTAGTTTTTTCTGATTTACTTATTTCACTCCGTATAATGTTATCAAGGTCCATCCATGTTATTGTAAATGATCTGATGTCATCATTTCTTATAGCTGAGTAGTATTCCATAGTATATATGTACCAAAGCTTTTTAATCCACTCGTCCTCTGACAGACACTTGGGCTGTTTCCAGATCTTCGCTATTATGAACAATGTTGCCATAAACATGGGGGTGCATTTCTCCTTTTGGAACAGTGCTATGGTGTTCTTGGGGTATATTCCTAAAAGTGGGATAGCTGGGTCAAAAGACAGTTTGATTTTTAGTTTTTTGAGGAATCTCCATACTGTTTTCCACAGTGCTGCACCAGTCTGCATTCCCACCTGCAGTGCAGGAGGGTTCCCTTTTCTCCACATACTCACCAGCACTTATTCTGTGTTGTTTTGTTAATGAGTGCCATTCTGACCTGGTGTGAGGTGATATCTCATTGTGGTTTTTTTTAATTTATTTATTAAATTTAATGCAGTGATATTGATAAATCAGGGTACATATGTTGAGAGAAAACATCTCTAGATTATTTTGACATTTGATTGTGCTGTATACCCCTCCCCCAAAGTTAAATTGTCTTCTGTCACCTTCTATCTGGTTTTCTTTGTGCCTCTCCCCTCCCCCAACCCCTCTCTCCTTCTTCACCCCCTCCCCCCACCCCTCACCCCCATTGCCATCACATTCTTGTTCATGTCTCTGAGTCTCATTTTTATGTCCCTTCTATGTATGGATTCATATAGTTTTTTTTTTCTGATTTACTTATTTCACTCCGTATAATGTTATCAAGGTCCATCCATGTTATTGTAAATGATCCAATGTCATCATTTCTTATGGCTGAGTAGTATTCCATAGTATATATGTACCAAAGCTTTTTAATCCACTTGTCCTCTGACGGACACTTGGGCTGTTTCCAGATCTTCGCTATTGTGAACAATGCTGCCACAAACATGGGGGTGCATTTCTCCTTTTGGAGCCGTTCTACAAGCTCCTTTTATGAGGCGAGCATAATTCTGATTCCAAAACCAGGCAAAGACAACACAAAGAAAGAAAATTATAGGCCAATATCTCTGATGAATATAGATGCTAAAACCCTCAACAAAATATTAGCAAACCGGATCCAACAATATATGGAAAAAATCATACACCATGATCAAGTGGGTATTATTCTGGGGAGGCAAGGCTGGTACAATATTTGTAAATCAATCAATGTGATTCATCACATAAACAAAAAGAAGGAGAAAAACCATATGATAATTTCAATAGATGCAGAAAAACATTTGATAAAATCCAGCATACATTCATGATCAAAACTCTCAGCAAAGTGGGAATACAGGGAACATACCTCAACATGATAAAAGCCATCTATGAGAAACCCACAGCCAACATCATACTCAATGGGCAAAAATTAAAAGCAATACCCTTAAGATCAGGAAGGAGGCAGGGGTGCCCCCTTTCACTGCTCTTATTTAAAATGGTCCTGGAAGTCCTAGCCACAGCAATCAGACAAGAAGAAGAAATAAAAGGCATTCAAGTTGGAAAAGAAGAAGTAAAACTATCATTATTTGCAGATGATATGATATTGTATATAGAAAACCCTAAAATCTCAGTCAAAAAGCTACTGGACCTGATAAATGAATTTAGCAAAGTGGCAGGATATGAAATCAATAAATCAGAGGCATTTTTATACACCAACAATGAACAGTCAGAAAGAGAAATTAAGGAAACAATCCCCTTCACAATTACAACCAAAAAAATAAAGTACCTAGGAATAAACTTAACCAAGGAGACTAAAGACTTGTACTCGGAAAATTACAAAGCATTGATAAAAGAAATCAAGGAAGATACAAACAAGTGGAAGCATATACCGTGCTCATGGTTAGGAAGAATAAACATCATTAAAATGTCTATATTACCCAAAGCAATCTATAAATTCAATGCAATACCAATTAAAATACCAATGACATACTTCAAAGATATAGAACACATATTCCAAAAATTTATATGGAACCAAAAAAGAACACGAATAGCCTCAGCAATCTTAAAAAAGAAGAATAAAGTGGGAGGTATCACACTTCCTGATATCAAGTTATACTACAAGGCCATTGTACTCAAAACAGCCTGGTACTGGCATAAGAACAGGCATATAGATCAATGGAACAGAACAGAGAACCCAGAAATAAACCCACAGTTCTATGGACAACTGATATTTGACAAAGGAGGTAAGGAAATACAATGGAGTAAAGACAGCCTCTTTAACAAATGGTGTTGGGAAAATTGGACAGCTACCTGCAAAAAAATGAAACTAGACCACCAACTTACACCGCGCACAAAAATAAACTCAAAATGGATAAAAGACTTAAATGTAAGCCGTGAAACCATAAGCATCTTAGAAGAAAACATAGGCAGTAAGCTCTCAGACATCTCTCGGAGCAATATATTTGCTGATTTATCTCCATGGGGAAGTGAAATAAAAGACAGGATAAAGAAATGGGACTATATCAAACTAAAAAGCTTTTGCACAGCTAAAGACAACAAGAACAGAATAAAAAGACAAACTACACAATGGGAGAACATATTTGACAATATGTCTGATAAGGGGTTAATAACCAGCTATCCCACTTTTAGGAATATACCTCATTGTGGTTTTAATTTGCATTTCTGTAATGATTAGTGATGTTGAGAATTTTTTCATCTGCCTATTGGCCATCTGTATGTCCTCTTTGGAGAAGTGTCTATTCATTTATTTTGCTTATTTTTTGATTGGATTGTTTGTGTTCCTGGTGTTGAGTTTTACAAGTTCTTTACAAATTTTGGTTATTAACCCTAAGGGTATATTTAAAGTATTGACGCCATTACAAAATTCTTTTCTGAATTGCCTGACCTCCTATCTAAACTGGATATACTGATTCATGCAATTTCAGATGAATACAGAGGGCTGAAGATGCTGGTGGCACTGTTCTTTGATCAGAGTGGGTAAAGCTGACAGGTTAAAATTGCATGCATATCAATGAGTATTTACTAAAAAATAGCACATTTTATTTTGTCCCTGTAAGTAAATATCTTAGAACTATTCTTTGGAGTAATTCAATAATTAACAAAATTCGTGGAGCATTTATCTTTCAAATTATTGCTCAGTGAAGTAATGGCTAGTATTTTTACTAAAGCATCTTAGTATATACTACCTGATGTATAAGGAGTATTTGCTAGCTATGTAAGTTAGGACAAAGTTCAGTTACTGAGTGACTAAATAAGGAACCTAAATAATGTAGCACTTTAAAATTTTTTTCTTGAATTAAATAAGCCTGGAGGTAGATCCAAAGTTATTAGGCATCTGTCTGCTTAACTATCGTCAGCCTAACCTATGATGTAGGTTGGATGCCTGGCACTTAAGAATTCCTAAAATTTGTTCAAAAGGGAGAGTAAAAATACTTTTCTTCCAGATAAAGTTTATAGGAGGTTTACTTGAAACTGTACTGAATAGTTTCTTACATTTTAATGTAGACTCCTGGCTTCAAGGTAAATATATCCCTCCATCTGGGAATTGTACCACCTTTAAAAAAAAAAACACAACAACTAGCATTCTAATAAAAATTCAGATGGATATAAGAGATATAGGACAGGAAAATTATCTCACGCACAGAAGTCCTAATGATGTTGAATGATGTCACTTTAGAAGCATTTACATATAACCATACCTATGGCAAAATGGTAATATTTCCTCAGATAGTAAAAGTTGAAAGTGTTTCCTTTTTAAACATATTACCAGAATTGTGTAATTCAGTATAATTTTGAATTTCAATGTGAATTATTTGAAACATCGAATTATTTACTTGTTCAATAATATTAAATGATTTTGAAGTGTCTATGTGAATTGAAAAATTGCATTTTGTGTCCGCAAATAACTTGATCTATAATCTTATATTTGTTGATCATTGTATATTTAAAACTGATTTTTTTCCCATAACTATATGATTAAATTTATTTTACATTTACTTTGATCTGATGGGATTGTGTCTAATGATGCTGGGGAAAAAAAACACATTTGCATTTCCAATAATTTCTCCATTTAGCAATGGTTAAGGATCCAACACATCCTGCTCTGTTTGGAAGATCATTACCATAGTCTTAGTAAAGCATGGACTTACTGTGGTTTACTTGGCATCGCTGGGTACCACGCAGTACATTTATTTAACTTTTCAGCAGTTCATTGGCATTTTGGTGAAAAGAGGTGATGGAGACTATTTAATTAACCTCTAATATTTCATTGGCATAAGAAACAGAATCATCTGCCAGAATCATTAGCAATTTATAAGCTGAGTTCAGCAACGAATGGTCATAAATTCAATCATATGTAACCTTTCCAGTAAGTGACACCAGTCAATTGAAATTTATTATGGGGAAACTCACAGGCTTTGACATTCACACTAAATATCCAGAGCGTTAAGATTCAGCTGGCCAGAGCCCTCGATATCACCTTGTAGGCAACGTACAGAATTTTAAGGTGCAGAAATGACGAATAAGAATTGAAACATTCCTCTGAGTGTTGTCAAGAAATATGAGAGGTCCCATATTTGGTCATGCTTCATTTTCCTCAATAGGACAAATACATACTGTGGGACCTGGAAGGATAACACTGACTACTGAACAGCAAGTGTCATAAAGCATCAATGAGTCATTTAATCTGGTATATGGAGAGTCTAGTGAGGACACTTGTGACAGATAACTTGAGAAAGCCATCACATTATGTTTTCTGCATCTTTAGTGGTAATATGAGGTTATACTTATATAGACTGTAATGCAATTGATGGTAGAAATTTGATCATTGATGGCCTGATGTAAGTATAGCTTGAATGATTTTAAATTAAGAGTACATTTGTTTCAGAATCTGGGGAATTTTGAAGAAATGAGGAAAGAGAATAACCAGATGACCACATCTTTAAGATATTAAGGAAATCCAATATAACTTATTTGATACAAACACTAATATGATCATTTCAACTTGTTAAAATCAGTAGACTGTCAGAATGCTTCATCAAGTTATAGACCTTGCAGTAAATGACAAACAGAATCATGACTGATGATCATGGTGAAGTATGTTTTCCAAACTTGAGGCTTTACTTACTATTTAAATACTGCAATCAGTATATGTAGCACCAAGTTAGTATGTACTGTATTGATTGAATTTTAGAGTGACTCTCACATACATCATATGGCAAAGATTTAAAAGTGTTCTGAAATTAACTCCCATACACAATATCTCATATTCTACTGAAATAGTGAAACATAAAAATATGTATATAAATATGTGTCATAAAAGAGTTGGTTTAAGTTGATATTTAAAATGTCAGTGCACAGTGAATTTCCATTTATAATAAAGCCAAGGGCAGAATTATAGCTCACTTACAGGCACATATTCAATTAAATTTATATACAGAAAAATGATTTAGTGAGGAGTTAGTGTATCTGTTCTTCTTAGTACATCTGGTTCTTTGGTCTTGGCCAGTGCAGCTTGACTGTGCTGGGCTTTGTTATGCACTTCAGCTGCCAGGCTGCTCAGCAGGTCAGCTGGAGGGTGAATGATCCTGAATAGCCTCACTCACATCTCATATATTTGAGCACTGCTGTCAGCTGAGTACATCACTTCTCCACGTGGCTCCCATTTTCCTGAAGGCTAGCTAGGACATGCTTACATGGTATAGATATAGATGGGGTTTCAAGTGCAGCCAACTCTAGTGTGCAAGTAGTTTTCAAGTCACTACTTGGGTCACATTTGATAAAGGGAATTACATTGCAAGAGCATACAAACTGGCCTGACCAGGCAGTAATGCAGTGGATAGAGCATCGGACGTGGAGAACCCAGGTTCAAAATCCCAAGGTCACCGGCTTGAGTGCAGGTTCATCTGGTTTGAGAGTGGGCTCACCAGCTTGAGTGTGGGGTCATTGGTTTGAACATGGGATCACAGACATGACTCCATGGTCACTAGCTTGAGCCCAAAGGTCGCTGGCTTGAACCCAGGGTGTCTGGCTTGAGCCCAAGGTCACTGGCTTGAGCAAGGGGTCCCTCCTCTCATCAAGGCATATATGAGAAAGCAATCAATGAACAACTAACCTACCACAAGAAAGAATTGATGCTTCTCATTTCTCTCCCTCCCTTTGTCCTCTCTCGCAAAAACCCCCCAACAAAACAAAAAGAAGTATACAGGCTGGTAGAGGAAGTTTTGTTTGTTTGTTTAATCTACTCCAAAACAAACAATTCATTCTTTAAATTATTTATGTATCTCTAAGGTAGATGCCTTTCCTAAAAAAATTAGGCCTAATCAGGCAGCCTAATTTTTCCAATATTCATAATGAAAATCAGCATCTTTCTTTAAATAATTCTCAGGCCTAAATGTATTGTTTTTACAATATTTAACTTTTTTATCAACTAGAATTTTACATATTTAGTATGATATTAATTTAATTAATGGAAAAATATCCCCCATGGTCACCTCAAAAGCTTTCTACTAATAAACATTTAACTTATCATAAAAAAAATAAAAACGGTTATTAGCTAGAATATTATGAATTTCATGATTGAAATTCTGGACAATGCTTAGATAGGTAGAAAATACTGACTATAAACTCAGTCCTTGATCTGAATGCCCTTGTTTTAAATATTTAAATCCTTAAAATGATACAAATTTCATTTTGGATAATTTCTTTTTTCTTAAGTAATAAAATATGCATAAGTAATATGGCAGAGGTGGTGATGAATGTCTTGAAAGAGATAATTCTTTGGAGAACAAGGATAGTTTATAATATTAATGCTATGAGCAGTGGAGAAGAAAGGCAGGTAAGAAATATAGCTTATGTCTTGCGACATTCCATGATATTTATTAATATAAACTTGATAACTGTTCTCAGAGTTTGAAAATGATTTTGATGATTGGCTGTCAATCATGTATTAATAAGTACATTCCATACTGGTGGTTACTCTGTAAAGCCTTAGTTGAGGAGCTTTTAAAATCCATATTCTTTGGTTACAATCAATAGTAGAATATCCATGCTTAACACACAGAAATATCTAGGTTTCTCCCAAGTTTCCGGGTCCTTTAGTGATTAAATTTTAACTGCTGTCACCTCAGCTGCTTGACTAAAATCCTTGATATTAGAAATGAATAGTAATTGTTAAATAAATCAGCAAAATTTAAGAATCATAGTTTTATGTATCTCATCTTTCAATTAGTTGAATAGCCAGACATGCAGTAATCCCTGCAACTGTTATGCATGATTGCTGCATATTCTACCCGCCTGTCTTTAAAAGGTACTTCTTGAATTTCTTCATTGAGTTACTATTTCTGTTTCCTTTTTCTGAAATTCAATGCCCTTATCCCTTTCATACTTTACATGGAGAGAGCATTAGTTATCATTCATCAACTGATCAGTAATTCAATCACTCTGGAAGTTTCTTCTCTCAAGCATTAGCAACATTCACAGCTGGAGGCTATAGGTATAAAGCTGTTGGCCACTAATCATGTTAAAGGTCTTGTATATTTCAGGCAGAGTATGAAGATGGTCTCAGAGTGGGGCATCTAGCAGCACCCAGTATCTCCCATTCATTCAACCACTGCCCCAGAAAGAGTTTCTGGGTTTACCTGCATGCACAAATGTAGCAAATAAATGTAGATGGGACATCATATTATTTCTTAAATTTCATTGTCAAAGTCCACTGCAGGTTCCTAACAAATGAGGCAAGGGCGTGTGAATCCTAGAGAGACAGCCTAGGACGCACATTGGCCAGCCTGCTGCTCTCCCATTCCCCTCACGGAATCCTCAGATCGCACTAAACTTAACCCTGAGAAAGGGCCAGGGAATGGAAGGCAGCGCAGTCCAGGATGACAGCTGCTTTCTCCAGCTCAGAGCCCAGATGTGTGGGTGCCTAGCACAGGACTTCCAGTGTCGAGTTGATGAAAGGCAGTCCTAGGATTTCTCTCCCAGCCTACAGTTTATAAACAGTTCATGGCATTGCTTCCAAATATTATCTCCACAAATCATGTGATTTTCTTGGCCATTATGTTTTGAAAGTTTCTCACAATAAAAAAATAAAACCTAAAGTTGTTAATATCCTCTACATAGTATGACTCCAGGCCACCTCTCTAAATCTATTTCCCGCTAGTCTCCCCCTGGCCCCCTCAGCTCAGGCCATCTCAGGATTCTTGCTCTTCCTCCAACACCCCCCTCATTCTCCTCTCTCAGAATCTCTGCAGCTGCAATTGCCTCTATCTGGAAGGCTCAGCTCGTACATGGCCACAGGGGTCACATTCTGTAGGTTTCTGCTCCAATGTCACCTCCTCAGGGAAGCTACTCTGACTGCCTTTATTCTGCCAACACTGCCATCTTTCTTCATTCATTCCCTTACTATTAAAATATTTATTACTACACAAAATTATAACATTTATTCATCGGTTTATTTTACCTATTGTTTAATTATTCCACAAAAATTTATATTTCATAAGAAAGTTAAATTTGGGTCATTTATTGTTTTTGTTCACTATAGTATTCTCAGCAATTTGGACAAAACCCATATATTGCAGCTGAAAAAATAAATCTGTAGAAGGAATGACCTCCCACCTAGAAAGAGGACAACAAAAGCAAAGCTCCCTCAGCTACAGTGCATTCTTAGGAAAGATTATTTACTTACTTAGAGACCTGACAGTGATGCTCTAATTTTAGGTGATCGGTGTCATGCTAATATTGCTTGAAATTAAGGAATTTTCAAGACATCCAAATGAAATTGTTGATGTGAGCCTGGGCTCAAAGAAAGATTTTTGACACAAGATATAGTGTTGGTAATAATTGGTTTGTTGAGGATTAGGATTATGCTGGTTTAAACATAATGACCTGTAGAGAGAGAGAAAGGAAGGCCAGAAAGGAGAAGGTAGCCTAGACATGAGCCTCATAGAAGCTTAGTTTTTCGGGTGGAGAAGGGGAAGGCCGTAATGGGAAATGGAGGTGGACAGAGAGCTAGGAGGGAAAAACAGAAGAAGCCAAAAAGTATTTCCATTGGGAGGGTCTGGCTCAGAGGGGCAAGCAGAACTTGGACCCCGTTTACCATGAGGACTAAACCACGTTATTGACATCTGGCCCAGTTCTAAGAAAACATTTCATCCTGCTGGTGGAGAAATTCTCTTCGCAGTTATATTCCCAGTTCTATTTCCAGAACTGGAATGTACAGAGTTAAATAGACACACAAGGTTACTAGTTTCTTTCAGAGAGTCAGAAGGAATAACACTGGGTCTGAACTGGCACCATTTTCAGTAGTTCAAGTTCAGCAAACTTAGTGCCTTCGGTAGGCACTCACATGCACGTCTAGCCTATCCATTTTCATCAAACTGCAAAACCATTAGGAGAGGTATTAACTTATTATTAAAAAAATGGTTGATTAGTAATCAGCCGCATTCTCATGGAAATGACAACAGATGCATATTAGGTTCCAGGACAGGAGAAATAGGCCAAAGCAAATCAGTTTGGATGAATTATTCTATCATCAACGTCTGTTTCTAATGCAGAGCTTACATCATTATCTTCTCAGAAACAGATGAAAATCATGAAATGTAAAGGTGAATGGTAAGAGAAATGAGGAAGTAAATTGGTAGATTATAAATTTTTCTCCGTGTACACCTTCGCCTTTGTCAGAGGTCAAGTGAAAAGCGATAGTGGAATTGTTCAGGAGATAAAGAGACTTTCTGTGTACTTAACATTCCTGCATATGAGAATAAAAGTAAATAGTAATTTTAATGTGATATCAAAATTTCAGAGATTTGGTTGCTTATCATTTTTTAAATTTTATTTAGTGAGACAAAGGGAAGCAGAGACAGACTCCTACATGTACCCCAACCAGGATCCACCCAGCAAGCCCACTAGGTGGTGATGCTCTGCCCATCTGGAGCCCTTGCTCCACTGCTCAGCAATGGAGCCATTTTTTAGTGCCCGAGGCAGAGGCCCCAGAGCCATCCTCAGCACCCAGGCCAACTCACTCGAACCAATCGAGCCATGGTGTGAGAGGGGAAGAGAGATAGGGTGGTGGAGAAGCAGATGGTCACTTCTCCTGTGCCTGACAAGGAATCGAACCTGGGACATCCACATGCCAGGCCGACGCTCTGTCCACTGAGCCAACCGGCCAAGGCTGGTTGCATATCTTTGATGGGTTTTGAGGTCAGAACTTAAGATTACTATGTTAGAGGTTTTTTGTCTTATTTAGGAACACAAGTTGTCTGGATGATACAGTCCAAATATTTTATTGAATTACGTATTGTGTTTACCCAAGAAAAAATAATAAAATACAGTAAATCACAACCCTGGAGGCAAGAAACTAAAGATGCCTAATAATTGAGACATTTCCTATAATCAAGAAATGAAAGCTTCTAATGGTGAAAGCTTTACTCACCTTTTATTAACAAAAAAGAGTCCCCCCACCACACAACTCACACCCCTATCAAGTGTCCTCCTCCTAGAGTATCTATCCTACATCTAACAGCTGAGAAAGAGGAGTCTATTTTCTCAGGATCATGAATGAATGAATGTCCCCTCATGGTGTTCTAAGTCCTGAGACATCTTCACTTACTCTAGTGCTGGCCTTCCTGTCAAGTATGTGTCTGGTGTGGTTTTAAACATCTTTGTTTTTCACATCCTCTCATCTCCTTAATTGGGATTTGTGATCTTTGCACTTTTCTTTCTACTGTGTACACACACACACACACACACACACTAGTTGCCAAGATTGGAATTGCTGAGTTGTTTTTTTCTCTCTGTTGTACACACACTGCACCTTGCTCAATGAAACACATTAATTTTTTGAAGCAGTGCAATCCAGCCCCACAGGAGGAAGGAAGGAAATGATTTCCTATCTCATACTTCAAGGCATCAAAACAATAGGCATAGTGGTTCACGTGGTTGCATAGCTATTGCTAGTCTACTTTTTCTCTGGTTTTCAAATGACACACTTTAGAATACAGCCCAATAAGAATGAGACATATTTCTGGACATAAGTGGCTACTTCTTCGTTTACAAATGCAATTATTTTTCATAACACTGGGTCCATTTCCTATTCAGGTTCCAGAGAGAGAGGAGGTTTTACTCTTACAGTTGCACATACCTTCTCCACACCTAAGTGAAATTGAAGCTCCACATTCTCCAACATTTTAAAATATTTTCTGGGCTCCATAACATAGAATGATATTTGGTAAAAAGCACAAAAGATATTTGAGAATTTAAGTTGGAATTCTTTTTCTGTCACTATATTGCTTGACGTGGCAATACAATCTGAGGGTTGATTCATTCATTCTTGATTGATTCACTCAAATTGTTACCTTGCTCATTCAAAGAAAAAAATTGCCTAGGCTCTGGACGAGCAGCTCCACTGAGCATCATATCAATACACCAAGGTTACAGGTTCAATCCCTGATCAAGGAACATACAAAAATTAACCAATGAATGCATTAATAAGTGGAAAAACAAATTTATGTTTCTCTCTATGTCTCTCTCTCTCCCTTTCTTTCTCTCTAAAATCAATCAATACAAAAAAAGTTTTCAAACTATTCAAAATTTGTTTATAATTGGGTGTCACAGAGTGTCTGCAAGCTCTCTTGCTTACATTTTCTTTCTATATGATCTGAGCACATTTACACACTCCACTACTCCAGGTCTTCGTACTATAGGGGTTGAGGTTCTACATTTCCTTAATTCTTTTCTTTTCTCTCTCAATGGCAATCATGTTCCCTGGTCCAGCACATCACGCTCTCCAAGTCCCCAGAGTGTTCCTCCTCTGGTCAAATCATTTCAATTCTCATCCGTATGTCATAGTCAGGTTAGCAGGTAACAGCAGCAAGGATGGATTTGGGAGCGCTGTCTGCTCATTTCATGTGCCGGCACAAATGAAAAAGCTTAATGCTTATGACTCACAAACCACTTTCCTTAGATGTCACCCTGACTGCATAAAAATCCTCCAAGATGATTTTAAAAATACCAGTTCTAAGTATCTTAGTAGATTTGGGATACAGTCCAAGAGTCTGTATTTTTAAGTGCCTCTAAGAAATTCTGATGCTAAAACCAAATGTGTGAACCTAGGCTACACTCTGTTTGCCACCTAGAAGAACACACTGTTCTCAATGGCTTCAACATTTAATATATATGTACATGAGTTGGTCATCCAGTCTTAATGTAATCTGGGCCAAGTAATTTAACATCTCAGTGCTCCTGTTTCTTCATTAATAGATGTTTTGCAAGGATTAAATGAGTTAAATTCATGGGAAATGCTAAGACTTGTAACTGAGATGGATATTATTTTCAGTTTTTATTAATCATTCATTGTTCAGTCATAAAACACTTATTAAGAATTTATGAAGGATCGGGAATCGTGTTTTCACACTTGAGAGTGTGTAAGTAAAGAGCATCTCCCTTTGCTGTTGTCACCAAGAGTGAACTATTGGAAAGAGAGGTATAAGCACATAATTTAAATAAGGATGTTTGGTTTAAAGACCTAAACATTCGAGTTACGACTATAAAACTTAAGAAAACAGAGAGGGAAAGCTGTCTGATAAATTTGGCAATGACATCTCATACCAAAAGCACAGGCATTAAACACAGATAAATTGGACTACATTAAAATGATCACTTTTGTGCATCAAAGGGAACCATTAACAGAGTGAAAAATCAACCCATGGAATGGGAGTAAATATTTGAAGATCTTATATCTGATAAGGGGTTAATTTCCAGAATATATAAAGAACTCAATTCAACAACAACAACAACAACAAAAGGAACCTCAATTTATATATAAGCATGATAAATCCCTGGAATTCTAACAATAAAACAAATGGCTCTAGGCATAAAAATTAGTGTGAGAACGGATAGAAAAAGAGTCACAAACTTAGTTTTGGTCTAGTCTTATAGTTAGTTTCTGTTGGTTGTGTATTCTACTAAAAAGGCGAAGTATAACAACAAGGAGATACCACATCATACCATTAAGGTTGGCTAATACAAAAAAATGCAAAATAACAAATGTTAGTGAATATGATGGTTAGTTTTATGTATGAACTTGGGTAGACCATTGTACCCAGATATCTGGTAAAAACATTTAAAAAATTTTTTTTATTATTTACTTATTTTAGAGAGGAGAGGGAGAGACAGAGAGAGAGAGAAGGGGGGAGGAGCTAGAAGCATCAACTCCCATATGTGCCTTGACCAGGCAAGCCCAGGGTTTCAAACCGGCGACCTCAGCATTTCCAGGTCGACGCTTTACCCACTGCGCCACCACAGGTCAGGCTGGTAAAAACATTTTTCTAGATGTTTCATACAAGGTATTTTTGGGATGAGATTAACATTTAAATCAATAGACTTTGAGTAAAGCAGAGCCCCCTCCATAATGTGGGTGAAACTCATTCTATCAGTTGAAGACCTTAATGTCAAAATGGCTGATCTCCTGAAGGAAGAGTAAATTCTACCAGCAGTTGGGACTCAAACTAGACTCAAACAATCATTGGGTCTCTAGCCTGCTGCCCTACTCTGCAGATTTTGAGACTTGCTTGCCTCCACAGGTGCATGAGAAAATTCCTTAAAATAAATCACACACACACACACACACACACACACACACACACACGGAAAGAGAGAGAGAGAGAGAGAGAGAAATACATATATTCTATCAATTCTGTTTCTCAGAGCCCCAATAGCTTGATAATGTGGAGAAATTGGCACCCTTGTGCATTACTAATGGGAATATAAAATGGTGACTGTGAGCTTCAAGTTCTAGCAGGTACATGAACCCAAACTCAAATTGCAATGAAATCAAGTGGGGCTTGAATATTAGGAATTAAATATGAACTGTTCTCTTGAAAAAGTTGGTTTTGAAGGCAAAGATAGTGCTCAGAAAATATCTAGTGAGGAAACTTTCTCCTGTTACCAAAAAAAAGACTTGGATGTGTTTATAGACTCAGATGAAAAGTCATGGTCAAAAGGGAGCTGGGAGATGGAAAAGGGGCATCGGTACCTGACAGTCAAACTCACAGGGAAGGGATTCAAAGATCTCCACAGGTGCAGAGATTAGCCTGAAGGGGAGAAACGAGACTCCCTGGAGGCACATGTTTCTACACATGTGGATGTGCATGTAGATGTGATCATGAGTGTCTGACCGCCTCCATCACTCTATGTGGTGCATGAAAGGCATGCATCATGACAACATGAAAGTTAGAAGGGACTGTGTAAAGATCAAATTAGGTGGCAGTCGAGCCATATCAGAATGAGGCAAGATACGCTCCATCCTGTGTACGTTGTGTCTCATTCAGATGCGTTAAAATGCCAGTCTACATGGATTTTGGGTTTTTTTTGTTTGTTTGTTTGTTTTTAGGTGAGAAGAGGGGAGATAGTGAGGCAGAATCCCACATGTGCCCCAACCAGGATCCACCTGGCAACCCCCAGCTGGGCCAATGCTCAAGCACTGCACTATTTTTAGTGCCCAATGCTGTCATGCTGGGACCAACCAAGCTGTTCTCAGTGCCTGGGGCCACACTCAAACCAATCAAGCAATGACTGTGGGAGGGGAAGAAGGAAGAAGAGGGAGGTGGGGAGAAGCAGATGGTTGCTTCCCCTGCATGCCCTGACTGTGAACTGAACCCAGGACATCCATATGCCATGCCGACACTCTATCCACTGAGTCCCCGGCTGGGACATACATAGATTTCCTAAGATATTTTTTCTTATTTCACTTTCTTCACAGTACATTTGGGATAGCCTCTATCACCTAAAAGATAAATCCACACAAAGTAACTCTTAGAAGAAAGGAAACTAAAGTCTGCCAGGAAACCTCGGGTATAAAACAATTATTAGATTAACCATACTGTCTGCTGTTCTTCCACAAGTGAACGGCCGCAGTTTGAATAACTATAATGATTCCAGCTGGAGTCAAATTCAAAACAAGCCAGACAGAAAAGCAATTTTCTGATTGTCCTACCAAAAATAAATAAATTAATAATAAATAACTCACACAATACAAAACGATTGCTTTCACATTATCCAGGACCATATTATTCCAAAGCAAGTCTGTGTGATTCAATTCTTTTGTAGTCTTTAATAATAAAAGCTGCAAGTTTGTAAAGTTAAGTGAAGAATACATCACTATCATTTCAGGTGGTGGTATTACAAGTTACAAGAAATGCCTGCAAGCATCCCACTTGGGCCTCTTCAGAGACAGCTTATTTCCCACCGTAAAGGCCATAAAATAGAAAATGAACATAACAAATGTTTCAGTTTGCTCCCTAGGCATAGTTGAAAACAAAGGTAATCCATAACCATAAGATAGAACGCGGCAACCTCCTTCTTCAGGTATTCATATCTAGTAATACCTCTGAGATTGTATTCATTAAGCAAACGTGAAAAAGTCTATTCTTTCTCCTGTAAATAAATTTTATTCGAGAATAGAACAGTAAGAATCTACATTATCATCTGCTTGTACGTCCTGTTTTTAAGGAAGACAAGTACAAACTATTCTATTGCTTTAGGCTAGTCGACCATTAACCAAACCATAAGACTCTTTCCAGTGCTTTGATCAGAATGTAATCAAGGGGCACCTACTTTCTCAGATTTTTTGCTGCTCCTCAAATCTCTGCTCTATTTTCTATCTTCTGAATAACAAATGATGTAGAGAATCTTTTATATGCATTTTTGCCATCTGCTTATGTTCCTTGGTGAGATGGCTATACAAATCTTTGGCCCATTTTAATTGAATCATTTATTTTCAGGTCATTTAATTTTAAAAGCTCTTTTTATATTTTGGATACAAATTCATTTATCAAATAATTTTTATTTTTTATTTTTCTGAAATGAGAAGAGAGGAGGCAGAGAGACAGACTCCTACATGTGCCCAACTGGGACCCACCTAGCAAGCCCACCAGGGGGCGATGCTCTGTCCATCTGGGGTGTTGCTCAGATGCAACCAGAGCCATTCTAGCGCCTGAGGTGGAGGCCATGGAGCCATCCTCATCACCTGGGCCAACTTTGCTCCCATGGAGCCTTGGCTGTGGGAGGGGAAGAGAGAGATAGAAAGAAGAAGGGGAAAGGTGGAGAAGCGATGGGTGCTTCTCCTGTGTGCCCTGGCTGAAAATCAAACCTGGGACTTCCACATGCCGGGCCAATGCTCTACCACTGAGCAAACTGGCCAAGGCTCAAATAAATATTTTGAAAATATTTTCTCCTAGTCTGTGGCTTGTCTTTTCATTTTCTTAACATTATATTACACAGAGCAGGTGTTATATCAATTGTATCAAATTTTATCAAATTTACCAATTTCTCTTTTCTTTAGATTATGCCTTTGGGTGTTATATCTAAAAACTCATTACCAAACCAAGATTGTGAGCTAAAAGCCACTTATTCAGCATGTGCACTATAGTGTTCAAGGCATCACAGATGTAAATGTAGATGGGTGCAGAGACAGCTGTGGGTGCAGGTGGAGGTAAAGGGATGGAATGTGTGTTTTCCAAACCGCCTTTTTTCAGTTGTGCCTAAAATGCATATGGATTCAGAGCACAGTGTTCTACATTCTGTTTAGCTAACTCAGTAGTGGGCAGAAAAGGTGTATTGTTGTGAGTGTGTGAACTAGTTTATTCTTGCATTACTATTCATTACTGTATTATTTTTCATATAAACCTACTTTTTGCCCACCCCCATACAAGTAAATACATTTATACACATAAGCATCAATGTTACCATTACTCAATAAATAATATTTACTAGTAGCATTATATTCTTAAAACTGCATATTTTTTCCATTCCCTTGTAAGTGAAGGTGAAAAATATGAACATAATTTAAAAGTGGGCCCTAGTGGCTGTACTACTTTGGGGTCACATAACTTCTAATTTTACCTGTGAAACATCACATCACACTAACCAAGTGTCCTTAAAAACCTATTCAGGAATAGGAAGAGACACTTTCATTTCTTTAGAGTTCACGGTCCCTCATGTTTCCTTAGAATGGTTCACCTTTCATGTAAATTTCAGTGAACATACCCCTTGATTTAGCATCTTAAAACTCTCCAAACAGAGAATGACCTTTGAAAGTTATTATTTTGATCTTTTTCCCCCCCAAAATTGAATCACTATACAAGACTAGAACTATGGGAAAGTAAACATATAAGAGGGAACTAATGGAGTGAGTTTTTGTCTGTATCCTCCTGTGGCGTGTCTCTGGGCTCATAAGTGTCCCTCCAGTTAAAGAGGAATGTATGTCCTGCCCGCAGGAAGGGAAAGAGGCACTTGTCCTGGGTTTACTGCTTCTTAATGCCTCCATCTCAAAACCATTTCTATGTCAAACAGTCATGTTTTGGGTGATATACTCTGCTCCCTTCATCAACATCAGAAAACGCGGGGCTCAGAAACACGGCACTGAGAGTGACAGGACGTGTTGAGGTGTGTAGAAAAGTTGGCAGAGATCAAAGGTAATGCGAGCTACCCTTGAAATCTCATTATCAAAATGGTTGGGCACACCAAATAGGTAATAGTTATTTTTAATAAGTCGACACTTATCCAACAAATACTCATTGGGCACTGTCCACGAGGCGGGTCCATATCTGCGTGCTGGAGACAGAGCAGGCTAGAGCACCAAACAGGATGACCGCCGCCCGCCGTAAAGTTCAGGACTCTCAGCCAATGAGGTCATCGAGAAGTTTTTCCCTCTCCACTCATCCAAAGAGCTAAAAGGTCACACCTATGCTATGAAGCCTCTGTGAGCCTAAAGGAACAGCATTCGTGGAGCTTCTAGGCTGGTGAATGTGCAGAGAGGACATGTGGCTTGGCACTTCTTCATTTGTACCTTCCTCTCTGTATCTTTTCCGCCTGGTTATTTTGTAAGTGGGCAAGGTAGTAAGGAAACTGTTTCCTTGAGATTGGTAAGCTGTTCTAGCAAACTAATCAAATCCAAAGAGGGAGCTATGGCAACCTCCAATTTATAGCCGGTCCTGAGAAGCACCGCTAACAACCTGGACTGGCATTTGGCATCTGAGATGGGGGGTGGGGGTGCGGGTGGGTAGGGCAGTATTGTGGGAATGAACCCTAAACCTACACTAACTGATGTTATCTCCAGGGAGATAGAGTTAGAATTGTGTTAAATTTTAGGACACCCCGTGGATGCCCAGAGAGTCAGAGGATTGCTTGGTGTGGGAAAAACACCGATATGTTTGGTGACCACAATATAGAAATGTTCTCAGCATCTCAGTGAGTGTGTAAAGGAAAACTGACTTCTTTTGCCTTTTCACTATCTCTCCTACTTAGGTGAATAAGCATGTAGTCTTCTCTCTCATAAGCAACCAGAAAATTTAAATGGCCAGTTTTATTCTTTGGTTCTTTAGGTCAAAATATGGCATCTACACCAAGAGATATTAAGGGAAAAACTTGAGGAGTTCAGGGCATGGTGTTCTTTTGGCTATAACCCCTAACAGCTTCAGACATGGAAACCTACCTTCTGCTCCTCTGTCAACTCACTCAAACACCGATGGGTCTTCCAGCAGAAGTTTATCACTTCAGATTTCTATTTTACTTCTTTTCTAATATTGTTTGTATGGGTTAGGTATAATAGTGCATTGCTGCTCCCGTAGCAATTAGAATGTGAAAAATTCAAGTTCTGTTCCTCATGATATGTATCTCTCCTACCTATTATCCATTTTTAGACAGCTTCCTGTACTAATGACGTTATCACATGCTCTATACTCATATACGACATGGCATTTTGAAAATAATCCAAGTTGAGCTATTTTGTTTCAATTTTTTTCACAGCACCCCTAGGGTGAGGGGTAGAAAAACCTTGCCAAGCAGGTTTTCACTGTGGCAGAGCTGAATGAATCACAAGCCCCAAACCCACAAGTCCCCTTATATAACCTATTGACTCCTGTCAAGACAATTTGGAAAAGACTGTTAGTATAGATACATATCAGAAACCTGAATAAATGGTCTTCTTGTTTAGCTTCATGCAAATGTTTACATAGTCCCTAACATTAATTTATTACTTATTCAAAAATATCTACTGAACCTCTACTAAGCATAATGCCTTGCTAGATGGCCATGGGGCAGTGCTGGGTAGACAAATATTTAACAGTCGTCTTTCTGGGAGAAGAGAGGCCCTCGACCTGACCTGTGGTGGCGCAGTGGATAAAGCGTCGACCTGGAAATGCTGAGGTCGCCGGTTTGAAACCCTGGGCTTGCCTGGTCAGGCACATATGGGAGTTGATGCTTCCAGCTCCTCCCCCCTGTCTCTCTCTCCTCAATCTCTCTCTCTCCTCTCTAAAATGAATAAATAAAAGACAAAAGAAAAAAGAAAAAAAAAAAAAGAGAGGCCCTCGTTTGAAGTATCTGCAGTTTTCCTTAGTGTGAATGTTTTCAACAAGATTGATGTCAAGCTATCAACTTGATGCCCATTAAATGCCACGTTTAAGAGGGGTGTATGCAGTTAGTACTGGAGAGATCTGGCCTCAGCACACCCTTGGAAGAATGACAAACCCATAAAGAGAGATAAGATACTGAGAAGAAGCTACAACGCCAGAACTCCAAAAAGGAGGATGTCATATACAGCATGAGAAGATAGTAGGAAACAAAGCATTTCAAAAAGATGCTTAAATTCTCTGACTTTCTGACTTTGAAACAGATTGAAAGTATCTTACTGTTTGCCTAATTCCTTTTTCTCTTCTGATTTCTAGAATGTGGCTGACTTGCCACAATTCAGTGCGTTTTTCTTTCTCCTTGGACAATCCTTAACTTTAAAACAGCTTTTTTTCGCCTGACCAGGTGGTGGCACAATGGATAGAGTGTCAGACTGTGATGTGGAGGACCCAGTTTCGAGACCCCAAGGTCGCCAGCTTGAGCACGGGCTCATCTGGCTTGAGCAAAGCTCACCAGCTTGTACCCAAGGTCGCTGGCTTGAGCAAGGGGTTACTTGGTCTGCTGTAGCCCCCTGGTGAAGGCATATATGAGAAAGCAATCAATGAACAACTAAAGTGCCACAACGAAAAACTGATGATTGATGCTTCTCATCTCTCTCCGTTCCTGTCTGTCTGTCCCTATCTATCCCTCTCTCTGACTCTGTCTCTGTAAAAAAAAAAAAACCAACAAAACAGCTTTTTTTTCTCACGCCTCATGTTGAATTATACATAAGAATATTTCCCCTCCACCTATCTGTTTGGGGTTGGCAAGACTCAGAAAAAATGTTTTTAACAATGTGTATATATGATTAATGTTAGCTGATTTTATTTTAGATCTTTAAACATTTTTATTGGCTCCACTTACATATGGGAGATTGAGCTCTTGTTCGTGGCTTTGGTGGTCACTATTTTAAGTGGTTACGCAGCTCAACCTCACAAAAGAAGGAAAATAAACAGCACTCCCTCCCCCCCCGCATTATTGTCTGTGCTAACTTGAAAAACACACAATGTATTTTGAAATTCGGTGTCTGCCACCCTACATTATCAGAGATAAAATGCCTGTGTGTGACCAAGTTTTCATATCCTATTTGGCATGCTGATAATTCAGGTCATCTGCCTTACCATCACTTTAACTTGTTGAGGCCACCAAAGATCAATGGGAACTTCAAACTAACCACATGTAGGTAGCTATTCAAAAAGAATATTACCGCAGATGTAAAAATGCACATGTGGTTATAAAAAGGAAAAGTCTATTTCACTGCATTATATCATGCTTATGTCTCCAAAATTGCTTTATCAATATGTGATATGTGGCAAAAATAGGTAACATAAACAAGAAGCATTCTCTTTTTCTCCACTTTCTGTCATTTCCTATTAGTTTTAATGAAAATACTGTGATTCAGTACTTCCTGTGGAAAATAAGGAAGATATTTCCCTGTAGATTTTGTTATTCAGTGATTATTAAAGAGACACTAGAGAGGTGCATTCTTTTTCTAAGACATAGATTTCACTATTATTATTATTTAGTAAGACGGATTTATAGAGTTGTGTTTTTATCTAAGTGTTCAAAGCTAAGGGAAGCTTTATGAAAGATTTAATTATTTATTGGGAAAGACTAAAAAAGATATTTTATAGTTTCTTAATAAAAAACAAAGTCTTAACAGAATAAAATATTTATTACTGAGATGCCAGCGAACATGGAAAACACATTGTATAGTATATTTTACACTTTTAAGAAATATGTTGATATTTCTTATATAGATCAGAACAAATTTTATTACTTGCTTATGTTTGATCTATATGAGAGTTAAAAAATTATAAATCAGCAAGCTAATGTTAGGGAATATTCAATGGATATAGAAAGAAATTGCAAAAATATATTTTAGTAGAGCAGAGTAAAAGATAAATGCATTCATTCAAACACAGGAAGGGGCCAAAAGGTCATATCTGGCTCCCCCTCAGGAATTACTGAGAACTGCACTTTCTAAAGTCCACACTACTAAACTTGGTAACTTGTACCTAACTAGCAAAAGTAGTAATAATTTAATTTGAAAAGAAAAAACAAACAACATAAACAAAACTAGATGTTTAGTAAATAAGAATACAATTATATCTCTTAACAATCAAATAAGCCCTTGGATTGATCAAGGAGAAGTATATGAATTAAATAATCTTTAAGAACAATCCAATAACATGTTCAGAAATAGTAGGTATACAAGTCTATTATCTGGCTACAAGGTTCAAGTATATTTAAGCTACTTTAGAGGCAAGCAAGTTAAATAGATTATAAAAACTATTTTGAGTCCTCTGTGGAATGAACAGATTAAAAGAAGAAAAAAAATATGAACATGAGAAACTCTTATTCCACTCTCATGCTAAGAAAGTTTGGTTGAAATTCCTTTTACTTTTAGCAGTCCTCGTTTCTTTGAAAGAAACTGGAATACTTTATAAACTGCATGCAAGTTCAAATTCTAGGACATTATTTATAACTGGAAGTTGTGCGTGTGTGTGTGTGTGTGTGTGTGCGCGCGCGCACGTGTGCGTGCGCGCCTGCGCGTGTCCTAGTGTGTTCATCACTTGGATGTCTGCCTATTCATTTCAGGCAAATAATGGCAAGCTTCCAAAAACAGAACTAGAGATGGCGTGTTATCACCACTTAGAAATGAGTACGATTTTGTTCTCCCACTAGTACTTGCCAGAACTTTGACTCTGGGATATTAACAAAGAGCCTAACAATCACCAAGCAACACGTTGCTCCTCCTTAGGGCTTGCTTAACCAAGATAGAGAGGCTGAGGTGCCATCATTCTCGGGTCTGCTGGCCAACACCTTCAGACTGAAGCTACATTCTCCTTTTTTCCATTTCCAGTGCCGAGGTACACACAGCCATCAGAAGCAGCTTGCCCATTAGCCCTGTCATGACTCAGATTTGGTTACACTTACTGATCACCGGGGACGAGGTTTCCGAAAACGTTCTGAGAGCAAGAGAAGCTTGAGTCCTCACTTTATCATCTCCTTAAGCTTTACAGTGAACTTGCACGCAGATTGGATGCGGAAGCCTGACACTCATGAAAGTGAAGATAAAAGCCAAGGGAACATTGAGTGGTAGAATAATGACCTCACTGTCAGAATTTTGTTGCTAACTTGCTAGCATCTCAACAAGAGGCCTGGTGCCCTGATGGTGGTGAAAATTTTGGAGAGCCTAGAAATTATGTGTGGTTCATCTTACGCGGGAGCCACAGTGCGTGGGGAAAATGCCACTCACCGCTTCACCGTTAGGAAAGAGGTGGCAGAAGGGACAAAGTCACACATGGTGAATGGCTGCTGCTTTGATTTGGCCTCCTGTGAAAACATATGCCACTGACTGACACAACGGAGTGTCCACAGGGGTGGCCAAGAGAAGAGAGGAATTGACTGTATATTATTAAGCGACATGGTAGCAGCTACAGAGCTGGGATCCAGGCCTACAGGGCCAGACAAAGGGGCAGAGATGTCTGACTTTCTGTCTACTAAACGTCAAGAGAGATACAAAGCAAACTCACCCAGCCTTGTCTTGTCCAGATACACATGCAGGAAATAACTGAAGGGGCTCTGAAGGGAAATTGATCATTGCTATCTTGAAATGATACAGAGTAAAATGAACATTTTATTAGACTTTCATATCTCAAATAATATTAGACACACACATAATTATTTTACTGTACAAAGAATATCAAAATAGGGCATATTGGCCACATACACATAAAAATGCCTATTAGAGGAAAATATTTACATCTAGATGGCAATCAAAACAATTTATTTTTCACCTATTATCAATTTCCTTGAAAAGTTTTTGAATCTGCAGTCAGGTTCAACTTTTCCCTAAAATGCTGGCCATGCAGAGACTTCAATATATATATCTTTTATTAGCAAAAACTTATTTATTTCAAATGCCAGGTTAAAAAAAATATGGCAAGAATTGTGATCTACTTTAAACTTGATAACTATTCATTTAGGTTTTTTATGTCTCAATTTCACCTGCATTAACATGTTCTTAATTATTACTAATAAAACCCATAAATATTAATAGCATTAGTGGACCCCATATTGTAGCTTAGAGTGATGGAGTCATCTTTATATATTTTAGATTATTTATCAGTAAACTATAGCCTTATATAAAAAATCATAATACAGTATAAGTAAAACATGTGAAAATAAACTTTTTAGGTGATACAAGCCTAGGTCTCCATGCACGCAACCTCTTCCTCCCCATTCAACTAGAAGAAGAAAACGAGTGGTATCCTAGAGAGATTGGAAGCAACAAGTTCTAGTCCTCTCTGTGGATCCTCGGTGTCCTCATCAGTTAACCAGTGTTAGAGGGTGGAGGACGAGCAGTTATCATAAGCAGTTAGCAAACAAGAAAATCCGATGAAACCATGCTGTAAAGCTATTTAAACATTATGTTTATTATTGGACTTAAAATGGTGTGAACAACCATTATTGTGACTCTGATAATTCTATATATTGTAGCATGGAAAGAGACAGTGGCTGGGCCAGGGCTGTTTTCTGCTCCTGACAGAGGCAGATCAAAGCATTGCCATAGTAATTACGAACGTGTTTGTTCCCGGGTACCTTGAGAATGACAAAATGATAATAATAATCACCAAAAGCGATTTTATGCAGGAGAGATGGTTTTAGAGTAAAATACTATGCCTTATATAAGAAATCTTATATAAGAAAACCTTCTATAAGTAATCTTATTCTGAAAAAAATCTTATTCTGTTTACTCATAGCAAATATGGAAACTGTTGAACATTGTATAGTGTCAGGTTGTTCTAATATTAAGATGAAAAAGGAAAATGGTCATGGTTCTTGATATTACTCTGAATGTTCATTTCTGCAGGTGACAAGTTTCATTTCAAAAAAAAGTTTTCTCTTGTCCATTGTGCCATCCATGCCCAAGGAACATATTTAGTGAATGGGACATGGTGCATGTTCATAGCACAAATAAAAAACCATGTCAACTCAGGTCTTTGGGAGTGCATAGAACACACAGAGACGTTCATCTTTAGCATAAGTGAATTTTGTGGAAAACCTTAAATCCCAGGCATGCGGAATGGCTGTTAACACAAATGCCGCAGGCACTCATTTTGTCAGGAAAAGAGAATGTGCTTGATTCCTACAGTGTGCCCAACCCCATCCATAAACAGGGCAGGCTGAATTTCTTTACCTCTATGGGAGTTGTTGCGGAGATCATTTAATTTTTCTGTTCCACTTCAATCGTGTACAGTAATTTTCACTTTCTTTACTCTTGTGCTTTTGGTAGCAGACCTATTACCAAAAGGGATGTCTGAGAAAGGTTCCTTCTTAACCTCAACCTCCCCAACCATTTATGAAGTTGTGTATTCTGGAGCCCGCTTATCCCAACTTGTCCTCTTCGTTATTTTATAATCCCGGCTAGACATGCAATACCATAGTAACTGTGGCTTTCCCCTGAATCACCACTATACCACAGAGTCATGGGAGGACTGCGGAATCAGGAGACATGCTAGAGTAATGAATGTGAACTTCCTTCTAATAGACATTGATTGAGATCAGTTGTCATGAGCGTTAACTCAGCATCCTTAAATCTATGAGACAAACATTGGTATAAACCTGGCAGGCCTAATAGGATTGGGAGAGTTGAACAGATAAACAAATCTGGAGAAAGCAATAGATGATTCTGCTGACTGCTGGAAAGAACTTGCTTACTTCATGCCACAAACAACATATTAGATATTTCTTCTCATTTTTCTGTCAGAGGTGGCTGACATATTTTTGCTGGCTAGCATCTTTTTTTTGGATATTATTGTTTTTATTGTCTTTGGTCAAAAGATGTTCATGATGAATTTTAACATACAAAATACAGCATTGATGAAATCATCCAAGCTCTAACTTTGACATCAATTGTGCAATTCACTATCAGTATGTTCATGGCACTACTTGAAGTGAAATACACTGAAATTAAATGCTGGGTCTGTGGTAGATGGGTTAGCTAGAATATATGTCTGTGAACTCTGCTTTCTCAGGGGCCATAGTCTTTAGGACATAACTGTGTGTTAACACAAAGTTATTGGCCTCACAAATAATCTTCACCCCAGAATCCTGTGATTATTTTGCTTGATGTTAGCATAAGAGCATTGTCACATAACAGGACAAACAGAATGATCAATCAATGTCTTCAAATCTCTAAAGCCCTCATTTTTTTTTTTTTTTGTATTTTTCTGAAGCTGGAAATGGGGAGAGACAGTCAGACTCCCACATGCGCCCGGCCGGGATCCACCCGGCACACCCACCAGGGGCTACGCTCTGCCCACCAGGGGGCGATGCTCTGCCCCTCTGGGGCATCGCTCTGCCGCGACCAGAGCCACTCTAGCGCCTGGGGCAGAGGCCAAGGAGCCATCCCCAGCGCCCGGACCATCTTTGCTCGAATGGAGCCTTGGCTGCGAGAGGGGAAGAGAGAGACAGAGAGGAAGGAGGGGGTGGGGGTGGAGAAGCAAATGGGCGCTTCTCCTATGTGCCCTGGCCGGGAATCGAACCCGGGTCCCCCGCATGCCAGGCCGACGCTCTACCGCTGAGTCAACCGGCCAGGTAAAGCCCTCATTTTTAATTTAAACTGTACAACAGCAAATTTTTGCTGTGTAACAAAGTATTCCAAATCTTAATAGTTTGATGAGACATTCATTTGTCTACAATTCTATGATTCATTCATTTGGGCTCAGCTCTACTGAGATGCCTCAATTCTGTTCCAGGTAATGCTGGCTGGGCTCATCTCACATTTGCAGTCAACTAGTGATAGAAAAGCCTCATCCTGTGTCCAGTGGTGGGGTGGATGGCAGCAGGGATAATGCAAGTAAGTGGGCAGCCATACCCCACTCACCATCTAGCAGGCTAGTCCAGGCTTGTTCACACGGTGGAGGTTGTAGGGTTGCCAAATGCGCCAAAAGAGGAAAACTGCCAATGGATGAGCACTGCTCAAGCATCTTCCTATGTTGTGCTTGGTAAAGTTTCTTGGATAAAGCCAGTCACATGGTCAAAGTCAGATTCACAAGTTAGATAAGCAGACACCACCTCTTATTCGGAGTAGCTCCAAGTTACAGTGCAAGACTGAGATGCAAAAAAACCTCCAAAAAACTACGGCCATTTTTGAAATAAATCATGACTCTAGTTAACGGTGAGTCAGACTACATGGGTTTAGAGTCAAGTGTCATCCACTACTATCTGTCTCTGTCTAGCCTTAGACAAGTTTCTTACCCTTTCTGGGCCAAAATTCCTTCATATGTTAAAAGATATATAATTTTAGGCTCTTCCTATAGAGAAGCTATAAGGAATAAATAATGTATTTGCTTCGAAAAGTACTTGGCACATAATAAGAGTTCAGTAAATGTTAGCTATTATTATCTTAGCAATAAAAAGAACCAATACGTGTTACCAGTAAGGTCTGGAATGCACCTTACAGTTCACATAATCTACTCCTCTCTATATGCACACGTTGCTTGCTCTTATCTGGGTCTTCTGCCTTGCCCATCATTGCTTTACTTTTCATATTCAGAATTTATTTTTCTTAATAGCCTGTTATTATTTTTTCCAACTGTTAAACATGGGGTTTTGTTTGTTTGTTTTTTGTGACAGAGACAGAGAGAGGTACAGATAGGGACGGACAGACAGACAGGAAGGGAGAGATGAGAAGCATCAACTCATAGTTGCGGCACCTTAGTTGTTCATTGATTGCTTTCTCATATGTGCCTTGACTGGGGGCTATAGCAGAGTGAGTGATCCCTTGCTCAAGCCAGTGACCTTGGGTCCAAGCTGGTGAGCCTTGCTCGAACCAGATGAGCCCGCGCTCAAGTCAGCGACCTTGTCGTTTTGAACCTGGGTCCTTCACATCCCACGCTTTATCCACTGTGCCACTACCTAGTCAGGCTTTGTTTGTTTTTAATGGAATTCCTGTTTTTTTTAATACTGGGTGACCCCTTTCTGTCCTTTTTGCCCTCCAAACCTATTATTAATTCAGGGTCTTTACTTGATCTCATCAGTCTAGAGAATTTGCACCTATTCTTCCCATGGTGGGCTCTGTCATAGTGTTCAGATCTCATTTCAACAATCAGTTCCTCCCAGAGGACTTCTCTGATCAACCTGCCTAAAACAATCTCTCCCTGTGCATTATTACCATATCTCACTATTGCTTGATTAGTTTTATATGCTACCTTGAACCTGTTAATCCCCAAAGTGTATTGCCTTCTTCCCCCAGTTGGATGTAAGCTCCATTAGTGCACGAGTCAGATCTATTGCTTTGTTGTCATCTCTAACACCTAGCAGCATGTCCTATATGTAACAGGTTTTCAATAAATAGTTGGCTATCGAAAGCATGCTCTATTTTTATGTACCCTACTGTCCTGGACATCACATTTACATCCTGGTTCTCAGTAAATGTCCGTTCAATAAAGAGGCAAAGTGGTTCAGCTTGTCTGTTGATTGGCATTTGATGGAGGTCACTAGTTATAAGAAAGGGTTTCCTGTCCAACAATAAGGAGCTAAAATTTCAAGCTAGAGATGATTTTAAAGGCCCAAGGAAACTTCTGTAGCCTGGAACAAAAGGAATAGCTATGCTCAAAAGCAGTAATTCAGTTAGGTCTCTATTATCTGTGCTAATGAAGAGGAGCAATGAAGCAGATGATCCGTAACAACAGATAATGAAAAACGATTTGCATTTAGCTCTGGGATGCATTATCCAGAGCCCCAAACTTGTAAACAGGTTACGTTCCAAAAGGTCATTTGCAAATAGGTTATTCTGGACTCAGAATACATTTTCCCAAGAAATAATATTGCGAATTTATCATGCTTATGATATTTAGAAACTAAAAAGCAGTTAAGGCAAGCTTTATGCTGTTTTAGTAGAGAAAAGGGCTTCTAGGAGCCAAGTAGAGAAGTCTGGAGCCTAGCCTCTGGTGGCACAGTGGATAAAGCACCGACCTGGAATACTGAGGTTGCCAGTTTGAAGCCCCAGACTTGCCTGGTCAAAGTACATACTAGAAGAACTACTACAAGTTGATGCTTCCCGCTCCTCCCCCTTTCTCTCTCTCCCTTCTCTCTCTCTAAAATCAATTTTAAGAAAGTCTGGAATCTGTTCTTACTGACGGCATACCTGCTTCCTCCCATCTAAGCTGGAGGGAACAGAAATGTTCCCGCCCTTGCTATTTTTGGTCATGAGGTCTCTGGTAGCTACAACTCTGGACGAAGGATATGTTGCGGGCAGATTCTGGGAGGGAAGACTGGGGTTGGGGAAAGGTCTGAGGTTAGTAGGTTGCCATTATCACAGTTTCTTTGGCATGTTTGTGGAGACCCATTTGCAATGAATCCATTGGGACACACTGCTTCCCAAAAATCAGAAACCCAACATGAGGATGAGAGATCTGTGGAAACTAACTTGACATTGCTCAACACATCAAATTTCAGACTGATTTTAGAACCTGTAGATTAAGTAAAGCAGATAAAAAATGGTTGGCATTTTGTGAAGAAAGAGCATATATAAAAGAATGTCTAAGCAAGAATAACACTATTGATAATAACAAAAACACAAAATACTCAAATTCTTATCAACAGGAAAATGAGTATCTAAATGGTGAAACTTTTTGAACAAATAAACTATAATGACAGCCTGACCAGACGGTGGCGCAGAGGATAGAGCATCGAACTGGAACACAAAGGACCCAGGTTTGAGACCCCGAGGTCACTGGCTTGAGCATGGGCTCACTAGCTTGAGTACAGCGTCACTGGCTTGAGAGTGGGATCACAGACATAACCTCATGGGCGCTGGCTTGAGCCCAAGGTCACTGGCTTGAGTAAGGGGTCACTCACTCTACTATAGCTCCCCCCCCCACGTCAAGGTACATATGAGAAAGCAATCAATGAACAACTAAGGAGCCACAAAGAAGAATTGATGCTTCTCATCTCTGTCCCTATATGTCCCTCTTTGTCTCTGTCACACACACACATACACACACACACACAAAACTATAACAACAGACAATATTTTAGCAATATAATATTAAGTGATAACATGCATTCAAAGTTACATAGGCTATGATAATTTTTCTACAAAGTTAAAATAAAACTAGCATATGTAATATAATTTTATAAATAATATCAAGGAAATAGTGACCATGGAAATCTGTGTGACAAGTGTCTCAGGTAACAGGAGGATGGACCTGGAGGAAAAAGTGGTTAAATGCAGGTCACTGTCAAGGACAAGAACAGTAAGGCTTTCCACTGAGTGTTCTTTTTTAACCCCATACTGCTTACCATCTTCTAAACAATATGTTATTTTAATGATTACACCCTCTACCTACTAAATTTCTAAATGTCATTATTTTGTTGTTGTTATTGTTGTTAATGATGTTCCAAGCAGACAAATGAATTTTAACTAGCTTGGCCATGCATGATATATGTCATTGGTGTGATCGTATATCAGCAAAGTTTACAAGAGTTTAGAGAAGTAGACATGAGAATATCTGGGGGAAGATCATTCCAGAAAATGGGAATGACCACTGCAAAAACCCCAAGGTCAAGCTTTGAGTTTTTAAGAAAAAGTCAAGGATGCCACTATGGCTTGATTGGATTATACAAAAGGGTGAACAGTAGGAGGTGAGGTTAAAGGAATAACAAGGAAGCTAGAGCATTGGGGACCATTGTGAAGGCTTTGTATTTTACGTGTGTGCACATGTGTGTGCCTGCATGTGTGTGTGTGTGTGTGTGTGTGTGTGTGAGAGAGAGAGAGAGAGAGAGAGAGAGAGAGAGAGAGAGAGAGAGAATAAAAGGGATAAAGAAAAAGAAAGTGAAAAAGAGAGCAGATGAATGTTATGATCTGACTCAGCTGTGCTGAGGAGAGGATGCTGGGAGGTGGTAGGCAAGGTTGGGAGTAGATCAAGTAGAACTCAGTAGGGAGCTGTTACAAGAATCTGATTGAGAAGTCATGGTGACTTGGTACTTGGTAGTAGCAATGGAGATGTTGAAAGTGCCCAATAGGATTTGAGACAAGAAGAATTAAGATAAAGCCAATGTATTTGGCCTCAGCAACTGGAGGGATATGTCACCTGCTGAGATGGAGAAGACTGTGACAGGGACAGGTTTTAGGAGCAGATAATCAAGAATTCTGTTTGGAGATATTAAAGACTTTATCATATGTTTGATTGACATTTTAAAGTAGGCAACATAATATAAGCCTCTGGAGTTCAAGAGAGAAAGAAACCTGGAAGCTTTAAGAGAACAGAAATAGTCAATTAACACATATGTGATATGTTGTATATGTTAAATACTGTATTCTTACAATAAAGTAATCTGGAGAAAAGGAAATGTTCTTAAGAAAATCATAGGGAAAACACATTTACAGTATTTATTGAACAAAAAGTACACTTAAGTGGACCCGTAAAGTTCAATCGTGTCAACTCTACTTCATTTCATTCTGAATATGGTTTATGTGTTTATTGCTATGATTTATATTGCTTTCCCAAATCTAAGGCTCCATGCCTATGGCCCTTTGAATGCTGTCAAGGATTCATCCTGGGTAAAATAGAACTGTATTTTTAGAACCAACTTCTGTTATCTGTTATTTTATTGTCTAATTCAAATTCCTTCCTCACTGGGAAGAAAATTGCTTCATCTCTATTTAGAGTTGTAATTTGAACTCTAGAAAGAAACAAATCTTTCAAAACCATTAGGGTGGGGACACATAATCTTACCAGGAAGGAGACAGGAAGAACTGCCAACTGTCTTCTATTTACTTAGTTTATTGACACTGGGTGTTAGTCTGAGGAGCAGTCATAGTGCTTTATAGAGGAGACCTTGTTTTCCTAATCTCATATCCTATACTCACCTCTAGAGTATTAACTGTTGTTTATCTCCCCTCAGATGAATTTAAATGCACAGAGAGGAAGACTTTTAAAAATAAAATAACAGCATGTTCTAACCAACTGTACAATTCCTGGTTGTTAGAAATCGGTTGAGATTCTGTTTGTATCAGATTTTGAATTTTTCAAAGATCCCTTTTTGGTGCAATTATGATATGGATCACTTTCCTTTAGCACTTTCTCCTATGATTTCCACCAGAGATGCTGCTCTTCTACCCATTTTATTCTAGAGTGTTTTATGTTTTTAGGAATTGTTATTTTTTAAAGATATTTTTTTAATATTAATGGAAATCTCAGGCCTTTGATATGCTAAGTTATTCTGATATCTGAAATCACTCATTAAAGAGACGTTGGGAAATAAGTTTTAAAGAAATTGCCTTGGGAGAAAATGGAGACAGCTGTAACATACAAACTCACTGCCATCTCATTGCCTTGTCCCTCATCCCTCTTGGACTCTGTGCTTCTTTGCAATCTCTTCAGCTTTTCCTAGTCCTCTTCCATCCAGTCTCCTCCATGTTTATTGCAATTATCTGCTTATTTATGAGTCCTCGTGTGTCTCCCCCCCCCCCAGAGCATAAGGTACCTGACATCGGACACCACAATTAGCTTGTCTCCTGTTGCATCTCCCAAGTGAGATGAACCTTATAAAGCAGACTATGTGAATGAACGAGTCCAGTGCACACATCAGAAATGACACATTGTCTATATCAGTGGTTCTCAAACTTTTTGAGGTCGGGGTGCATTTAAAATCCTACAAATAATTGTAGTCACACTATATACAAATTTCTGAGAAATATGTTATAATAATTAAGTCAAATATTAAATAAAAAAAATAAAGTCCAAGCGTGTTTTTATGGTAATTAAATGAAATAAATATGACAAAATTAAATTTATTCTGACATTAAAAAACATTTTTATGTTACATTTTTTGAGTTATGTTTTTTAGAATTCATAAAAAAGAGGTTAAAAAATAAAAAAAGACAAAAAAGTTATCTTTTTATAGATAGATAGATAGATAGATAGATAGATAGATAGATAGATAGATTCTTAGTAAGATTTAGTAAATTCAGGAGGTCCTAGTGCAAATGTGTTAAGTTTTTTCATTCTTGTGTTTATGAGAAACACGAGCCTGATGTGCCCTAGCGATTTCTTCAATGTTTGGGCATATACTTGAAAGGCAAACTCTCATTTCCTCATCAATACATTGAAGAATTCCTTTCCTTTTACTCTTAATTGTGTTGAGGGTAGAAAATCCTAATTCACATAAATAAGATGTTGAAAATTGTAATAAAATGTTTAAATCTTTTTTAGATATTGCCACATATTCTTTTATAGAAATCCAAAAGGTTTCAAGAGACAATTCCTTATGTTTAATCATCAGTCTACGATCAGTGGATATAGCTGCCAGTTCTTCTTCTTCTGTTAATGTTAAACCAAAATCACTTGAAGATTTCATGAATGGGTTTCTAATCCAATCATATTGTTCAGTGTTAAGTGATGGAAAATGCTATAAATTAAATTCTGCCCATCAGCCTTCAAGTCCTATTTTATTTATACTTAACTTTTGCTCACTTCCAGAATCAAATTCTTCAATATCACGCTTTTGAGAAATCTATCCATTTTATTTGGTTGTATTTATCTAAAAATAATATAATAATGTGTTAATAATAAATATAATAATGATGTGTTAACAAAAAGAGTGGTATTTCTGTAATGAAATGATATAATAGAGTAACTATATTTATTTTTATATCTGGGCATATTTCGCAAACCAGCACAGCTAGTAATTCCAGGTCCCAAGTGGGAACGGTGCAGAATTAAGAAAATACAGGGTCAGGAGGGCCCTGTAATTGCTGCTGGCAAGAACAAAGTGTGCCCCAAAACCGCATCTTGCTTTATTTATAGGGCAAAGTGGACCATTAGCAAATCAGTGGTCTCTGATCACGTTTCCAAGGCAACCCAAGTATTTTACCAAGTGCAGAAAACCCTCACAATACATATCATCTTAACTTTACACCAAACAAAGGATAGAAGAAACTTGCCTCCAGTCTTCCCAGGAAACATGGGAGGTAGTGTAAACAATCCAGCACCATAGCTTAACAGCCTTTTGCAAGCTAATCAGGCAAGTGAGGTGGGGGGGTTGGTCAGACTGTCAGCTTACAGTCAATTTCCTATACCTCTGTCCCCCAAAAATCTAAACTCCAAAACCCTGTTGATTTTTTGGACCCCAACAGACACATATTTCTCTAGAATACCATAGGGCGCACCTGGAAATCTTCTAGGGTGCACATTTTAAGAACCACTGGTCAATATCCATGGATAATTAAACTAATTCCATTAGGATGAAATTATAGAGAACAGGTTTCTTTTCCAACCCCATTCAATTCTCTTACCAGGTAATTTACAGACACAGATAACAGGTTTTTGGTGTTTTTTTTTTAAGGATAATTTGGGACAACAGTAAAAGTGTGAAGAGATAAATGAGTTTTGAGAGGACTGAGGCCACCGAAAATGCCTGACAATGTCACTTCTTCACAAGAGAATGAGCGCTTCCACCTCAAGTGGTCACTGTGAGGAGCTGATGGAATTGGACAAGCAAATTAGTTAGAGAGGCAGTGAGCACCCCAGGATTGCTAGCACTCATTTTCACTATGTACACAGACACACACAACCTTTGTTCAATTCAACAATGCCATAGGAGGATTAGCTGTATTTCTGTGGCACTGGGGAGGCTTGAAACAATCAGTAACTGGGTCAGAGAGTATTACACATCACCAGTGCTGTGGGCACTTATTCTCTGTCCCTGTGTTCATCATGCCGCTGTGTGACTACGCAACAGAAGTCTGATTTCAGAGTGAATCTATCCTGTAAATTGAAAAGTGAATGAGAGAGACTGTATGTTATACAGGCAAACTATATATAACATAGCTAGCTATTGATAGGCACTTTCAAGAAAAAACAATTCTGGAAGATCGAAGGAAGAGGTTTCATTCATCGTCCTCTTGGAGTTGATTATTTTGACTCAACACTTTCCGCTACTTCTTGGAGACATTTACTGGGCCCAGTGGTAACACCTTACGCTTGTCTGTGCAATTTGAACAGCAATCATAGGTACCTTGTTATCCACTAAGCCAATCCCCTCATTCTTGGCAAGGAGTCTGTGTCAGCAATCACTTAGATTACTCAAATATAAGATTTGCTGATGTGAGCAAATTCAAAGCTGGTTAATTGCCTCTGGTTTTTAAGCGAAAAGCATCTTCTTTACAACCCTCCAGTACAATGAAGGAGGGGCACAGGATGATTGGAAGGCTCACCTGTACCTGCGCTTTGGTGACAAAACTGATGATCTGGCTGTTCCTCCATCAGCGCCTGCGAGCTTGACATGAAGAAAATAAAACACAAATTTTGACTCTTTATGTAAACATCCAGATGACATATTCTTCAAGGAAGGCAGTTTTGAATAATAAAAACTTTTGTACATACTCACATTTCATCGTGTACAAAAGCTTCCTTCAAACATTATGCAAAAGGAGAAGGAACATTATTTCCCAGATGGAGCAAATTGTTTTGGAAGACAGCCCTGAAATCTGCTGTGATAAATAAATGGAAAACAACTTTGTATTCTTTGTATTCCTTTTCTATTTTTAGGTTTTTATTCCCAAGAGACCAAGTTTACAAATGAATTTATTGATTATTATACTATGTCTGTATTCCCCTGATCGCTCTAAAATAAAATAGCAAAATATTTGTTTCTCCATAAATGAGAAAAGTAAACAAATGGGTCCACTATTTAAAGAGCTAGTAAGAGACTTTTTTAAAAAAACTAGAACTTATACATTATGTGAAACTATATTGTCCTTAAACAAATAAATGTCATCAAATTTATTAAACTCCTTTAAAAAAAGTCCTTCTCTATAACCCCCGAATTAATGTGTTTTTTTGTTTTGTTTTGTTGTTTTGGGTTTTTTGTTTTTTTTTTATTCTTGAAGTCAGTAGTCTTAAAACAACCTCTCGCAGAACTTTGAGTCTAGGAAAAGTCTGGACCAGGTCTAATGTTTGGGAACTCCACCTTAACATGACTCATGATTTGAAATCAAGGCTTCCAATAATAAAGAGCATACTGTGAAAAAAAAAAAAAAAGAAAGAAAGAAAAAGAAAAGAGGACTTCTTTCTTGCGGAAGTCCAGGGAGCTATTTGGATCAGCAATAAAATGATGGGACAGTGTAACCTAATATGTTGATATATTTCCCTGGAAACTCAGCATGTTTTCTAAATTGCTATATCAAAACAGTAATTAAAACAGAGAAAAGATTGTTATAATTTATTTCAAAATCACAAGAATAATGTTGTCCTTACATGTACCTTTTGTTTTTAAATTGGACATTTAACCAGTGGCCTGGGGGAGTTCCTGGGAGAATTTATACTGAAACCGTGCGTGAGGGACCATTTGTCCGTTCAGCCATCGAAACAGCTACTGAGCCATCCATCTAAATTCTATTCTAAAGATGATAAAGAATGGTTGGGAAAAAAGATTCATGAGTAGAGTTAAGATTAGTTTATTTCAATTCATCCGCCAATTTATTAGCAGTCTGTTACTACATGGTCAGAAATTCAATTACATCAGCCTTTTGATTTAGCATTTAGTAAGAAAATATTCCAACCAGAGTATATCGACAGTTTTCAACATCAAGAAGGAAAATAATTTGAAAAGATAATCAATACAATGAATAAATAAAGCTTAACTAGAGGAAAGGTTTCACAGGCACATGTTCATCTCGGGAAAATATAAAAAATGTTCAATTAAATGTACATAATCAAGGTCTACAAAGAAGAATGAGTAAAGGACTAAAATGAGTTTCTACTACTAAAGACCTTTTTTTTTTTAAATTTTATTTATTTATTCATTTTAGAGAGGAGGGGGAAATAGATAGATAGAGATAGAGATAGAGATAGAGATAGAGATAGAGATAGAGATAGAGAGAGAGAGAGAGAGAGAGAGAGAAGGGGGAAGAGCAGGAAGCATCAACTCCCATATGTGCCTTGACCAGGCAAGCCAGGGTTTTAAACCGGCAACCTTAGTGTTTCCAGGTTGACGCTTTATCCACTGCGCCACCACAGGTCAGGCTAAAGACCTTCTTTAAGTGAGTATTTCTACGCTAAGAAACACATTGTTCTCCTGGGACCTGATTACCTTTATTTAGAAATAAAGTTGGTCATTTCTATCCAATGACAGTAGGATAGAAATACTGAATTTGTTTAGCCCGTGTCTGTCCTACTGTATATTTAACATAAGGCAATGTAGGAAATAAATATCAATAAAGAAATACTATACAATGGGGGCAGTCTATCCTTCTGTTTGGAAATAGAAACACTTATTTTGTTTGCTTCAAAATTTCAATATGTCATTTTCTTGGAACAAATGTGCCCATTTCCTGCCTAGGCTTCACCAAGCAAAGAAAATCCCAGAGCCTGCCACTTTTAAAAACAATGTAGTGGACCACTGATCTGAATTTTAAAGTAAATGAACCACTATGGGAAAGGCTTTGGGGGAGGAGGTAAAAAGATAACTTGAACTAGAGGAGGAACCAGTTAATTTTTTTTATTATTGATTTTAATTTATTGTGTTTACATAGATTCTAGTGTTGCCCTGAATGCACCCTCTCCCCTGTATTCCTCTCAACATCTCCTTTGCCTCCTTTCTCATAGCGCCTTCCCCCTTCCCATCAGCTTTATCCCATCCTATCATCCCCTTTCCCTCTGTTCTCTTTTCCTTGGGTCCCTTTGATCTCTCCTCTGTCTGAATTCTGTTCCTCAGTTAACACGACCAGTTAATTCTTTAAGTAAATGTAGCCGAGAAGAGAATATCAGAGCCTGGTGCTCAGGGGAGGAGACTCACACGGGTCCTGACAACTTACTCATTGGTTCATCCAAACACATGAAACAGGTCCTCCGTTGGGCACTGTCACAATGAGATGAGCTGTTGACAAGCACAGCAACGTGAGATCATTCACACCATTAGGGACTTGTCTGACACACATGGTTGGTACCTAATCTAAATACCAGGGTAGCCAGGGAAAAGCTATCACTGCTCTTTAGCTCATGCTAAGATACCTCCACGCTAGCATCTTGGTGAGAAACAGGGCAACTGCTCTGGTTATAAGCACCAGGATATCATGGGTATGTCATCTTGTGTATTCAAAAGGCATGTGTTGTATTTTTTATTTGTAGTTTTAAATATGTATGAGGCAAATTTTAGAAAGATATTATGTGGCCCCCAATGCCCACATTTACTGTTGTCACTCTTTCTTTCATGTGTCAACTACTTTCATCCTCTAGCGCAGCGGTTCTCAACCTGTGGGTTGCAACGCCGGCAGAAGTCGAACGACCAAAACACAGGGGTCGCCTAAAGCCATCGGAAATACATATTTTATTTAAAAATGTATTGTACAATAAATATGTATTTTTCAATGGCTTTAGGCGACCCCTGTGTTTTGGTCGTTCGACCCCCGCCAGGGTCGCGACCCACAGGTTGAGAACCGCTGCTCTAGCGAATATTCTGTGAGCATATGCTTAGTTTTGGTTTTAATAACCTCTATTAATGTTAGTTATCATTTGCTATTTTTTAAATTTTGTTGATTGCAATTAATTTTTTGAGTGCTTTTTAATACACAGGAGAGTTTGCATTTTAATCTTAACTGATGTTTCAATCATTGCCTTTATGGATTTAGCTTTGTGTGTTAAACAATAAGCATTTTAGTTGAGAGATTTGTGGTTGTTTTGTTTTTGTTTTTAATGCAGCAAAGGCCCATCATTGACCATCCTCTCTACAAGTTTGGTTTTATAAAGGTCACAAAAAAACACACCTTACTACTTTCTAAGAAACCTTGCATTCTATGGTTGAACACATTCCGTAGAAACAATAAAAAGAGATGTGTGATTGAGATTTTTAGAAAATGGAATAAATCTACAGCTGTGAAGCCACTTCCTTTAGAGGTTCAGATTGGCATCTGGGATATATCATATATATTCTACATCAATTTATCTTCTGCTTTTTTCTCTTGAATCCTCTTACATTTTTGCTCAATAAACTATAATTATATATGTAGCTAGAGAGATGATAGGTGATAGATAGAGGATAGATAGATAGATGATAGATACATAGATAGATAAACTTTTTAATGATTTAAATGCAGAAAATGTCCTCTTACACATTCTGAATTGACACGGGCTATATTGAAAAGGCTCTGCATTTTTCCCCTTCTGCTCATCTAAACAGTTCCTCAGTACTTGCAGTTTTGGTGACAAGTACTTTTTGAGGCTTGTCATTTTGTTTGATAATCCAGATGATATAGGAGGGTAGGCTTGGGAGCCCCCAATGATGTCTTTCTGGACTTGTGGGGCCACAACACTAGAGCCAAGATTCATCAGGGCAATGGAGAAAATAGAGTAGGGCAGAGTTTATTGATTCCACCAGTCCAAATCAGAGGTCCAAAAGGAAGCCACCCAGGTAGAGTGTAAGGATGTAGGAAACTGTGAGCCCATGATGTCAATTCATATGGATAGAGAGAAGTATTGAGATGTAATGACAAGCAAAGATGAGGCAACCAGATGGTACAAAGTTGGAGTGCAAGACTGTAAAGGTGGGTTTCGAGTAGGACCATGAAGATAGTGTAGCTGGAGGTGCTTTGACAAGCAAGGGAACACTGAAGATGAGCAGGGCATGTCAACTTAAAGAGAGAAAAATACTGAACTAACTTTGCCTAAAACAAAAATAAGAAGAGATGTTGAAATTTAGCAAATTTCTTTTCGATTTGGAAATGGTGTCACAGGTCTTCTTCTTTGTCTTAAATATGTGATTCATTGCATTAACAAATTTACTAATACTGAATTATGCTTAGTATTACCAGAACAAGCCCCACATATTCTTGGCTGACTTTATTCGGTCACATAGTGATTGTCAGAGCCATCATTTAAACAAGGCATCATTAATGATGACACCTGCAACAGGCTGTTTCCGTCTCACATTATACACATTTCTTTTCCTGATGGTTTGTCAGTAATTTTATATGAAACAAAAATGTTCCTTATGAAATGATATTTTATTGTCATGTTGAAAATGATCAAATATGGAATAAAGAAATTTAAAAAGATATAGATCTCAAGATGTGTTATCATTTACTGAATTAGCAAAACTAATTTTTAGTATGCTATAGAAGGAATAGAATATAAAGCAATGCCTTTTTAATTTTTTATTTAGAAATTAAGTTTAATGGGGTAACATCAATCCATACGAACACACACATTTCAGGTAAACATCTCTACAGCATCTGAACTATTACCCATCACCCAAAGTAAAATTATTTTCCGTCACCGTATATTTGGGCCTCTTTACATCCCTTTCCCCTCCCTTTGATAAGCAACCCACTTTTTTATATTAATTTAAATGCAGTGACATTGAAAATCAGGGTACATATGTTCAGAGACAACATCTCCAGATTATTTTGATATTTGATTATATTGCATACCCCTCACCCAAAGTCAAATTATCTTCCGTCACCTTCTATCTGGTTTTCTTTGTGCTCCTTCCCTCCTCCCCCCCACCCTCTCCCTCTCCTTCCTCCTCCCACCACCCCTGGTTACCATCACATTCTTGTCCATGTCTCTGAGTCTCATTTTTATGTGCCATCTATGTATGGATTCATATAGTACTTAGTGTTATCAAGGTCCATCCATGTTATTGTAAATGATCCAATGACATCATTTCCTATGGCTGAGTAGTATTCCATAGTATATATGTACCAAAGCTTTTTAATCCACTTGTCCACTGACAGACACTTGGGCTGTTTCCAGATCTTCACTGCTGGTGGGAATGCAGACTGGTGCAGCCACTGTAGAATACAGTATAGAGATTCCTCAAAAAATTAAAAGTCAAACTGCCTTTTGACCCAGCTATCCTACTGTTAGGAATATACCCCAAGAACACCATAGCACTGTTCCAAAAGGAGAAATGCATTCCCATCTTTATGGCAGCATTGTTCACAATGAGCAACTCACTATTGTCTATGTCCATGAGTCTCAGTTTTCTATCTCACCTATGTGTGAAATTATATGGTTCTTAGCTTTTTCTGATTTACTTATTTCACTTAGCATAATATTCTCAAGCAATGTCTTTTAATGTTGTATCTGTATTCTTCCTTTTTGAAAAAACAATTTTGACTGATTTGGCTATTTTTCAACTCTGCAGGTTGAAGAAGCCTGAGAGTTTTATGTGTGTTTGTTTCTGTACCAGCATACCCTTATATACATACACACATGTGTGTATGGTCCGTGACTGCACATTGAGACTATGCACTTGTAGTTATCATGCATGCAGCTTCCCCAGGGCCTCTCCCCTGGTAGAGAGATAAAAAGGCCAACATACTTCTTATCCCTAAATCCGTGACTTGCTACCAGCATTTTGCAAGAATTTCTAAAACATGAAATACCTATTTCTTTTGTTTTAGATTTTATTTATTCATTTTGAGAGAGAGAGAGAGAGTAGAAAGAAAGAGAGAGGAGAGGGGGAGGAACAGGAAGCATCAACTCCAGTATGTGCCTTGACCAGGCAAGCCCGGGGTTTCGAACCAGCAATGTCAGCGTTCCAGGTCGATGCTTTATCCACTGCACCACCACAGGTCAGGCTGAAATACCTATTTCATCAGGCACAATGACCTCTTTTCCCTAAACTTGTCAAAAAAAAAAAAAAAAAGAATGACAACAGCCAATGTAACAATAGCCATCCGATGGGACTCAATCAAAATTATACCAATTAAAAAGAAATTTTTTTTGTCAAATCGGCAAAATGCATTTTTGGGTGTGCTGCAGAATTTTAGTGATTATAGTCTATGGGTGCCATGAAATGGAGAAGGTTGAAAATCGCTGCCCTAAAATAAATTGGGAAGTGAAAGCAAACACCGGCAGGATCTGAGGCCCCACTACAAGGATCACTCCCGAAGTGGCCAGGCACAAAGTGACTTTGTAAGAACAGAGACCCTTTCCTAAGACAGCCTCCAGAAGGTATTTAATTTGAAGGAAAAGCATCACACCTCCACCTGCGACTGCACGGTGATGCCGAAAGGTACACCCCCTGAAACAGCAGCGCACCTCCAAGAGGTTGAGTTTCCGTTTCCATAGTTGAAGATTAAATGACGTGCCATGCCAAAGCTTTATACTTATTGATTACTTCACTAATTCTGAGCCCGTGGCCTGTTTCAGAACACATGTGGTGCTCAGCATAATCTGTGCAGGGCAGGTTTACGTGATAGTCTTGTGGCTTAAATTACAAAAGATCATTCAGATAGAAAATACACAATGAGTTCTCTTATCAGTCAGAACGCAGACCCCATTCAAGCAATGAAATGGGTTTTCAATTCATTCCCTATCATTTCCAGGTGTATTTTCCATCGCTGTATTATACAATTTCTGCCTGGTTTTCCACCATTGCCTCTCCCATAGAGCTTTATTGATTCCATGACAAATAAGTCACTCAGCTTGTAACTACCATGTTATTTGAAATTTCTATTCAAGGTTTTCTGGACCATTCTCCTTTACAAATAGAGTCACTTTCTTATTATTTATTCTACTGAATCTAACAAAAGTAGATACAGAGGAAGTAATATTAGCTTCCTCAGGTGAGGAATAAAACTGACTTATGTTCTATCCCTGCTTCAGTTACCGAACAAAACTCCTGCACATGCAAGATTTGTATACCTCATTCCCTTTACCTATTTAAAATTTAAAACAGCCTCATATTCTAGATGTGAAAATAATGAAATCATTAAGTTTTACTATTTTGAGTAAGGAAGTTATGCCTCTGGACATAAATAACTATCTTATGGAAAAAAATTTTTTTGAAAAGAAGTTTGGTCACAAAATAATTTAAAATATAATTTTATAAAATTATCTGGCACTCATAAAATGTGGACCCATGTTACTGACCATATCTGCAAAGGATCCAAAAATCTCTTTTTAACCAATGGAAAAGATTGGTTAGAACTTGAGTAACTGAAATTAAAGGGGTTCATGGATAAATTTTTTTTAAAAAACCACGAAGGGCCATGAACGATATGTATACAACAGATCAAGACATAGGAGGAAGAAGTCTGGGTGTTGAGAAAATTATCTGTTCATCTGTGAAACATTAACGCAGCACCCCAAGGAACCAGGGACTGTGCCAGGGAAAAGGTTGTTGCAGGTGCTGCTTCTGACCCCAAGGGGCTCGTGAAGTCGTGCCTCTGTTTGTGGTCAGGGTCTGAGGAAGATGCTAGCTTATGATATGGATGCAGTATAGTTTCAGCTCCCCAAACCTCAGAAGAGTGGACGGACCCCTGAATCCTATAGAATGCCTGCGACCCACTAGAGAGGGTTCCCAGAATGCAAGTGAACAACAGGTCAAGTTTTCTTAGCTGTGAAAATGGCGAGGTGAGAGGAGATGAAAAATGTCACAGAGAGTGCAGCTTTGACAGTAAATTCAGAAGTTAAAGTAGGAATTCACCACATTGTTGAATGTTAGGCAAAAGGAGAGTGTGGTCAGGAAGATTATCAAAAATTTTTTTAATGGAAGCAGTACATAGGAGGTTATGGATATAAGTAGAGAAAGAACATATTCTGGGAACAGAATTTTCTGTGACCCAGCTGTAGGCAGGAGGAGACAAGGGGACTGGGAATCTTCTCCTGAGAAATATTTGTTCAGACTGGGCCGGAGCATTTTACTAATGAGCACAGAGTGACAGGTTCAGTTTCTGTAGACTATGTTTCTCTGTTGTATATATTTTACAGATGTAACCTAATGTCCCTTGATTTGGTTAGCTGTCTGAAAAATTGATGACTCTAGTCACAAGCATGGCTGAAAGAGGCCAGCTCACTACATCAGTTTAATTCTATCATAAAAAATTAAAACAATGAAACTTTGGTGTCCTCTCTATACAAGGGACAGACTGCACAGACATACAGATGCTCACAACTGGAAAAGACCTAATGAATTATACATCCCAACTCATTAATTTTTCCTAATGAAAATGCACATTAATATTCACAGTATTGAAATGACTTGTCCACTGTGACCCAGTTAATATTTATAGCAGAGCTTCTTAGATGTGCAAAATAAAAATTATGCTTCTTTTGTATAACTGATCTGTTTTCAAGAATCCTCTACTCCCTGTGCTAAATTAAATTCCACACTTTGGAGAAAGTTTAAAATTGGCTCTTTCAGCTTCAAACTTAGTTTGAAAACTTAGATTTCTTTTTTTTCTGGGTTCATTAAGAGAGTTTAGACTTTCAGGTTTCTTTGATCTTTTCCTTACCCACAAGGCACCTTGGGTTAACATGTCCTCGTGCTCATGAACTGGAGTTATTCTGGAATCCCTCCTGTGTCCTCTCAGTCCTCATTCAATGTCCTTGTCCTTTTGGTCATCGTTAACATGTTGGCAAGGAAGTGTGATGTGGAGGAGGGTTTAACTCACAAGGGAGTGAATCTCCCTGACTTGGTTGGGGTCTAGCAGGGATCAGTGACTAAGCTGGCCCCACTGTCACCCGTGTGTACAATCTAGATCTCTCTGCCTCTCTATAACTTCCTCCATGTGGCCCCTGGTCTGGACTGTCCATCTGCAGAGTCACCAACCTCTCAATGAAGTGGGCCACGTGGCAGAGCTGCCCACATTCCACTAAGCCTCTTTCTAAGTCCCACCCCAGACCACAAGGCTCTCTGCATGCTGCACAGAAAGATAGGAGGACACAGAGTGCTAGGCGTCAGCTCTCTCTGGAACCACACTGGGACACTCTTTTCACTTCAGTGCCACCTCCAGCTGTCACAGGGGCCGCCTGCTGACACAGCCTTTCAGAGTCCCAAACACTACTCCAATCAAGAGCCACTATCACTGGCATTTCTAGATTGCTTGTCTATAACGCATTAGACTCGGAAAGGAGAGATAAGGACCCACGTGTCTGATCTTTTGGCTCTTCTCTCTCCTGTCTCATTCTTTGCCAAAAAAAAAAACCCCAGCTCTGTACAGAGAGTTTCAGACTTTCTCTAGAAGAAACAGCTTCACCTGAGACCTCTGGGTTTGGCTCATGACATCCTTCAGTAAAATTTTCAATACTTTACTTCCTCTAAAATCCCATTTACAAAATATCCCTTTCTCTTTGCACTTCTTTTGTAAGAGTCCTAGTTTCCTGACCAAACTGCTGGAGAGATGACCACCTCAGGCCCACTAGGAAGGACGTGTTGGGCAATAGGACGTAGAAGAGATGGACAGCCAGGTGGTGCACTGAGAAAACGCATACACTAATTCAGGTATCCAGTTAAACTGAGGACCGGTAAGGTGCTACAGCTGCAAACGTAACGTGTGCTCCCATTTTAAATGCCACTGAAAATATGATGAATGAGTCATTTCACATGAGAGGGAGAATTAAATCATCTTAGAAACTTTATGTCCTAGGAAAATCTAATGCCTGCCACTGTCTAGAATGTTCCTCCTGAGCTTCCTGGGAAATCTATTTGGTGGGAAAACAGGTAGATGTATGAGGACCTGAAAAGACAATTTATTTAAGGCGTTGGAGAGGAGAGAGAAGGGGAGAAAGGGTTAAAAGGTAAAATAAGGGACCAGGAAAGAACTGGGTCGAGATTAACAAGTGAAAAGGAGTAGAAAGGCGTGAATGATTTTTAAAAAGTGGAACATTCTAAGATAGATACACATAAAAAAATTGTAAAAACTCCCAAGACAACAAGAAAACAGCCGGAAGTTATTTCTCTGTAAAGTAATAACACAATTCGCACAGGAAGTTGGGTTTTAGAAACTCTTATTTTTTATAGAGAGTTCATATCCATCTCTTAAGGGGAATCAGTGTTAGCCCAGTTAGGGAATCATGCAAATCTATCCAAGAGCTGGACTGCTTTTATTACTGTGTGATTTGAAACTGGGCATATGCAGCTTACCTAACAAACTTAGAAGAGCATGTTCTCAGCGTATGGTGTCATTGAAATGCAGGTGGAATTTGTAATACTGAGGAGAGAGGTTTGATGGTATTGTTTTACAGGTACAGCGTGTGCTCCTGGTAGGAAGCCTCTAGCTCAGGGGTCCCCAAACTTTTTACACAAGGGGCCAGTTCACTGTCCCTCAGACCGTTGGAGGGCCGGACTATAAAAAAACCTATGAACAAATCCCTATGCACACTGCACATATCTTATTTTAAAGTAAAAAAACAAAATGGGAACAAATACAATATTTAAAATAAAGAACCAGTAAATTTAAATCAACAAACTGACCAGTATTTCAATAGGAACTATGGGCCTGCTTTTGGCTAATGAGATGGTCAATGTCCGGTTCCATATTTGTCACTGCTAGCCGTAACAAGTGATATGACATGCTTCTGGGGCAGTGACGCGTGTGTCCTGCGTCACCGGAAGTAGTACTGTACGTGAGCGAAGCCGGCTTTGTGGCACCGCTACATGCAGTGCTCCTCTCACTGACCACCAATGAAAGAGGTGCCCCTTCCGGAAGTGCGGCAGGGCCAGATAAATGGCCTCAGGGGGCCGCATGCGGCCTGTAGTTTGGAGAACCCTGCTCTAGCTTGTTTGAAAACCACTCAGCACAGATTGTCCCTCCCCAAGTTCCCTGATATCACTCATGGGTGGTATGTCTAAGGTGTTGATTGGGTTATCTTTTTTCTTCTTTTCTGGTTTCCTCTTTCTGATCAATATTCACCAAAGTTTCCTGGATGTCTAATGAAAGAGGCTATGTCACCTTCGTATGCGTATGGAGTCATGTGAAATAGTTTGTGCTCAGATATTTCCTCAACAAGATTCATATAGGCACCTGCTACTTGCCAGGGCCTGTTCTCATTTGTGGGATACACAGGTGGGGTAAAACACAAAGTCCTTGCCAGCAGGTGTACGGTCCGTGAGGAGACAGTTATTACTCAAGCACAAAGGGTCCTTTTCCCAAAAGTACCCTACCAGTGTGATCCCTGAATAAGGGCAGTGACCTTGAGAGTTACTGTCTAGCACTTTAATGAGGTGAGACATGTCAGTCAACCATCAGCCTATAGGCGCTTTAGAGAAAATTCCATAAATATGTTCTTTTTTGAAAATTCAATTAAAAATAAAGTGTCCTTTCTCTGGATAGCCCCACGCCATAACACAGGGATCAGACAGGAGTTTTTGTACAAGACACAGATTCATCTATAAAAGGAGAAAACTGTAGTGATGATTCTCTAACACACTCACATGTTAAAAGTGCCAATTGGTATGCAAAAGTCTTGAGATTTCAAAGGTCATCAAATATATCTCAAATATATATTAGAAAACTAGTGTTAAAAAAATATACACATATATCATAATGTGCTGCCACCTAGTGGAGGTTATAATTTGAGAGTCTATTACTTTCTACTCAGCCACCCCTTTGGCCGTAGACTACCCCAAAGGACCAAGAGAAACTCAAAACGATAACCTCAAAATAACACTCATTAACTAGGCAGCCCTCACGAGCAGGATTCTCTCTGGATAAAAATTGCAGTATTTCTGCAGAATCCAGTGGAGCCTTGCTTTATCTGGACATGACATTCATTGTAGATTTCAGACTCTCTACTTATATCATGATTTCAAAATCCTCATTCCTGGGCCCTGTCCATCTCCAATGCCCTGGGCTCTGCATAATTTTCTAAATGAAACAGCAAGACAAGCCTCTGCCCCTTCTTTCTCACATCCTTTAGAAAGAATCCATTGACATTGGTGGAATCTGACTTAGCACTTCCTTGTTCATTTTTTCTTCCCATTAGACCTTGCCATGTCTCAGAATTAAAACATTTTCAAGTTCTTATATTCCGAAATTGCTCCTTCTGACGTGGCTTTCTATGATTTGATTTCTGAAACTGCTGCTTTACTTACTGAAGCTCTTCTTAGAGAAAGCACACTCTTGGGTGACTCAAAAAACAAAAGTGAGGGGCTATTTTTGGGTGGCTAATTTTGATTTAGACCACAGTAGGACATAACACTGGGACCTGAGAGATATCACTAATCAAATCAGAACAGGCTAAATATAGAAACGGAGGCCCTCTCTCATTTTGTTTCTCTTTGAAGGTAGATCTTTCTCTCCTACTGCAAGTAGGCTAACTCCACACTGACCAATGAACATTACCACCCGCACCTCAGTTAAGCAACTCCCAGAGAAAAACAGTATTTCTTCTCATCAGTGTCCAAATAAAGTCCTAAAAGAAAAATCTGATTGACCTACTTGGGTCACATGCCTACTCTTTGGACCAATCAATATTCCAGGCAGATGGAGTGATATAACTGGTCATGTGCTTGATAAAATAAGCATATACTCAGGTCATATGCTTACAACTGGGGCCATGGTTCAAAGTTTATTAAGAGAAGGGGGGAAGGACAGAAAAGTTTACCAAAATGATTGGACAACTCAACTCATCCTGCCAAGATAACTAATTTCTCTCTATAAATCTCAGGAATTGCTTGGTCTCTCTTCATGGAACTTCAACTCTAGACTCTTCTTTCTTCCAGGAGGAAGTCTTTGCTTTCTCATAAGTCACACAACTTTATTATTTCTCTTTAAATTTTTGCTTTAGTTCTTATTCCTAGATCACTCAATAGCACATGTTCCCAATCTTCAATGATTAATAGCAGTATTTGAATGGGCAGCTCTTCTTTCTGAGGTAGGAACTTGCCAACCTTTGAAAGTCCTATCTACCACACCCACCCCAGTACAAGGAGGAAGAACAACTTGAAGAAGACCACAGATATTAAGGGTGGCATGGCCTTTAGATGAAGCAGATGCCATTGGTTTCACTGTGACTTCAGCCCCTTCCTCTTCTGGTCACCTGTGCTTTCCTCCCCAGTGTTGTTGGACAGGCATTTCCACGGGTCTATTGTGAGAACTGGTGATCTCTGAACCACTCACTTCAGGGCTTTTTCATTTCCCCCCCAATGATTAGTTTTTGAGAAATCAAATTTGAAATTGTTTGAACGAACCAAAAAATTAAATTTCATTTTTATTAGCCTCTTCCGCAACATCTTTATGCAAAAGATTATTCCACAATACATCTATTAGAGAACAGTTAGGTTCACATTCATTTATTAAAATTAAATCACGAGGACAAATTAGGGAACAATATTGTCAACCTCCAATATTCTCCTCCCTGGGTTCTAAATTTATCACCTTTTAGGCTGAATTGGCTGCTTCACTTTGGACTCTTCCCAAAGTTCTCTTGATATGTGGGCATTTCATTTGCATACAAAAAGGCCCACAGCATGGCTGGATACACCGACCATCTGGCCCGGGTAATTTATCTGGATTATTACTGAACTGTATAAAACTATGTAAATATATAGTCCTAACATTCCAACTGCTTCCTTCTCCATCTGCCTTACTGCCTTTCCGTCAGTCAGCCTGAATAGACAGGAACATTTGTTTCCCCAACCCCTGACACAGAGACACACAGCCCTACACGTCTCTTCCTGCTCCATGGACTGTTGTTAGTGAAAGTCAGCTCATAAAGCCAAACCAGCTGGTCCATGGCCCATATGCGCTATCCGGATGCACTCAGACTCTGTAGCGGATGAGCATGCCTTCACTGGTCTCCAGTTAAATCCCCATCTCATTGTCTCAGTTTTCATAATGCCCATTACAAAATGCTCACTTTCTCTTCTTAGATGTCTCCTTCATTCTTCAGTAGCTCCATATGAGAGACCCAAGGCTAAGGGTTCCAATGGATAAACTGCAGTATCCCGGCACCTCTATTTTTAATAGCATGGAGATACATCGGGATTGAAATTTGTTACATGACATGAGTTCAGCTTCCTATATTAAACTTCTGCATGTCTACAGTTGTGAATTAAAGGGTCTCTTTAGTTCTCTGTTAAGCAAGACTGAATCTAGAACTTAAATGATACCATTAAATCACTACTCTAAGTCCATCTTGGTAAATCCAGGATACTATACAATACAGCATATCAGGAGCAGGGAAGAGCCAAACTCTGAAGCCAGACTAAGTTGGAATCCTAGCTCTTCCACTCACAGCAGTTTGACCTTGGGTAATTTACTTCCTCTTTCTGTGTTTCTGTTTATTTGTCTCTAACAATAATTTTAATCTCATCAAGTTTTATAAGCACTTAAACAGTACTCATCTTTAAAGAGCTTAGAAAGTATAATGTTTGCTATGTAAAAGAAATGTCCTCTAACTTACCCACCACATAGAAAGAGCACCTGCTTGGACCTATTCTACTGATGTGATTCTATTCCACTTTTATTTTTCCCTTACATGTGCACCTCTGAGGTTAATCACCTCCACCCCTATTTCACCGACCCAGCAGATTTTAGAAGCAGGCCTGCACTTAAAGACAATGCTTCATTCAGTAGAAGACTATGCTGGGGATGAGGGGGGTGGGGGTGGAGAGGGAGCTTGAGCCAATAATGAAAAGTAACCACTGGACTATTTTTTGTGCTTTCTGTATATGTTCAACTGCAACATTGGTCAAAGTCAATGGCGATTTGAGGATCCAGGGCACTCAGTATCCAAGCTTTACTCTCTCAGAGACACAACTATCTACATGCCACTTCCATTTTCTCAACGCCCAACTCCACCCACTGCACTACCCTCTGAAATCTGTGTCCCACTTCTAGTCTTCCACGGACACAGCTCCTCCAAAGTCATGGATGATAACCTTAGAAGTAAAGGCATTCTCTCTTATTCCTACCACATTGTTAGAATTATGTTAGTCCTTTGTTCCTTGAGTTTTTATGACAAAACTATCCCAATTTTCCAAGTGCTTCTTTCTCTATCATCTTTATCACCTTTGTGGGCTCCTCTCTGTGCCTTGAACGTAACCATCACTTCTCTGTATGTAGAAATTTCCGTTTATTATACCTTTGAGGTCTATGCTTCTGAAAGAGCAAACTGACACAGAATAGTCCCATTCACTCTCAAGTTTGAGCCCTAGCCCAGCAATAACCACACCTTTATCTCCTCTTTCCTAGATGACATCAGCAGAACCCTTACTGGTTTCTCTGAAAACCTCTTACCTCCTGCCTTCCAAATTCCCCAAGGTTATCTACCTAAGCGCTAGGTTCCCATGATGTCCTCATCCACAGGATAAGGTCTAAATGAGACAGTCCACATTCTAGCATCTGTCTGCTCCTCCAACCCCACTCTGCCGCAGGATTCTCCTTGGCTTGTGCATCACTCTCTAAAACAACCCTGTGTGTTCGCACATACAACACAGCTGTGATTGGTCTTCTCTGCCTGGAATGACTTTATCTTAGACCTCACTCTCATCCTTTATGTAAAAGGCAGTTAAGTTTAAATAAGACACCAATTCCCCAGCCTTTTCCCCAAGCCTGGGTTCAACATCCTCCCTCTCATTGTTGTCCTAGTATCCATTTCAGATTTATTGTGTCTTACTTAAACTATCCCTTAATCCTTCAGATGCTCTTTGCTCGCAGAAGTAATGTAAGATGTATACATAAGCCCCAGTCTCTTCCAAAGCACTTGTTCTTTAAAAGACACTCCATGATACTTATCGAATAGATTGAATAAATAATTCGACAAATGAGTCGTTGCATTGAGGCAGCAAAACTCTCAAGAAATTTACCCTTGAAATATGTCCAGTAACCTCTTTCATGGAAGTCTAACCCTCATCCATCCCAAAGACACAGAGCTGGCTGGACTGTCCTTGTCTTTTTTTCCAAACAGAGACAATGAATCACGCCGAACCACAACCCTTGAGACCTGACAGCGAATGCATAACGCCCCGAAGGACGTTCATCTTTCCTGTCCAGTTATATTTTTAAATGATAATTGTTGTCATAAATGTTCATACCCACATTTCAGCTAGTTAAAAAATAAAATTGTGCCTGCCTCCACAAAAATGAAAGATGCCAGATTGTTTACAGATGAATTAATCATGACATTATCCCTGAAACTTTTAAATTACATCAATTACACTGCATTTAGCATCACAAATAACCTGCATATTAAACAAATGGAATCTTCTCTCTTCTTTAAGAAATATTAAATCATTAATGAGCACGGTTGAAACAGTAATGTGTCTGCAGTCAACTGCTACCAAGACACACAAGAAATCTTGCTCTGTCACAAAATATATGCCTCTCCCCTTCCAGGGTCATCGTCAATCTTTATGGAATTGGGGACCATTCATTTTCCTTAGGAGTGCTTCTGAATTGATGATAACATTTAGATGTGGTAGACTGCCTAATACACAGAGCTTAAGAGAGCTCTTTGAAATAATTCCACATTAAAGAACACAATGCTTAGGCAACTTTGTGAAACGTTGGACAAGCCTGGCTTTTTGGTTTCCCATTTAACTTTACAGATACTTAAAATATTTGGATTTAGTTCATCGATGTCTTTCAAACCATAGCTGGGCAATGCTTAGATCAAGTCAGATAGGGACCTACAAACATTCCCAGTTTCATCTGTGAGTTATGCATCACTATATAACTCAGAGAGCAAATATGCAATCAAACAAACATTTTATTTCAATATACTGGTCTCAAAACATCTGCAGAAGAAGTAGCCATTAATTCATCATGCTAATTTAATTTTTCTTACCAGTTGTATATTTTGAAATGTTAAAAAATATAAAAAGCCTTCCAAGACCAAATTTCTTTTATCTATGATCCATAAGGATAATGCTACACAACAACAGCAACAACAAAGGCCATTAGAATACAGAGCCAAAGCATTGTTCACAACAGCTCCTCTTAAATGTCCCCCTTCCCAGATACATAAAGGAAAGCCAGCAGTTGTGACTGTTGGCCCTTGGAAGGCACTCTTGCCCACCGCGGGGTGTTCTCTGTAGCCCCCAGCTTCCCTCTGTGCAACCTCGGTGGGCTTCTCAGCAGAAAAGTTAAAATGTGCTAGAACCATTGGGAGCTTATACCATCAGCGCATCGTGATAAGACTCTAGCAGAAGGTGAGCAAGGACAGCATTTTGTAATTTGTTTTTACCATGACTCACAATTATAACTGGATTTTTTCATAGCAATCCCTTTGGAGCACATAGCACACATAAAGTTATACCAAAACTTTCACAGAAAATGGTTAGCAATCTATACCTTTTCTCCTCTGTGCTGTTCTCTTCTCCTAAATTTTTCCCGTTCTGTTTTATTTCACTGGAAATACGCTGGTCCATTAAGCTGACCTATCATGAGGGACAGTTTTGGTGGTGAGCATTAAAGATACATAGCTTTGGTTTCTGAGAAAGCAGTCAATGAACAGCTAAGGTACCGCAACGAGGAATTGATGCTTCTCATCTCTCTGCCTTCCTGTCCTCTGTCCCTCTCACTGTCTCTCTCACTTAAAAAAAAACAGGTAGCTTTGGTTTCAAGTCCGAGTCTGCCACAGGTGTTCAGGCCTTGTCAGTAACAAGGCTGGTTTGGCTGGGTTCAGCACTCCCTTGTACTCATGTCCCCCTTCCCTTCACTTAGTTAAACATTTTCTGAAACTTTAAGAATGGATGGACCTGGATATTATTATGCTAAGTGAAATAAGCCAGGCAGAGAAAGAAAAATATCATATGACCTCACATATATGTAGAATATAATGAACAAAGTGAACTGAGAAACGGAATAGAGGCAGAGACGGGGTCACAAGGACCAGAGGGACAGCAGTCAGAGGGAAAAGGGAAAAGGGAAAAGGAATGAGGGATGAGGGGATGGGATCAGAGAAGGTAAAGGGATTAGTGAAACTATATATATGTAAACAGAGATATAGATAACAGAACAGCAAATCCTAGAGGGGAGGGGGGAGGGAGTTAGGGGGAGGGGGCAAAGAGGGTATAAAAAGGGACACAGGGGTGGGGGTGAGGGAATTATATTCAGTGGGACACCTGAATCCATGTAAACACAATAAGTTAAAAATTAATAAAAATTTTAAAAAGAGAGAAAAAAAAGAAGAGAGGCTATAAACAATCAAGGGAATACATTGAATGCTGGAGAGCTGAGAGAACCACTATAATAATGTGATCAGAGGGGCCAGTTTGTTGAAGCAATTTATACCTCTTGCCCCAGTGGAATTAGAAATAGCATCCACTTTGGCTCAAAGTTGTGCCATTTTAGATGTGTTACATGATCATTCCTGCAGCCTTTGCTAGAGCAGCAGTGCCAGCTGTTACAATGTCCACGGTAAGAGGTATGATACCTGTTTTACAACTGAATCCAAGCTCTCCTCAAGGTCACCCTTTAGCAATGTCACCAGTGGCAATAAGGTAACAACAGGGGCGTTAGAAGTCTAGGGCGAAGTACAACTGGAGATCCACACCAGTGACTCCTGAAGACAATCTCTCCGGGGTGCTAATGCAGGAAATCCAGGGGCCATGCTGTGGAAGGAAGAATGAGGGAAAGGCAAGTTGCCAACTCACTTGTCCACAGGTGAGAGCTCAGAGATTGCAGACTAATTGACATAGCAAGTCACAGCTTGTTTTTGAGAAGGAGGAAGTCTTTTTAAGGTTTACCTTTATGAATTTTTTGGATGCTGAGCCATGTGAATCTAGTACCCATGGGAAAATCACATTTAAATAATACTAAAATAGTATGGAGAAGTTCTGCAGAAGAAGGGAATAGTATGGGGAAGTTCTGCAGAGAAGTTCTAATAAGAAGGGAATGGGGAAGTATGATTTAGTGTATTTACATTCCAAATATTGTAAATAAAATTATTTCATAATGATTATGAAATGACACAAAATGATAGTTGTTATGTTATGGGAATAAAATAAGCTACATATGTGTATGAATAATACAATGACAACTATATTTTTAAATACAGACACATGAAAATCAAACCACATGAAGGAAAATGTAAATAATGATTATTATCTCAGTAAAACAGTGGGTGAGCTTTTGCTGGATTCTGCTTTTCTGCATGTTTCAGGTTTTCTTGAACAATGCTGTGTAGCAGTGGTCCCCAACCTTTTTGGGGCCACGGACCAGTTTAATGTCAGAAAATATTTTCACGAACCAGCCTTTAGGGTGGGACGGATAAATGTATCACGTGACCTAGACAAGCGTCAAGAGTGAGTCTTAGATGGATGTAACAGAGGGAATCTGTTTTTAAAAATAAAACATCGTTCAGACTTAAATATAAATAAAACAGAAATAATGTAAGTTATTTATTCTTTCTCTGCAGACCAGTACCAAATGGCCCATGGACTGGTACCGGTCCGCGGCCCAGGGGTTGGGGACCACTGCTGTATAGTGTTCATAATGTGAACTTACAACTGTATATTTAAATTCCACTTTGATTGTGGCCCATTTATTCTATAATGCTCAAAGAAACAATAAGCAGATTTCTGTCCAGGTTCTCTCTTCTTAAAACTATGTTAAAAATTAAAACTAAAACAAAAAATTTTTAATTTATTTAAAAATGTCTGTGGAATCCTGACCAGTAGGTTCAGTGGTAGAGTATTGGCCTGGCATGTGAAAGTCACAGGTTCAATTCCCGGTCAAGACACACAGGAGAAGTGACTATCTGCTTCTCCATCCTTCCCCTTCTCTCTCTCTCTCTTTCTCCCCCCCAGTCTTCTCCTCCTGCAGCCATGACTTGAATGGTTCAAGCAAGTTGGCCCCAGATACTAAGGAGAGCTCTATGGCCTCACCTCAGGCACTAAAACAGCTCAGTTGCTGAGCAATGGAGCGGCAGCCTCAGATGGGCAGAGTATCGCCCTGTAGGGGGCTTGCTGGGAGGATCCCAGTCAGGGTGAATGCAGGAGCCTGTCTGACTGCCTCTCTATCTCTCAATAAAATAAAAAAACAAAAAAAGAAAGAAAAAGAAATGCCTTTGTATCTATCTTGTTCTCTGAATTAAGTGCTTAGGACAGTATCTGGCCTGTAGTGGGTGCTCAATAAGTATACATTGAATGAATGGACTTCATGGAAAACACAGGCACCCTCAGTAGGCACTCTGTGCATTTTCCATCAAAAAATCTACGAAGCAACATTTATTCACACCCATTTTTCTTTCTTTGTGGGTGTGAATGGATGTTTGTGTCCCTTTTCTCATTTAAAGAAATCACTCTGTAGGGTAAATTTCATTACTGTCTACTGCCTGAGGTAACTCACTCCATTGAGAATACATTTTCTGTCATTTTAACTTGCTATTTAACTCCTGGGTCTTCCTGGTTAGATTTTTATACATGTTTATAATACCCCTGTCTTAAAACAATCAAGCAAATGAATAAAATGCTTCCTTGAAACTCTAAATCTTCCTTCAACGACCACTCAGTACTCATTTGGGCTCCCCTGAGAGCTGAGTCTGAAACGAGTGCAGAAAAGTCTATTTGAGAGGTTCATTCAGGAAGCTGGATGTCTCAACAATGGCAGCTGTTGGTCAGATAAAATATATTATGCTCACTTTGTTAAAGATGGCGCTGCCCATATGGAAGCCCATTGTCCAGGTGATGATATTAATTGCCTTTCTTGCTTGGGATGGGCGTGATTATATTAATGTGTGTTGGGGGAGGGCTTTCGTGCCAAAAGGTTTTAAAAGGAAGAGAGATCACATTGTTCTGGGAGAAGAGTGATTACATTCTAGGAGGAGCCCATGCTGTAGGAGAGCAGAGTAAGGCCATGTGGAGGAGAGGAGAGACAGCCAACATGGCGGAGTGCTGAAGGAGAAGCCAGTTTGTGCAGAGTTTGTGCAGAGAGAAGGAGATGGGGAACAGAGGTGAATAAGACTGGTGAAGTTAGAAACCTTTGATTCTAGGAAACTCGGATAAGTCAGTAGCTTTGTGAGCACTGAATGAGTGGGTTTTGGAGCCCAGTGTGTGTTTTTACTTGCCCGCCAGATGCAAGCTAGGATTAAAGATGATGGCCCACCAGTTTTTGGCTCCATTGTTTCATTACCATCTGTCCGAATCTAATGAAAAACTGCATGGGCCAGGTGGCTGCGATGGTGGCTGTGGCTATTGGCTTTACAGCAGCCTACACCACTGAGAAGAATCAAGGAGAAATAGCGCAGAAAATAATATGGAGGCCCCATCTTTATTTTCCTCCATCTTTCGCGAGTACTCGGCTCCATCACCCCTGTATCTTCTTCTCAAAACACAATTTTCCCTTGTTTCCCCAGTACACAAAATATGCCCATGTGTTCCTGCAATGTCATTGCCATTTCATGTCTCCTATTCTGATTCCTCTTCCTCTAACCATGGGGCTTTCCAGCATTCAGTCCTAGATCTCTGCTTTTGCCATTCCAATCTCCCTGTCCTACCTCTGCCTCATTGTTCTGCAAATCTGTTCTTTTTTCTTTGTTTACAGTTACCTGTTTAACATCTGCCTATCTCACAAGGTTGTAATTTCCCAAGGATGATCTCCTTCTCCATCCCATGGTGAGACACACAGAGAAAAATAAGAACAGGATTAACAATTAATCCATTATTCTGGGCTCCCTACCCTGTGGGCCTGCGCAGTTGCTGATCCTCATGGGAGGTAGCCTCAGGGAGAACAGGGCAGGTCTGCAGTTCTCCAGCAATGTGCGTGTCATCACACTGAGCAAAGTGCCCAAAACTGTCTAACACCCAACTTCAGAATCACTTTCAAACACCTTGGCACACGCCACCATCAGCCAGGAATGAAGTACAATTAAAGCATCATTGGTCAGATTTCTGGTTGTGTAAAAAATAAAAGAAAGCCACCTTTTAAAAAAAATTAAGAAAAACTATTAAAGACATGGTTTCTGAGGGGGAACAAATGCTTTCTCACATTTGGCTTATCTACATCGAAAATGGATTGGACGCCTCACTGTGATTGGGAAATGCTGGGAAAGCAAAATTGCTGGTCAATTAGAAAACAATCAGTTCCCTGCAAAGAAAAACACCTCTTTTGACACCTCCCTTTGTTGTGACAAATTGTTTGCCTTGGTTGTAGGAGAAATGATGCTTACAGGGTGAAAAATTAATTAGATTCAAGTGTGTGTGTCTCGTGGGTGAGTGGACTAAGGTAACATTTTCTTTTTTTCCTGAACCAACGTACTATTTTGATGAGCAAACAGGAAGACAGAGAGAGATATAAATTTTAAATATTTATTCATCAAGTTTTGTTGTTTCTAATTAATTTAGATTATATTTAATTATATATATGTAAAACAAGGACTCAGGGTCACCGATGGACTATTTGTGTTCATGAAAGTGAAGTCCAAAAACAGCTAACCCAGCATTAATACTTTTGCCATGATTTATTAACTTAATATACTAATTATTCATTAAAACTCTTCTAAGCAGCCTCTGTCATCAATCAACAAATATTTACAAAACAGCTATTAGGCATGTGCACGTTCCCACTCTGCTATAAAATACACATTGTAGAAAGGAAAGGACAACAAGACCTGTTTAATCCTGGATAGGAAACTAAAGCAAAATTTTGAATTATTCATCTCAGGTGTAGACAATCTGTAAAATTGGAAACAAAAATTAAGAAGACTAAATTGCTTGACAGTTTATTTCAGTTATTTCAGAGATTCACAAAGTTGCTGATTAATTCAGTTGCCATATGACAAATAAAAGAGATTGAACTGGGGGCAGGGGTAAGGATGGAGTCAACAAGGATTCCCTAACTCAAGAAAATCTCATTTGTAGAGTGTTGGCTGGCATGTGGAAGTCCCCGGTTTGATCCCAGCCAGGACACACAGGAGAAGCACCCATCTGCTTTTCCACCCTTCCCCCTCTCCCTTCTCTCTGTCTCCCTCTTCCCCTCCCACAGCCAAGGCTCCATTGGAGCAAAGTTGGCCCGGGCGCTGAGGACGGCTCCATGGCCTCCACCTCAGGTGCTAGAATGGCTCCAGTCGCAACAAAGCAACACCCCAGATGGGCAGAGCATCACCCCCTGGTGGGCATGTTGGGTGGATCCTGGTCGGGCACATGCGGGAGTCTGTCTCTCTGCCTCCCCACTTCTCACTTCAGAAAAATACAAAAATAAAAAACAAAACAAGAAAACCTCACTTGCTCAAATATCTGTTGTTCTCATTCTATTTTAGCTCTGATTGAATTGATGTTTTCCTCCTAATTCAGGTTTTACATCTACTGACAAATTCAAACTGAATTTGTCTCTACTGACATGAGGATTAGTATTTCAAGACATAAAAATACCCAAGCCTGATGAACACTGCCCCCTAAAAAAATGTTTTTATTCTGACTTTTTCCTCCAAAACTATTTTTAATTGAAATGTTACAATAAAATATTTATTTTCTTTGTAGCCATACTATATCCTTATATTCAAAACTCAGCAAGAGTATAATAGCATTTTTGGTGAAAACAGTACTTAATTTAACCTTATTTATGTAAAAGTGTTATAATAGTATAAGCATCCACCAAAAGAACACACAACTTTATGGTTTAAAGATGTCATATATGAACCTAGAATCCTCCATCTCCTTCCACAATAATTATGACATAGATTATAAACACCCTAAGCTCTGAACCTATTCTTTATATTTTAACCAATATGACAAAAGTACCAACTAAATTAAAAAGCAAAGTCTTCTATATAAACCTTTCTGTTACAGTGCCAGATATTGCTGGCCACGCTCTTTCCATTTGCGAATAAATGGACTCCATGGAATTGTCATGGTAAGAAAAGCATCAGTTATAGTAACAAGAAAAATGGGGGGGGGGGGGAATACAGCATGAGAATGTTCTTGGTTTCTTAATCCTGTACCAACTCATGGGAGCATTTTCCATTGGGTGCCCCAAATGAGAAAGAAAAAGCAATAACCATGTTATCACGATGATGTGATGGTCTTGGATGGGTCAGTTTGGCTGACAGTTTGCAAGCTTCAATCAACTATGAATCCAGCTGTTGCTCTAACTGGATTTTGTAGATGTGATCAAAACTCCCCATTAACTGACTAAAAGTAAGAGCGCTTATCCTAAATAATCTCTTACCTATTTACAACGGATAAAACAAGCAACAACGTTAGATAATCTGGGTCGACTTGATCCAATAAGGGGAGGTTCCAAAATCATTGCCAAGCCTTCCCCAATGAAGAAGTTTCCCTGCGGACCACAGCTACAACCCATGCCCAAAAGTTTCAACCTACCTATGGATGGATTTCAAAGTTGCCATGTCAACCCCCACAAATGCTTAAGACAATTCCTTGCAATAAATAACTCATTATACATATAGATAATATTAATATATATCACCTATTGGTTCTGCTTCTCTGGTCGAACCCCTAACAGCTGTCACCATCCTAGCTGCAGAGGACAAGGTGAGTTATCTCACAGAAGAGAAGCACTGACTACTGGTTTCTAGGGGCCTTGACCTAAGACAAGCCCCCTTCTGCCTCCAAAAAATAAAGCTTCCAGCTCAACTGGCAACTTTGAAACTGCTCAAGGAGAAAGAACACTAGGAGGAAAAAAAAAAGTCTAGGTAAAGTATACTAATTTTTCAATGTTATCTTGAGTAGGGAAAATAGGAAACTTTTTTGAAAAACTCTTTCTGACTGATGTCTCTGTAGAGCCCTATACCATTTACTAACTCATTTATAAAAAAAATAACCTATTAATTTATGGCAAGTAGAAAGGCAATTCTCTGAGCTTAGGTCAATAAATCCTCGATGATCTTTCCATTTTTTAAAATGTAGGTTTTGTAAAATATTATTAAAGAGAAATTTTTTTATTAAACATAAATAGTAAAAAGGAATTTATTTTGTATACAGATTATTGATATTCAATCATTAAATTTCTTTGAATACCTGTTTATCTATTACAATTTTCATATGTACATGAATTGATTTTTCACACACACACATATCTATGTAAATATATATATGGTTATGCAATTTGGCAAATACATACACTTGAGAAATTGAACTAGGGTTAATAATTGTGTCCTTCATCATATGTGCTCTATAATAAAAGCCATGACAAAAGTGTGGAAAAGAACTGATTCATACATATGAAAATATTTTTTTAAATCTCATTGCCCCTGTCTCCTAAATATCCCTTTCTCAGAACTAATAATATAAAAATTCAGGATTAAAGATCACAATCCATAAATCATAAACAAAATGACACCTGTTTCTCTTCTTATAAATCATTTTTCTGAAATCACAAAGTATAGCAGTGATGCTAGGTCAATCCATCATGCCTGAAGCTAAATACAACATTAACTTCCAAGGATGTGCACACTTCGAATGCTGTGAAAGCTCATTAATTTCTTCACAGATTTTTGAGACTACAACAATCACTGGGGCAATAAGTAAAAAGAAATTTACTAGAAGATCTTGATTTTTATTTTAATGAGTGGGAAAAAAGGCAAGATAGGTAATTCACTGATCTGTGAAATATGAGCAGTACTCATCCTAGAAATGTTGTTGGTGTTGCTGTTGTTATAGCTAATGAATGACTAGATAGATAGATAGACAGATAGATTTGTAATTAAGCAATATTTCCCAAGGAAATCATTATGATTAGGGTCTAAAGTCCCTGAACTATATTTACATCTAACATATCTTAAGTATACTGTAAATTTAGTTTGAGTTTGTGGTCTGGGAAATAAAGATCTTGAAGTTTAAAAAGGAGAAAGAGGAAGAAAAAATGGGAAGGGGAAGTATGAAACTTAAAAGGAAGCAGAGATGGAGGATGAAGTAGAAGTTCATTTCCAGTCCCTAAAAGTTGGCCTCACCTTAAAATACGTTTTTAAAAATTTTAATTTCTATTCCCTATCTCTTGTATGGCCCTTTTGGCCATTTTCTTGGGCATCCACCACTCCCCTGCTCTCGTCAACACTGGCCTACAGCCATTTGTAAGCGGAGCTCCCAAAACTGGGCAGGTTGTACAATTTGAAAAGAGAAAACCTCTTAAAGTCTTAGAATCAGTAACTTTAAGACACACTTGCAAATTAAGACAGCGATACCCACCAAGTAAGTGGGTACAGCCCATAAGCCATTTTTGTATTCATTTCTTCATTTAATTTATTCAGTACTCAAAGTACTTCTCCCCTTGAAAGATAAGATTATGTTACGGTTTTACCATCATTTCCCTTCTCTTTTTGGTGGTGTTTTGACTGTAGAACTGTAAGAGATTGTCTTACAATCTCCCAGTTGTCGTGTTTGCTGGATTTGCTCATTGGTTTCCACAAGCAGCTCCTTCTGGGAGAAGCAGGTGAGGAGCAGCGACTGTACAGGGGTCAGGAAGAGCCTCATCAGTTATTCCCCATTAACATACGTACCTTCCAAACTAACTAGGTCAGAAGACTTCCATAAAAATTTAATTAACTGGTTAATTAAGTGGACAAAAGATCAAGCTGAATATTTAAAATCCTTGAAGGAAAAGCTAATTAATTACCTCAGAGTACCCCTTATCAAAGAATAACCAATTCCTTGAACCAGATTAAGTTCATTGGGCCCCAATATTTCTTCCACCCAAGAGACAGAAACCCCTCCTCCCCATAAGTCATGTGTTTGGGAGATAATTTTTCTACAAAGCAAATTGTATTTATTAACTAATAATGATTTTATTACTTTTACTAATCAAACACGTTTACAACTGCTAATCAGAATTTCTAATACACTATTTGCAATCAGATCCTATGTAGCCAAAATGACAAGAATCTACCTTAGTCCCAGGCTCTTCTTACAAAAAAACTACTGCACTGATTCAAATAGTCTAAAAATATTAGAAAACGTGCATTTATTCAAAAAAGTAAAATCACACACAGTATTGAGAAATTATTTGGGAACAGTTAAAGTCTTACTTTATCATTGATTATTATTTTATTTTAAACATTGCATTTATAAATTCAACATGGGAATGTATTTTTTTCAGTTGAAAGGAGAAAGACTAAATGAAAATATAAAAGAAAACTAGATGTGGCTTTGCAAATATTCCTCCAGGATTTCTAATTATGTCTTATTCCCTCTTTATAGTTGTGCAGAAAATTCAAGTGAGGTAAAAACTGCCTCATCAGTTGCCTGATTGGAAGAACTAATTTAGACTGCACACAAATGTGCTCTCAGGATAGGAGGAATGGCTTGTTCAGCATGATTGGTACACATGTATTTTCTGTGCAGTTTCTAAGTAATTTTCAATCATAACATGATCAATCCTATATAAAGTGTTATGTTTTTGTTTTAGCCAGTCATATTGATTCACAGAACTTACATTACTGAGAATGAGTATATTTTATACAAACTTTTAAAATGTAATAGGAGAGGAGACAAGATGGCCACAGAATAGGCAGATGCTCCAACTCCCACTTCCCAGAACCAAGGTGGATTATAACTTAATTCTGAAAACATTCATCTTGAAAGACCAACTTTGGACTAAACTAAGAGGATTCTATAGCCGAGAACCACCAAAAAAGCCAAACTGAGACTAGTAGGAAAGGCGGAGACGCGGAAAGGGCTGCTCCGATCCTAGGCAATCGGAAGAGACTCTTGCAATGGGGAGGGTTGCCCGCCAAGTTGTAGGTCCTCAGCCCCAAAACCAGAATCCCAGACAAGAGCCCTGGAGCCTGGAAGGGATTTATGGACTATATTTGGCTGAGAAAAAAGCCTAGATACTGTTTGAGAGAAGAAGGCAGAACTCTCAGACCCAGGCTTCGTATTAAAGGGACTGCACTGAGAGCCTTGCTCACAGCCATTTTCCCTGAGCTCCAGGAGCAGAGAGCACTGGGAGGACTAGAGTTGACAGGGGAGAGAGTGGTCTCAGAGGCACAGGGGAGACACTTTGAGGGATGGATCCCATAAACCCTGAGTTGAGTCACTCCCCAAATCTAAAGTGAACATTTTTCCTGGGAACAAAATCACCAGCAAAGGGAAAAAATTACCCCATCCACTGGAGGCTCTCCTGCCCAGTCAGAACAAAAAGGCGCTCAGAGGCAGGCAGCACATTAGGGACAGAAATAGTGAGGGCAGAGGTCTAAGTTACACCCCCCACATGCTGCTGAGTGTTCACTGGGGGCAGGCAGGCTGGAGGCGGCAGGGCACAGCTGCGAAGGTCAGGGTGATCTGAGAGAGCCTGCACAGGCATGGAGGAGGAAACCGTAGCAGCCTCTGCAGAGGTCCGGGCTCGCACTCAGTCCTGCCGGTGCCATGGGCCCTTCCTTGGCGGGGGCGTAGGCGGAGGTGGAGGGGGTCCATGCGAGCATGCACAAGCCCACCAGTGAAGGCAGAAGCCACGGTGGCCACTGCCGAAGTCTGGGCCGGTACCTAACTGCCCATGGCATGGGCGCACCCTCAGCAGCAACAGAAGCAAGGCAACATGGGGTGGTCAGAGAGGGCATGCGCAGGTCTGCCTATTGAGGTGGGAGCAGCAGCAGCTTCTGAGGAGGTCAGAGCCGATGCACAAACCCCCCCCCCGGAAAAGAGGTCCCACTGTGGCAGCAGCGGAGGTCAAGGCAGCCCCAGAAGTGGTCCAAGCCAGCACGTGCTGGCCCACCCGTGGAGGTAGAAACCACAGCGGACAACACTGCAGAGGTCCAAGCCCATGCACAAACCTGTCCACCATGCAGGTCCACCCTCAGTGGTAGCATAGGCTGGGGGCACCCTTGGAAGTGGTCCAAGTGGGCACGCACACACAATGCCACCTGGGGCAGCAGAGGCTGAGGAGTCCTGGAGGTGGGCTGGTGCCAGCACCGAAGCCCAAATGCCCCAGGCAGCAACAGTGGTTGTTGGCCAGTGGACAGACCACACATGGGAGCACAGGGGCCACACCCACTGCCCCCCCCCGTGACTACACCCTACTTAGTGCTGAAAAAGGAGACAAAAACAAAATAAATAAATAAATATAAAGTCTGGATAGAATGACACCTGAGGCTAAGGGGCAGGCCACATCCAGTACCATACCTAATCACTGAATTAAAGTACTGAGCCCTACAAGTAGCCAGACATAAGAGGCAACAGGAAGCAGATCTGAGGGGAACTTGAACTTTTAAAAGAACTTCCCCTAGGCCAAGAGTAGATAAAAGCAAGCCTAGGAGTGCAGCTGACAGTTACAACAGCACCTGGGCCCAGCAGAGGCAGCCAGAGATCTGAATCAACTGTAGTTCCAAAAAGATTGATGAGAGCCAGTTATTGGCAATGACCCCCACTGATCTGCACCAGGCCCCGGACAGGGAGGTGCACATTTAGTGGCCAGATACAGAAAGCACCAGCTCAGGACCTAACAACGCTTGTTAGAGAGGAAGCTTAAGGAAGGGCTCCTCACACCTGACCCAGCTAAGACATAGAAAAGTCCGACACAAACAGCAAAAAGAACAGTGATAGTAGATAAGTAGGCCACAGCGGATTACAAACAACAGCTGATGCCAACCCAAGAAGACCTAGAAATAACACAATTGAAACTTGGAGGCAGACAATACCAACCCTATACTTAGCTAGTTTCACAAACAACACACCCAAATGAGGAGTGTATACACAGAAAAAATGGGAAGATGGAGAAATGCAATCCAAATGAATCAACAAGAGAAATCCCCAGAAAATGGACTGAGTGAGTTAGAAATAACCAAAGTACCGGATGTAGAGTTTAAAATGATTATTGGGATTATTGACGTCACGGAAATGGCGCCGTGAGAAGTGCGTCCGACAGCTCTCCCCTAAATCACAACAAATTTATCAACTAGAAACAGAAAAATTTATCCTCGGAGCATTCCGGAGTTCCACACAAACTGAAAGCAAAAGGACTGTTATCACTTGAATCTGAGAGACGAGGGTGTGGAGGAAGCTACCGCAGCGACGCTCATTCAAGCCGCGAGGGAGTGCACCTGCAGTGAGTCAGCCCATATACTTGGGAACCGCGAGCCGCCGTGAACGGCTGCCGCGAGCCGCCGCGTGCGCGCCCGGTCCGGTTGAGCACCGCTGACGTTCCCAGCGGCCCGCACACTGCGAGTGGGGGTCGCCGGCCACCGCTGCCCGGAGCACCCCATTCGCGCGCGTGCCTTGGGCATTCCACGCGTCCAGGGCGCCCTGCTGGCCCGCACACCCAGGGGGCTCCATTATCCTGCGCCTGGTGCGGTCCAGCCGCCAGCGGCGGGGCGAGCGGGAGAGGCTTGGGAGATTCTCTCCGTGGGCGGGGCACCTCACCCAGCCATTCAAGCTAACAATCAAGCGTTGGGGGAGGGGCGCGCGCAGGCAGCCTAAAATACCTTCGGAAGCACAGCTGCAACCCAATCACTGAAATTAGCTTAACCCATAAAATCTGTGCACCCTCGGTTCTAATTGATAAGATCTCTCTCAGTTCAGCGATCCAAGACAAGTGGCGTGATATTTTTTAGTGCCTCTCGCTAAAGGGGCGGGGGCAACTTCTGATTGATAGAGCCTCCATATTCAGGGATAAACGCTAACAAGAAGGACTTGGCAGATAATAAGGTCTATACTACACTAGTCGTAAGCAGAGACTAGTGCCTCTTCTTCCCTGCAAAAACAGGCTACAAAGTGTGGAAAGCCTGGGTTGAGAGGTCCAACTAAATGATAGGCGCTGAACAGTCACCTTGACAACAATTGACTCCCACCCCTGCCTGATAACACTGGAGGCCCTGTCAGAGCCTTTCCCAAAGCCTTGCACTGAGTGGGGATAGAGTGGGGATTTCCCAGCTCTTTGAGCCTCTTACTCCCCAGGCAGAAGCAGTTGCAGCCTTATAGCTGGATCACCAGGCTGCTAATTCAGAAAGGGGGGACTAGGAGAGAGAATCCAGGAAAGCAAACTCTCTCATCGTTGGACCCTGCAAACGCCAACAAGCCTTTACTTCCAGCAAGACTAAAGCCAATTATATGACATTGCCATAGAATCCCATCAACTGCAAATCCCTACCTAAGAGTGACACAGGGGCAGAGCCTGGGGTACAGAGTCACCGACCAGGAAGAGGGAGAGAAAAGAAAAAGGAAGAAGTTAACCTCTCAAAATCAAGAAAAACCCACAGACTTTACAACTTGATCCACTAATTTTTTGTTGTTGTTGTTGTTTGTTTCTTCTATCATTTTGCCTTTATTTCCTCCACCTCAGTCCTTCTATTCTCTGCCCATCTTATGCTTCCCCTTTCTTGAACTACACTACCCATGAGTGTTGCATTTTATTTTTCTTCTTCATCCTCACCCTCCTTTAAGGTTATACTCCAAAACACTTAACTCTCACTCTCTCCTCTTTTGTTTTTTTTTTTTGTTTTTTTTGTCTTGCTTTATTTTGTTTTTTTCTCTTCCTATTTTATTTCTTCCTTCGTTTTTCTCTTTTTCTTATTTTTTTCTTTCTATTCGTTTTTTCTTTTCTCATTTTACTTTCCTCCCATATAATCCTCAATCACGAACAAACTAGTTAATTTGGGACTCAAGGCTATTTTTTTGGCTTTATTTCTCTTTTTTGCTTTGGTTTTTATTTTTTTTCTCTTGTTTGTTTATTTTTGTGGCATTTTGGGTCCTTCCAACCCAAAATCTCCATTGTATTTAGTCTTCGCTCCACTTAATACAACAGATTTTTACTTACTATTTTTATTTTTTCTTCTTTATTATTCTTTTTTGGTCCTTTTTTCTGATTCCCTCTTATCCCTCTCATTATATCTCTTAGTTGACCATCACTTACAAGAAAATCATCTTATGCTTGTCTAAGATTTTCTTCCTTTTTTTTTTTTTTTTTTTTTGCATTTAGTAGGTGCCTACTCCCTTTTTTTTGCCCCTTGAACTCTTCACCCCAAAACAGGCCCTCCATTATAGGCATGATATTTCCCTGAGGAGGGGAGAGGAGGGAAAGAGAAGAGAGAAAAAAAGAGGGAAATAATAAATTATTACTGTTTTTTTTGTGGGGTGTTTTACCCTTTTTTTTTTTCTTTTTACTCTTTATTAATTCTAATTAGTGCTATCAATAAGACCACCCTCAGATGCCGATAAGAAAGAGGAAATCGAATATTATGGATACAAAAGAAAGAGAGGTAACACAAATAGATGTGGAAAAATCTATGGAGAAAAGACTTAACATATTGGAAGCCTTGGAGCTAAATGACAGAGAATTTAAAATAGAAATCTTAAAAATACTCAGAGATATACAAGAAAACACAGAAAGGCAATATAGGGAGATCAGAAAACAACTCAATGAACACAAAGAATATATTACCAAGGAAATTGAAACTATAAAAACAAATCAAACAGAAATGAAAAACTCAATTCACGAGCTGAAAAACGAGGTAACAAGCTTAGCTAACAGAACAGCCCAGATTGAAGATAGGATTAGTGAAATAGAAGACAAACAACTTGAGGCACAACAGAGAGAAGAAGAAAGAGACTCAAAAATAATAAAAAATGAGAAAGCCCTACAGGAATTGTCTGACTCCATCAGAAAGAATAACATAAGAATAATAGGTATATCAGAGGGAGAAGAGAAAATGGAATGGAGAATATACTCAAACAAATAATAGACGAGAACTTCCCAAGCCTATGGAAGGAGCTAAAGCCTCAAATTCAAGAAGCAAACAGAACACCAAGTTTTCTTAACCCCAACAAACCCACTCCAAGGCACATCATAATAAAGATGACACAAACCAATGACAAAGAAAAAATTCTCAAGGCAGCCAGGGAAAAGAAGAGTACAACATATAAAGGAAGGCCTATTAGATTATCATCAGATTTCTCAGCAGAAACTCTACAAGCTAGAAGAGAGTGGACCCCAATATTTAAAGCCCTGAAAGAGAGGAACTTTCAGCCAAGAATACTATACCCATCAAAGCTATCCTTCAAGTATGAAGGAGATATAAAAACATTCACAAATACAGAAAAGATGAGAGAATTTATCAACAGAAAGCCCCCACTCCAGGAAATACTAAGGGGAATTTTCCAACCAGATTCAAAGAACAAAAGAAAACAACACCACAAGTAACAGCTCCACCAAGAACACAATAAAACCAAACTTAAACTGTGACAACAAAGGAAAAAAAGGGGGGAGAGGATGGAGATTAACAGTAGCAAAGGACGATGAAGTGCAGAAATACTTATAAGATAGGGTACTACAATGAATATGGTAGGTACCCTTTTCATTACTTAATGGTAACCACCCTTAAAAAAACCACCACAAAAACACTTGACTTAAAAAAGGTAGCAACAGAGGAAAGAAGTATGGAACACAAACAAACAAAAACAAATGATAGAAAAACAAAAGAGAAGAATCAAACTAGATACAAAACTAACAGAAAGCAATTTATAAAATGGCAGTAGGGAACCCACAAGTGTCAATAATTACACTAAATGTAAATGGATTAAACTTACCAATAAAAAGACATAGAGTAGCAGAATGGATTAAAAAAAAAAATCCAACTATATGCTGCCTACAAGAAACACATCTAAGCAACAAGGATAAAAACAAATTCAAAGTGAAAGGCTGGAAAACAATACTCCAAGCAAACAACACCCAAAAAAAAGCAGGTGTAGCAATACTCATATCTAATAATGCTGACTACAAGACAGAAAAAGTACTCAGAGACAAAAATGGTCATTTCATAATGATTAAGGGGAAGTTGAATCAAGAAGACATAACAATCCTTAATATATATGCACCAAACCAAGGAGCACCAAAATATATAAGACAGCTACTTATTGACCTTAAAACAAAAACTAACAAAAATGCAATCATACTTGGAGACCTCAATACACCGCTGACGGCTCTAGATCGGTCATCCAAACAGAGAATCAATAAAGATATAGTGGCCTTAAACGAAATATTAGAACACCTGGATATGATAGACATCTACAGGACACTTCATCCCAAAGCGACAGAGTATACATTTTTCTCTAGTGTACATGGAACATTCTCAAGAATTGACCATATGTTGGGCCACAAAGACAATATCAGCAAATTTAGAAAAATTGAAATTGTACCAAGCATATTTTCTGATCATAAAGCCTTGAAACTAGAATTCAACTGCAAAAAAGAGGGGGAAAAACCCACAAAAATGTGGAAACTAAACAACATACTTCTAAAAAATGAATGGGTCAAAGAAGAAATAAGCGCAGAAATCAAAAGATATATACAGACAAATGAAAATGAAAATACGACATATCAGAATCTCTGGGATGCAGCAAAAGCAGTAATAAGAGGAAAGTTCATATCACTTCAGGCCTATATGAACAAACAAGAGAGAGCCGAAGTAAACCACTTAACTTCACACCTTAAGGAACTAGAAAAAGAAGAACAAAGACAACCCAAAACCAGCCGAAGAAAGCAGATAATAAAAATCAGAGCAGAAATAAAGGAAATAGAGAACAGAAAAACTATAGAAAAAATCAATAAAACAAGGAGCTGTTTCTTTGAAAAGATCAACAAAATTGACAAACCCTTGGCAAGACTCACCAAGGAAAAAAGACACAGGACTCAAATAAATAAAATCCAAAATGAAAGAGGAGAGATCACCACAGACATCATAGAAATACAAAGAATTATTGTAGAATACTATGAAAAATTATATGCCACCAAATACAACAATCTAGAAGAAATGGATAAATTCCTAGAACAATACAACCTTCCTAGACTGAGTCACGAAGAAGCAGAAAGCCTAAACAGACCAATCAGCAGGGAGGAAATAGAAAAAAACTATTAAAAATCTCCCCAAAAATAAAAGTCCAGGCCCAGACGGTTATACTAGTGAATTCTATCAAACATTCAAAGAAGACTTGGTTCCTATTCTACTCAAAGTCTTCCAAAAAATTGAAGAAGAAGCAATACTTCCAAACACATTTTATGAGGCCAACATAACCCTCATACCAAAACCTGGCAAGGATGGCACAAAAAAAGAAAACTACAGACCAATATCTCTAATGAATACAGATGCTAAAATACTAAACAAAATACTGGCAAACCGAATACAACAACATATTAAAAAAATAATACATCATGATCAAGTGGGATTCATCCCAGAATCTCAAGGATGGTTCAACATACGCAAAACGGTTAACGTAATACACCATATCAACAAAACAAAGAACAAAAACAACATGATCTTATCAATAGATGCAGAAAAGGCTTTTGATAAAATACAACACAATTTTATGTTTAAGACTCTCAACAAAATGGGTATAGAAGGAAAATATCTCAACATGATAAAGGCCACAAATGATAAACCATCAGCCAACATCCTATTAAACGGCATAAAACTGAGGACTTTCTACCTTAAATCAGGAACAAGACAGGGTTGTCCACTCTCTTCACTCTTATTCAACGTGGTGCTAGAATTTCTGGCCAGAGCAATCAGACAAGACAAAGAAATAAAAGGCATCCATATCGGAAAAGAAGAAGTAAAGGTATCACTTTTTGCTGATGATATGATCCTATACATCGAAAACCCGAAGGACTCCACAAAAAGATTATTAGAAACAATAAACCAACACAGTAAGGTCGCAGGATACAAAATTAACATACAAAAGTCCATAGCCTTTCAATATGCCAACAATGAAATATTAGAAAACGAACTCAAAAAAATAATCCCCTTCACGATTGCAACAAAAAAAATAAAATACCTAGGAATAAACATAACAAAGAACGTAAAGGACCTATATAATGAAAATTACAAAGCATTGTTAAGGGAAATCGAAAAAGATACAATGAGATGGAAAAATATTCCTTGTTCTTGGATAGGAAGAATAAATATAATCAAAATGGCCATATTACCCAAAGCAATATACAAATTTAATGCAATTCCCATCAAAATCCCTATGAGATTTTTTAAAGAAATGGAACAAAAAATCATCAGATTTATATGGAACTTTAAAAAACCCCGAATAGCCAAAACAATCCTAAGGAAAAAGAATGAAGCTGGGGGCATTACAATACCTGACTTTAAACTATATTATAGGGCCGCGATAATCAAAACAGCATGGTATTGGCAAAAAAATAGACACTCAGACCAATGGAACAGAATAGAAAGCCCAGAAATAAAACCACATATATATGGTCAAATAATCTTTGATAAAGGGGCCAACAACACACAATGGAGAAAACAAAGCCTCTTCAACAAATGGTGTTGGGAAAACTGGAAAGCCACATGCAAAAGAATGAAACTCGACTACAGCCTGTCCCCGTGTACTAAAATTAATTCAAAATGGATCAAAGACCTAAATATAAGACCTGAAACAATAAAGTACATAGAAGAAGACATAGGTACTAAAATCATGGACCTGGGTTTTAAAGAACATTTTATGAACTTGACTCCAATGGCAAGAGAAGTGAAGGCAAAGATAAATGAATGGGACTACATCAGAATTAAAAGTTTTTGCTCAGCAAGAGAAACTGATATCAAAATAAACAGACAGCCAACTATATGGGAACTGATATTTTCAAACGACAGCTCAGATAAGGGCCTAATATCCAAAATTTACAAAGAACTCATAAAACTCAACAACAAACAAACAAACAATCCAATAAAAAAATGGGAAGAGGACATGAACAGACACTTCTCCCAGGAAGAGATACAAATGGCCAACAGATATATGAAAAGATGCTCAGCTTCATTAGTTATTAGAGAAATGCAAATCAAAACTACAATGAGAAACCACCTCACTCCTGTTAGATTAGCTATTATCAACAAGACGGGTAATAGCAAATGTTGGAGAGGCTGTGGAGAAAAAGGAACCCTCATTCACTGTTGGTGGGACTGTAAAGTAGTACAACCATTATGGAGGAAAGTATGGTGGTTCCTCAAAAAACTGCAAATAGAACTACCTTATGACCCAGCAATCCCTCTACTGGGTATATACCCCAAAACCTCAGAAACATTGATATGTGAAGACACATGTAGCCCCATGTTCATTGCAGCACTGTTCACAGTGGCCAAGACATGGAAACAACCAAAAAGCCCTTCAATAGAAGACTGGATAAAGAAGATGTGGCACATATACACTATGGAATACTACTCAGCCATAAGAAATGATGACATCAGATCATTTACAGCAAAATGGTGGGGTCTTGATAACATTATAAGGAGTGAAATAAGTAAATCAGAAAAAACAAGAACTACATGATTCCATACATTGGTGGAACATAAAAATGAGACTAAGAGACATGGACAAGAGTGTGGTGGTTACCAAGGGTGGGGGGGGAGGGAGGACATGGGAGGGAGGGAGGGAGAGAGTTAGGGGGAGGGCGAGGGGCACAGAGAACTAGATAGAGGGTGACGGAGGACAATCTGACTTTGGGCGAGGGCTTTGCAACATAATTTGATGACAAAATAACCTAGACATGTTTTCTTTGAATATATGTACCCTGATTTATTAATGTCATCCCATTACCATTAATAAAAATTTATTAAAAAAAAAAAAAAAGATTATTGGAATGCTCAAAGATCTTAGAGCAACAAAGGATGGACACAATAAGCACCTAAATAAAGAGATAACAAGCATCAAAAAGGACATTGAAATAATAAAAAAAAAACCAGTCAGAAATGACAAACAGAATATCAGAAATAAAGACTACACTAGAAGGAATTAAAAGCAGGCTGGATGAAGCACAAAACTGAATCAGCGATTTAGAAGACAAGATAAACAAAAGCATGAAAGCAGAGCAGCAAAAAGAAAAGAGGCTTCAAAAGTCTCAGGAAATTCTAAGAGAGCTCTGTGACAACATAAAGAGAAACAACATCGGCATCATAGGGGTTCCTGAAGAAGAAGAGAAAGAACAAAGGATAGAGAGCCTCTTTGAAGAAATCATAGCTTAAAACTTCCCTAAATTGATGCAGGAAAAAGTCACACAAGTTCAAGAAGCACAGAGAATTCCATTAAAGAGAAACCCAAAGAAACCTACACCAAGATACATCATAATTAAAATACCAAAGCTAAGAAATAAAAAAAAAATACTAAAAGCTGCAAAAGAAAAAAAGTCAATCACCTACAAAGGAGCCCCAATAAGGATGACATCCAACTTCTCAACAGAAACACTTGAGGCCAGAAGGCATTGGCAAGAAATATTCAAAGCAATGCAGAACACGGGCCTACAACAAAACTTCTTTATACAGCAAGAATACAGTTTAAAATTGGAAAAATAAAAAGCTTCCCAGACAAAAAAAAACCCTCAAGGAATTCATTACAACCAAACCAATGCTGCAAGAAATGTTAAGGGGCCTGTAGTAAACAGAACAAAGGGGGAAAATATAATAAAACAGGAATGTAGATTTAAAGAATAAAATGGCAATAAACAACTACATATCAATAATAACCTTAAACATAAATGGATTAAAAGAAACACTCATTGACATAGGGTAGCTGTGTAGATAAGAAAACAGGATCCATACATTGGTGTCTACAGGAGACATACCTCAAAACAAAAGGTACACATAGACTGAAAGTAAAAGGTTGGAAAAAAATATTTCATGCAAATGAAAATGAAAAAAAAGCTGGGGTAGCAATACTTATAACTGACAAATAGACTTTAAAACAAAGGGATAAAGAAGGTCACTATATGATGATAAAGGGAGCAATCTGACAGGAAGATATAACCATTATAAATATCTATGCACCTAACATAGGAGCGCCTAAATATATAAAGCTGACTTTGATGGACATAAAGGGTGAGATTAACAGCAATACTATAATAGTAGGGGATTTCAATACCCCACTAATATCACGGGGTAGATCCTTAAGAAAAAAAATTAATAAAGAAAAAGCAGAATTAATGGACACACTAGATAAACTGGATTTAATAGATATCTTTAGAACCTTTCACCCTAAAGCAGCAGAATATACATTCTTTTCAAGTGCTCATGGCACATTATCTAGGATAGACCACATGTTATGGCAAAAAAGCAATATAAACAAATTTAAGAAGATTGAAACCATATCAAGTATCTTTTCTGATCACAATGACATGAAACTAGAAATTAACTACAACAGAAAAAGTGAAAAATACTCAAACACTTGGAAACTAAATAGCATGTTATTAAATAAATGGGCTAACAGTGAGATCAAGAATTAAAAAATTCATAGAAACGAATGAAAATGAGCATACAACAACTCAAAATTTATGGGACACAGCAAAAGCAGTACTGAGAGGGAAGTTTATAGTATTCCAGGCATACCTCAAGAAGATTTAAAAAAAGCTCAAATAAACAACTTAACTCTGCATCTAAAATAAAAACATAAAAAGAACAGCAAGTAAAGCCCAGAGGAAGTAGAAGGAAGAAAATAATAAAGATCAGAGCAGAAATAAATGACGTAAAGGCTAAAAAAAAAAAAAATACAAAGCATCAATGAAACCAAAAGCTGGTTCTTTGAAAAATTAAACAAGATCCACGAACCTTTAAGCAGACTCTCCAAGAAAGAAAAGAGAGCAAACTCAAATAAATAAAATTAGAAATGAGAGTGGAGAAATAAAAACTGACACAACAGAAATACAAAGGATTGTAAGAAAATACTATGAAGAACTGTATGCCAAAAAAAATAGACAACCTAGGTGAAGTGGACAAATTCCTTGAAACATATAATCCTTCAAAAATTAATCCGGAAGAATCAGAAAACCTAAGCAAACCGACTACAACAAATAAGATCGAAATAGTTATCAAAAAAACTCCCAAAAAACAAAAGCCCTGGGCCAGATGGCTTCACAGGCAAATTCTACCAAATATTCAAAGAAGAACTAACTCCTCTCCTTCTCAAGCTATTTCAAAAAATTCAAGAGGAGAGAAGACTTTCAAGCTCCTTTTATCGGTGAGCATAATTCTGATTCCAAAACCAGGCAAATACAACACAAAGAGAGAAAATTATAGGCCAATATCCCTGATGAATTTAGATGCTAAAATTCTCAACAAAATATTAGCAAACGAGAGCCAGCAATACATAAAACAAATCATACATCATGTTCAAGTGAGATTTATTCTGGGGAGGCAAGGATGGTACAATATTTGCAAATCAATCAATGTGATTCATCACATAAACAAAAGGAAGAAGAAAAATCACATGTTAATATCAATATTTGCAGAAAAGGCATTTGATAAAATCCATCACCTGTATATGATAAAAAAAAAAACTCTCAGCAAAGTGGGAATACAGAGAACATACCTCAACATGATAAAGGTCATCTATGACAAACTCACAGCCAACATCATACCCAATGGGCAAAAATTAAAAGCAATCCGAGATGACATCAGCGTAATGGCGTGGTAGGAAGCGATACCGATAAATCTCCCCCAAAACTCAACAAGATCTTCAACCAGAAACAGAAAAACCTATACTTGGAGCCTCCAGATGTTTCACAATAAAACAACAAAAAAAAGGGGGGAGGAGAGAATGGAGATTAATAGTAGCAAAGGACAATGGAGTGCAAAAGTACTCACAAAATAGTGCACTACAACAAAAAGTGTAGGAACCCTGTTCATTACTTAAAGGTAACCACCATTGAAAAAACCACCACAGAAGCACATGATTTAAGAAAGATAGCAACAGAGGAAAGATGTATGGAATACAACCAAATAAAAACAAAAGATAGAAAGATGAAAGAGAAGGATCAAACAAGACACAAAACTAACAGAAAGCAATCTATAAAATGGCAATAGAGAACTCACAAGTGTCAATAATTACACTAAATGTAAACAGATTAAACTCACCAATAAAAAAGCACAGAGTAGCAGAATGGATTAAAAAAGAAAATCCAACTGTATGCTGCCTACAAGAAACTCATCTAAGTAACAAGAATAAAAACAAATTCAAAGTGAAAGGCTGGAAAACAATACTCCAAGCAAATAATATCCAATAAAAGCAGGAGTAGCAATACTCATATCTGATAATGCTGATTACAAGACAGCAAAAGTACTCAGAGACAAAAATGGCCATTTCATAATGGCTAAGGGAACACTGAATCAAGAAGACATAACAATTCTTAATATATATGCACCAAACCAAGGAGCACCAAAATATATAAGACAGCTACTTATTGACCTTAAAACAAAAACTGACAAAAATACAATCATACTTGGAGACCTCAATACACCACTGACGGCTCTAGATCGGTCATCCAAACAGAGAATCAACAAAGATATAGTGGCCTTAAACACAACACAAGAGCACCTGCATATGATAGACATCTACAGGACATTTCATCCCAAAGTGACTGAGTATACATTTTTCTCCAATGTACATGGATCATTCTCAAGAATTGACCATATGTTGGGCCACAAAAACAACATCAGCAAATTCAGAAAAATTGAAGTTGTATTTACTGATCATGAAGTCTTGAAACTAGAATTCAACTGCAAAAAAGAGGAAAAAAATCCCACAAAAATGTGGAAACTAAACAACATACTTCTAAAAAATGAATGGGTCAAAGAAGAAATAAGTGAAGAGATCAAAAGATATATACAGACAAATGAAAATGACAATACGACATATCAGAATCTATGGGATGCAGCAAAAGCAGTGATAAGAGAGAAGTTCATATCACTTCAGGCATATATGAACAAACAAGAGAGAGCCCAAGTGAACCACTTAACTTCACACCTTAAGGAACTAGAAAAAGAAGAACAAAGACAACCCAAAACCAGCCGAAGAAAGAAGATAATAAAAATCAGAGAAGAAATAAATGAAATAGAGAAGAGAAAAACTATAGAAAAAATTAATAGAACAAGAAGCTGGTTCTTTGAAAAGATCAACAAAATTGACAAACCCTTGGCAAGACTTACCAAGGAAAAAAGAGAAAGAACTCATATAAACAAAATCCAAAATGAAAGAGGAGAAATCACCACGGACACCGTAGATATAAAAAGAATTATTGTAGAATACTATGAAAAACTTTACGCCACTAAATTCAACAACCTAGAAGAAATGAATAAATTCCTAGAACAATACAACCTTCCTAGACTGAGTCAAAAAAAAGCAGAAAGCCTAAACAGACTTATTAGTAGAGAAGAAATAGAAAAAACCATTAAAAACCTCCCCCAAAATAAAAGTCCAGGCCCAGACGGCTATACCAGTAAATTTTATCAAACATGCAAAGAAGACTTGGTTCCTATTCTACTGAAAGTCTTCCAAAAAATTGAAGAAGAAGTAATACTTCCAAACACATTTTATGAGGCCAACATAACCCTCATACCGAAACCAGGCAAGGATGGCACAAAAAAAGAAAACTGCAGACCAATATCTCTAATGAATACAGATGCTAAAATACGAAACAAAATACTAGCAAATCGAATACAACAACATATTAAAAAAATAATACATCATGATCAAGTGGGATTCATCCCAGAATCTCAAGGATGGTTCAACATACGTAAAACGGTTAACGTAATACACCATATCAACAAAACAAAGAACAAAAACCACATGATCTTATCAATAGACGCAGAAAAGGCTTTCAAAAATATATAACACAATTTTATGTTTAAGACTCTCAACAAAATGGGTACAGAAGGAAAATATCTCAACATGATAAAGGCCATATATGATAAACCATCAGCCAACATCATATTAAATGGCACAAAACTGAAGGCTTTCCCCCTAAAATCAGGAACAAGACAGGGTTGTCCACTCTCTCCACTCTTATTTAATGTGGTACTAGAGGTTCTAGCCAGAGCAATCAGACAAGACAAAGAAATAAAAGCATCCATATCGGAAAAGAAGAAATAAAGGTATCGCTTTTTGCAGATGATATGATCCTATACATAGAAAACCCCAAAGAATCCACAAAAAGACTACTAGAAACAATAAACCAATACAGTAAGGTCGCAGGATACAAAATTAACATACAGAAGTCAATAGCCTTTCTATATGCCAACAATGAAACAATTGAGAACGAACTCAAAAAAATAATCCCCTTCACGTTTGCAACAAAAAAAATAAAGTACTTAGGAATAAACATAACAAAGAATGTAAAGGACTTATATAATGAAAACTATAAACCATTGTTAAGGGAAATCAAAAAAGATATAATGAGATAGAAGAATATTCCTTGTTCTTGGTTAGGAAGAATAAATATAATCAAGATGGCCATATTACCCAAAGCAATATGCAAAGTTAATGCAATTCCCATCAAAATTCCAATGACGTTTTTTAAAGAAATGGAGCAAAAAATCATCAGATTTATATGGAACTGTAAAAAACCCCAAATAGCCAAAGCAATCCTAAAGAAAAAGAATGAAGCTAGGGGCATTACAATACCTGACTTCAAACTATATTATAGGGCCATGACAATCAAAACAGCATAGTATTGGCAGAAAAATAGACACTCAGACCAATGGAACAGAATAGAAAACCCAGAAATAAAACCACATATATATAGTCAAATAATTTTTGATAAAAGGGCCAACAACACACAATGGAGAAGAGAAAGCCTCTTCAATAAATGGTGCTGGGAAAACTGGAAAGCCACATGCAAAAGAATGAAACTGGACTATAGTTTGTCCCCCTGTACTAAAATTAACTCAAAATGGATCAAAGATGTAAACATAAGACCTGAAACAATTAAGTACATAGAAGAAGACATAGGTACTAAACTCATGGACCTGGGTTTTAAAGAGCATTTTATGAATTTGACTCCGAAGGCAAGAGCAGTGAAGGCAAAAATTAATGAATGGGACTATATCAGACTAAGAAGTTTTTGCTCAGCAAGAGAAACCGATAACAAAATAAACAGACAGACAACTAAATGGGAAATGATATTTTCAAACAACAGCTCAGATAAGGGCCTAATATCCAAAATATATAAAGAACTCCTAAAACTCAACAACAAAAACAAACAATCCAATAAAAAATGGGAAGAGGACATGAACAGACACTTCTCCCAGGAAGAAATACAAATGGCCAACAGATATATAAAAAGATGCTCATCTTCTTTAGTTATTAGAGAAATGCAAATCAAAACGGCAATGAGATACCACCTCACACCTGTTAGATTAGCTATTCTTAACAAGACAGGTAATAGCAAATTTTGGAGAGGCTGTGGAGGAAAAGGAACCCTCATTCACTGTTGGTGGGAATGTAAAGTAGTACAACCATTATGGAAGAAAGTATGGTGGTTCCTCAAAAAACTGAAAATAGAACTACCTTATGACCCAGCAATCCCTGTACTGGGTATATACCCCCAAAACTCAGAAACATTGATACGTCAAGACACATGCAGCTCCATGTTCATTGCAGCATTGTTCACAGTGGCCAGGACATGGAAACAACCAAAAAGCCCATCAATAGATGATTGGATAAAGAAGATGTGGCACATATACACTATGGAATACTACTCAGCCATAAGAAATGATGACATCGGATCATTTACAGCAAAATGGTGGGATCTTGATAACATTATATGAAGTGAAATAAGTAAATCAGAAAATCCAGGAACTGCATTATTCCATACGTAGGTGGGATATAAAAGTGAGACTAAGAGACATTGATAAGAGTGTGGTGGTTATGGGGGGAGGGGGAAGAGGGAGAGGGAAAGGGGGAGGGGGAGGGGCACAAAGAAAACTAGATAGAAGATGACAGAGGACAATCTGACTTTGGGTGATGGGTATGCAACATAATTGACAAGATAACCTGGACTTCTTATCTTTGAATATATGTATCCTGATTTATTGATGTTACCCCATTAAAAAAAAAATTATTAAAATTTAAAAAAAAAAAAGAAAGTAAAACAAACAAACAAAAATTTTAAAGCAATCCCCTTATGATCAGAAACAAGGCAGGGGTGCCCCCTTTCACCACTTTTATTTAACATAGTTCTGGAAGTACTAACCACAACAATTAGACAAGAAGAATAAATAAAAGGCATCCAAATTGGAAAAGAAGAAGTAAAACTATCATTATTTGCAGATGATATGATATTGTATATAGAAAACCCTAAAGTCACAGTCAAAAAACTATTGGACCTGATAAATGAATTCAGCAAGGTGGCAGGATATAAAATTAATACTCAGAGATCAGAGGCATTTTTATACACAAACAATGAACTGTCAGAAAGAGAAATTAAGGAAACAATCCCCTTCACTCTTACATCCAAAAAAATAAAGTACCTAGGAATAAATTTAACCAAGGAGGTTAAAGACTTGTACTTGGAAAATTATAAAACATTGAAATAAGAAATCAAGGAAGATACAAACAAGTGGAAGCATTTACCGTGTTCATGGATAAGAAGAATAAACATCATTAAAATGTCTATATTTCCCAAAGCAATTTATAAATTCAATACAATTCCTATTAAAACACCTTTAACATACTTCAAAGATATATAACAAATATTCCAAAAATTTATATGGAACCAAAAAAGAACACGAATAGCCTCAGCAATCTTGAAAAAGAAGAATAAAGTACCTGATATCAAGCTATACTACAAAGCCATTGTATTCAAAACAGCTTGGTACTGGCATAAGAACCGGCATATAGATCAATGGAACAGAACAGAGAACCCAGAAATAAACTCACACCATTATGGACAATTGATATTTGACAAAGGAGATAAGAGCATACAATGGAGTAAAGGCAGACTCTTTAACAAATGGTGTTGGGAAAATTGGACAGCTACTTGCAAAAAAATGAAACTAGACCACCAACTTACACCATTCACAAAAATAAACTCAAAATGGATAAAAGACTTAAACATAAGTTGTGAAACCATAAACATCTTAGAAGAAAACATGGGCAGTAAGCTCTCTGACATCTCTCGCAGCAATATATTTGCTGATTTATCTCCACGGGCAAGTCAAATAAAAGACAGTATAAACAAATGGAACTATATCAAGTTAAAAAGCTTTTGCACAGCTAAAGACAATATGAACAGAAAAGACAAACCCCACAATAGGAGAACATATTTAACAATACGTCTGATAAGAGGTTAATAACCAAAATTTATAAAGAACTTATAAAACTCAACATCAGAAGATAAACAATCCAATAAAAAATGGGCAAAAGAAATGAACAGACACTTCTCCAAAGAGGACATATAGATTGCCAATAGGCAAATAAAAAATGGTCAACATCACTAATCATTAGAGAAATGCAAATTAAAACCACAATGAAATATCACCTCACACCAGTCAGAATGGTGCTCATTAACAAAACAACACAAGATAGGTGCTGGTGAGGGTGAGGATAAAAGGAACTCGACTGCACTGCTGGTGGGAATGCAGACTGGTGCAGCTACTGTGAAAAACAGTATGGATATTCCTCTAAAAATTAAAAATCATACTGCCTTTTGACCTAGCCATCCCACTTTTAGGAATATATCCCCAAAACACCATATCACTGATTCAAAAGCAGAAATGCACCCCCATGTTTATGGCAGCACTGTTAACAATAGCTAAGATCTGGAAACAGCCCAAATGTCCATCAGTGGACAAGTGGATTAAAAAACAGTGGTATATATATATACAATGGAATACTATGGGGCCATGAAAAAGAAGAAAATCTTACCTTTTGCGACAACATGGATGGACCTGGAGTCTATTATGTTAAGTGAAATAAGCCAGGCAGAGAAAGAAAAATATCATATGACCTCACTCATTTTAGGAGTCCAATGAACAATGTGAACTGAGGAATGGAATTGAGACAGAGGAGGTATCAAAAGGACCAGAGGAAAGAGGACAGAGGGAAAGGGGATGATAGGATTGGATAATCCTGCAGGGAATGGGGGAGGGTGCTGGGGGGGAGGAGGGTAAGAAAGATGTTAAGGGGAATACGGGGGAGGGGGGATGCATTTGGGTAACACTAGAATCTATGTAAACATAATAAATTAAAATCAACAAAAAAATGTAATAGTGTATTATACAAAAGGTTTAACAACAGAAAAATAAGTAGTTTCATGTATTTCTTCTTCAAGTACCTTTAAATCTCGACTAGGTGGCAGACATTATTCATTCTGTGACTTCTGTTTGAGTGTCTACAAAGTGACAGAGACTGGAGAAACAGTAGCAATAAGACACACATGTCTCTGTCCTCCTAAGGCCTAAAAATTGGCTTAATTATGAAAATTGGCATTGACAACTTACATGGTATGTATCAGATAGTATCCTGCAGATGTTCTTTTTCTATACAATTAAGTGTACTAAACTATCATTAATTTTCTTTTTCATAAAGCTATCCAATAATATTGGTTAATCTTAATTCAAATTTTTTTTAATAAATTTTTATTAATGGTACTGGGATGACATTAATAAATCAGGGTACATATATTAAAAGAAAACATGTCTAGGTTATTTTGTCATTAAATTATGTTGCATACCCCTCGCCCAAAGTCAGATTGTCCTCCGCCACCCTCTATCTAGTTCTCTGTGCCCCTCCCCCTCCCCCTAACTCTCTCCCTCCCTCCCTCCCATGTCCTCCCTCCTCCCACCCCTGGTAACCACCACACTCTTGTCCATGTCTCTTAGTCTCGTTTTTATGTTCCACCAATGTATGGAATCATGTAGTTCTTGTTTTTTTCTGATTTACTTATTTCACTCCGTATAATGTTATCAAGTTCCCACCATTTTGCTGTAAATGATCTGATGTCATCATTTCTTATGGCTGAGTAGTATTCCATAGTGTATATGTGCCACATCTTCTTTATCCAGTCTTCTATTGAAGGGCTTTTTGGTTGTTTCCATGTCTTGGCCACTGTGAACAGTGCTGCAATGAACATGGGGCTACATGTGTCTTCACGTATCAATGTTTCTGAGGTTTTGGGGTATATACCCAGTAGAGGGATTGCTGGGTCATAAGGTAGTTCAATTTGCAGTTTTTTGAGGAACCACCATACTTTCCTCCATAATGGTTGTATTACTTTACAGTCCCACCAACAGTGAATGAGGGTTCCTTTTTCTCCACAGCCTCTCCAACATTTGCTATTACCCGTCTTGTTGATAATAGCTAATCTAACAGGGGTGCGGTGGTATCTCATTGTAGTTTTGATTTGCATTTCTCTAATAACTAATGAAGCTGAGCATCTTTTCATATATCTGTTGGCCATTTGTATCTCTTCCTGGGAGAAGTGTCTGTTCATGTCCTCTTCCCATTTTTTTATTGGATTGTTTGTTTGTTTGTTGTTGAGTTTTATGAGTTCTTTGTAAATTTTGGATATTAGGCCCTTATCTGAGCTGTCGTTTGAAAATATCAGTTCCCATATAGTTGGCTGTCTGTTTATTTTGATATCAGTTTCTCTTGCTGAGCAAAAACTTTTAATTCTGATGTAGTCCCATTCATTTATCTTTGCCTTCACTTCTCTTGCCATTGGAGTCAAGTTCATAAAATGTTCTTTAAAACCCAGGTCCATGATTTTAGTACCTATGTCTTCTTCTATGTACTTTATTGTTTCAGGTCTTATATTTAGGTCTTTGATCCATTTTGAATTAATTTTAGTACACGGGGACAGGCTGTAGTCGAGTTTCATTCTTTTGCATGTGGCTTTCCAGTTTTCCCAACACCATTTGTTGAAGAGGCTTTCTTTTCTCCATTGTGTGTTGTTGGCCCCTTTATCAAAGATTATTTGACCATATATATGTGGTTTTATTTCTGGGCTTTCTATTCTGTTCCATTGGTCTGAGTGTCTATTTTTCTGCCAATACCATGCTGTTTTGATTATCGTGGCCCTATAATATAGTTTAAAGTCAGGTATTGTAATGCCCCCCAGCTTCATTCTTTTTCCTTAGGATGGCTTTGGCTATTCGGGGTTTTTTATAGTTCCATATAAATCTGATGATTTTTTGTTCCATTTCTTTAAAAAATCTCATAGGAAGTTTGATGGGAATTGCATTAAATTTGTATATTGCTTTGGGTAATATGGCCATTTTGATTATATTTATTCTTCCTATCCAAGAACAAGGAATATTTTTCCATCTCATTGTATCTTTTTCGATTTCCCTTAACAATGCTTTGTAATTTTCATTATAAAGGTCCTTTACATTCTTTGTTATGTTTATTCCTAGGTATTTTATTTTTTTTGTTGCAATCGTGAAGGGGATTATTTTTTTGAGTTCGTTTTCTAATATTTCATTGTTGGCATATAGAAAGGCTATGGGCTTTTGTATGTTAATTTTGTATCCTGCGACCTTACTGTATTGGTTTATTGTTTCTAATAATCTTTTTGTGGAGTCCTTCGGGTTTTCGATGTATAGGAGCATATCATCAGCAAAAAGTGATACCTTTACTTCTTCTTCTCCGATATGGATGCCTTTTATTTCTTTGTCTTGTCTGATTGCTCTGGCCAGAACTTCTAGCACCACGTTAAATAAAAGTGGAGAGAGTGGACAACCCTGTCTTGTTCCTGATTTAAGGTAGAAAGTCCTCAGTTTTATGCCGTTTAATATGATGGGTGATGGTTTATCATATATGGCCTTTATCATGTTGAGATATTTTCCTTCTATACCCATTTTGTTGAGAGTCTTAAACATAAAATTGTGTTGAATTTTATCAAAAGCCTTTTCTGCATCTATTGATAAGATCATGTGGTTTTTGTTCTTTGTTTTGTTGATATGGTGTATTACGTTAACCGTTTTGCGTATGTTGAACCATCCTTGAGATTCTGGGATGAATCCCACTTGGTCATGATGTATTATTTTTTTAATATGTTGTTGTATTCGGTTTGCCAGTATTTTGTTTAGTATTTTAGCATCTGTATTCATTAGAGATATTGGTCTGTGGTTTTCTGTCTTTGTGTCATCCTTGCCAGGTTTTGGTATGAGGGTTATGTTGGCCTCATAAAATGTGTTTGGAAGTATTGCTTCTTCTTCAATTTTTTGGAAGACTTTGAGTAGAATAGGAACCAAGTCTTCTTTGAATGTTTGATAGAATTCACTAGTATAACCATCTGGGCCTGGACTTTTATTTTTGGGGAGGTTTTTAATAGTTTTTTCTATTTCCTCCCTGCTGATTGGTCTGTTTAGGCTTTTACTTCTTCATGACTCAGTCTAGGAAGGTTGTATTGTTCTAGGAATTTATCCATTTCTTCTAGATTGTTGTATTTGGTGGCATATAATTTTTCATAGTATTCTACAATAATTCTTTGTATATCTATGATGTCTGTGGTGATCTCTCCTCTTTCATTTTGGATTTTATTTATTTGAGTCCTGTGCCTTTTTTCCTTGGTGAGTCTTGCCAAGGGTTTGTCAATTTTGTTGATCTTTTCAAAGAACCAGCTCCTTGTTTTATTGATTTTTTCTATAGTTTTTCTGTTCTCTATTTCCTTTATTTCTGCTCTGATTTTTATTATCTGCTTTCTTCGGCTGGTTTTGGGTTGTCTTTGTTCTTCTTTTTCTAGTTTCTTAAGGTGTGAAGTTAAGTGGTTTACTTCGGCTCTCTCTTGTTTGTTCATATAGGCCTGAAGTGATATGAACTTTCCTCTTATTACTGCTTTTGCTGCATCCCATAGATTCTGATATGTTGTATTTTCATTTTCATTTGTCTGTATATATCTTTTGATCTCTGCGCTTATTTCTTCTTTGACCCATTCATTTTTTTAGAAGTATGTTGTTTAGTTTCCACATTTTTGTGGGTTTTTCCCCCACTTTTTTGCAGTTGAATTCTAGTTTCAAGGCTTTATGATCAGAAAATATGCTTGGTACAATTTCAATTTTTCTAAATTTGCTGATATTGTCTTTGTGGCCCAACATATGGTCAATTCTTGAGAATGTTCCATGTACACTAGAGAAAAATGTATACTCTGTCGCTTTGGGATGAAGTGTCCTGTAGATGTCTATCATATCCAGGTGTTCTAGTATTTCGTTTAAGGCCACTATATCTTTATTGATTCTCTGTTTGGATGACCGATCTAGAGCCGTCAGCGGTGTATTGAGGTTTCCAAGTATGACTGTATTTTTGTTAGTTTTTGTTTTAAGGTCAATAAGTAGCTGTCTTATATATTTTAGTGCTCCTTGGTTTGGTGCATATATATTCAGGATTGTTATGTCTTCTTGATTCAACTTCCCCTTAATCATTATGAAATGACCATTTTTGTCTCTGAGTACTTTTTCTGTCTTGTAGTCAGCATTATTAGATATGAGTATTGCTACACCTGCTTTTTTTTGGGTGTTGTTTGCTTGGAGTATTGTTTTCCAGCCTTTCACTTTGAATTTGTTTTTATCCTTGTTGCTTAGATGTGTTTCTTGTAGGCAGCATATAGTTGGATTTTTTTTTTAATCCATTCTGCTACTCTGTGTTTTTTTATTGGTAAGTTTAATCCATTTACATTTAGTGTAATTATTGACACTTGTGGGTTCCCTACTGCCATTTTATAAATTGCTTTCTTTTAGTTTTGTATCTTGTTTGATTCTTCTCTTTTGTTTTTCTATCATTTGTTTTTGTTTGTTTGTGTTCCATACTTCTTTCCTCTGTTGCTACCTTTTTTAAGTCAAGTGTTTTTGTGGTGGTTTTTTTCAAGGGTGGTTACCATTAAGTAATGAAAAGGGTACCTACCATAGTCATTGTAGTACCCTATCTTATGAGTATTTCTGCACTTCATCGTCCTTTGTTACTGTTAATCTCCATCCTCTCCCCCCTTTTTTTCCTTTGTTGTCACAGTTTAAGTTTGGTTTTATTGTGTTCTTGGTGGAGCTGTTACTTGTGGTGTTGTTTTCTTTTGTTCTTTGAATCTGGTTGGAAAACCCCCTTTAGTATTTCCTGGAGTGGGGGTTTTCTGATGATAAATTCTCTCATCTTTTCTGTATTTGTGAATGTTTTTATATCTCCTTCATACTTGAAGGATAGCTTTGATGGGTATAGTATTCTTGGCTGAAAGTTCCTCTCTTTCAGGGCTTTAAATATTGGGGTCCACTCTCTTCTAGCTTGTAGAGTTTCTGCTGAGAAATCTGATGTTAATCTAATAGGCCTTCCTTTATATGTTGTACTCTTCTTTTCCCTGGCTGCCTTGAGAATTTTTTCTTTGTCATTGGTTTGTGTCATCTTTATTATGATGTGCCTTGGAGTGGGTTTGTTGGGGTTAAGAAAACTCAGTGTTCTGTTTGCTTTTTGAATTTGAGGCTTTAGTTCTTTCCACAGGCTTGGGAAGTTCTCGTCTATTATTTGTTTGAGTATATTCTCCATTCCTTTTTCTTTCTCTTCTCCCTCTGATATACCTATTATTCTTATGTTATTCTTTCTGATGGAGTCAGACAATTCCTGTAGGACTTTCTCGTTTTTTATTATTTTTGAGTCTCTTTCTTCTCTCTGTTGTGCCTCAAGTTGTTTGTCTTCTGTTTCACTAATCCTATCTTCAATCTGGGCTGTTCTGTTAGCTAAGCTTGTTACCTCGTTTTTCAGCTCGTGAATTGAGTTTTTCATTTCTGTTTGATTTGTTTTTATAGTTTCAATTTCCTTGGTAATATATTCTTTGTGTTCATTGAGTTGTTTTCTGATCTCCCTAAATTGCCTTTCTGTGTTTTCTTGTATATCTCTGAGTATTTTTAAGATTTCTATTTTAAATTCTCTGTCATTTAGCTCCAAGGCTTCCAATATGTTAAGTCTTTTCTCCATAGATTTTTCCACATCTATTTGTGTTACCTCTTTTTCTTTTGTATCCATAATATTCGATTTTCTCTTTCTTATTGGCATCTGAGGGTGGTCTTTTTGATAGCACTAATTAGAATTAATAAAGAGTAAAAAGTAAAAAAAAAAAAAGTAAAACACCCCACAAAAAAAAAACAGTAATAATTTATTATTTCCCCCTTTTTTCTTTCTTCTCTTTCCCTCCTCTCCCCTCCTCAGGAAAGTATCATGATGACCTGCGAATTATATTATGCTAAATGGAACAAAAACTGCCTATAATGGAGGGCCTGATTTGGGGTGAAGAGTTCAAGGGGCAAAAAAAGGGAGTAGGGACCTACTAAATGCAAAAAAAAAAAAAAAGAAGAAAATCTTAGACAAGCATAAGATGATTTGCTTGTAAGTGATGGTCGATTAAGAGATATAATGAGAGGGATAAGAGGGAACCAGAAAAAAGGAGGAAAAAAAATAATAAAGAAGAAAAAAATAAAAATAATAAGTAAAAATCTGTTGTATTAAGTGGAGCGAAGACTAAATACAATGGAGACCTTGGGTTGGGAGGAATGCTAGTGAGTTAAAAAGCAACGTAAAAAGTACCCAAAATGCCACAAAAATAAACAAACAAGAAAAAAACAAAAACAAAAGCAAAAGGAAAAAGAAAGCCAAAAAAAAAAACCTTGAGTTCCAAATTAACTAATTTGTTATTGATTGAGGATTAAATGGGAGGAAAGTAAAATGAGAAAAGAAAAAACGAATAGAAAGGAAAAAATAAGAAAAAGAGAAAAACGAAGGGAGAAAAAAAAAGGAAGAGAAAAAAAATAAAGCAAAACAAACAAAAAAAAAAAACAAAAGAGGAGAGAGTGAGAGTTAAGTGTTTTGGAGTATAACCTTAAAGGAGGGTGAGGATGAAGAAGAGAAATAAAATGTAACACTCATAGGTAGTGTAGTTCAAGAAAAGGGAAGCATAAGATGGGCAGAGAATAGAAGGACCGAGGTGGAGGAAATAGAAATAATAATAATAAAGGCAATAAGATAGAAGAAACAAACAACAACAATAATAAAATTAGTGGAACAAGTTGTAAAGTCTGTGGCTTTTTCTTGATTTTGAGAGGTTAACTTCTTCCTTTTTCTTTTCTCTCCCTCTTCCTGGTCGGTGACTCTGTACCCCAGGCTCTGCCCCTGTGTCACACTTAGGTAAGGATTTGCAGTTGATGGGATTCTATGGCAATGTCATATAATTGGCTTTAGTCTTGCTGGTAGTCAAGGCTTGTTGGCGTTTGCAGGGTCCAATGATGAGAGAGTTTGCTTTCCTGGAGTCTCTCTCCTAGTCCCCCCTTCCTGAATTAGCAGCCTGGTGATCCAGCTATAAGGCTGCAACTGCTTGTACCTGGGGAGTAAGAGGTTCAAAGAGCTGGGAAATCGCCACTCTATCCCCACTCAGCGCAAGGCTTTGGGAAAGGCTCTGAGAGTCAGGGCCTCCAGTGTAATCAGGCGGGGGTGGGAGTCAATTGTTGTCAAGGTGACTGTTCAGCGCCTAGCATTCAGTTGGACCACTCAACCCAGGCTTTCCACACTTTGTAGCCTGTTTTGGCTGGGAAGAAGAGGCACTAGTCTCTGCTTGCGACTAGTGTAGTATAGATCTTATTATCTGCCAAGTCCCTCTTGTTAGCGTTTATCCCTGAATATGGAGGCTCTATCAATCAGAAGTTGCCCCCGCCCCTTTAGCGAGCGGCACTAAAAAATATCACGCCTCTTGTCTTGGATCGCTGAACTGAGAGAGATCTTATCAATTAGAACCTGTGGGTGCGCAGATTTCATGGGTTAAGCTAACTTCAGTGATTGGGTCCGCAGCTGTGCTCCCGAAGGTATTTCAGGCTGCCTGCGTGCCCCTCCCCCAACGCTTGATTGTTAGCTTGAATGGCTGGGTGAGGTGCCCCGCCCACGGAGAGAATCTCCCAAGTAGGGAAGACCGCCCTGGCGCCTCTCCCGCTCGCCCCGCTGCTGGCGGCTGGGGCGCGCCGGGCGCAGGATAATGGGGCACCCTGGGTGTGCGGGCCAGTAGGGTGCTCTGGGCGCGTGGAATGCCCAGGGCACGCGCGCGAATGGGGTGCTCCGGGCACCGGTGGCTGAGGACTCTCACTCACAGTGCGCGGGCCGCTGGGAACTTTAGCGGTGCTCGCTCTGCAACCCGACCGGGCTGGCGGCTGCTCGCCGCTCCCGAGTGTGGGCTGACTCACCACAGGCGCACTCCCTCCGCAGCTTGAATGAACGTCCCTGCGGTAGCTTCCTCCACACCCTCGTCTCTCAGATTCAAGTGATAACAGTCCTTTCGCTTTCAGTTTGTGTGGAACTCCGGAATGCTCCGAGGATAAATTTTTCTGTTTCTAGTTGATAAATTTGTTGTGATTTTGGGGAGATCTGTCGGACGCGCTGCTCACGGTGCCATTTCCGTGACGTCCTTAATTCAAATTTTTAAGAACACACAGAAATTTATCTTAAAGCCAATAATTTTGAAAATGAATGAACACTAAATACTGTCAACTTAAAGAGATATAGTGTTAAACATAAATATCTAACAGTAACCAAACCAAATTATTACAATCATTACTTAAAATTCAGTTGTTACAAATATTGAATACAGAATTAAGAATCAAATTTATCCAAATTAAGAAAAATCTTTAAGAATTTCTATACAGACTGTTTTACTTTTTCTGCCTACCTTTTCCATTTAAAAGGAATTAATGGAGTCCTTATAACTCACTACCTTTTGCCAGAATTGTTTAAATAAACAGCTAGTTAAAATATGTCTTTTCCCCCACTTATTCCATTTATTTTATCTAAATCCAAGGATACCAACATGGGGATACCCTAGGGCACCTTTCATGGAAGACAAAATAAAAGATAATGTGTTATTTTCCACAAGAATAAATGGACTAAAATGATTACAAGATGGAATGAGAATACAAGTTACAGAATGGGAGAAAATATTTGCAAAAGATACATCTAACAAAGGACTATTATTGAAAGTATACAAAGAATTCTTATTAAAACTCAACAAAAAGAAAAATGCAACTCCATTAAAAATGGAGAAATACCTTTCACAGAGACCTCAGCAAAGAAGACACGCAGATGGTCAATGGGCATATGAAAAGATGAGGGGATCACATGTCAGCAGGGAAATGCACATTAAAACCACTCTGCACATCTATTAGAATGGCCAAAAGCCAGAACAGTGCAACAGCAAATGCTGATGAGGATGTGGAACAACAGGAGCCCCCATTCCTTTCCGGTGAGAATGCAAAATGAAATTTGGCACCTTCTTGTAAAACTAAACGTACTCTTACCATACGATGGAACAATCACCATTGGTATTTACCTAAAGAAACAGAAAATTTATGTCCACCACCAAAACCTGCACACAGATGTTTATTTTAAAAGCTTTATTCCAACTTTCCCAACCATGGAAGCAACTAAAGTTCCCTTCAGGAGGTATGTGGATGAGTGAACTGTGTTACATCCAGACAATGAGACATTTTTCAATACTGAACAGAAACATGCTTGAGAAAGTCATGAAGAAACATGGAGAAACAAGAAATGTGTACTCTAAGGGAAAAAAAAAACCAAGCTGAAAATATTACAGACTGGATGCTTCCAACTCTATAACATTCTGGAAGAGATAAAACTATGCAGAAAAGATGAGTGGTTCCCAGGGAAGGACTGGGGAGGTAAGTGGAACAGTTCATTTTTAGGGCAGTGGAACTACTCTGTATGATATCATAATGATGGGTCAATGTCATCATACACTGTCCAAACTCAGAGCATGTACGACACCAAGAATGAAGCGTAATGTAAACTCCAGGTGATAATGATATTCCTGTAGGTTCATCAGTTGGAACCAGTGACCCACTCTAGTGGGGGTGTCAGTAATGGGGAAGGTGGTACACATGTAGGGCGCAGTGGTATATAAGAAAAGTCTGAGCCTTCCCTTTAGTTTTGCTGTGAAGATTGCTCTAAAAAAAGCCTTAAAAACTATGCTGTACAACTTAAATATATACAATTTTTATTTCTAAATTATACCTCAATAAAGGCTGAAAAAATTATCACAGAAATTTAACTGCAAAGAACTTCTGAACTAAAAAAAATGCCAAAAATGAGTCTAAAAGTGGTTTTGAATGTTAATACTGAGAATATTGTTTCTGGAAAAAAATGACTGATATCCATTTGTTGGGAATTGTATAGACATTATACAAACATTCAGCCATCAACAGATCTTGTGTGTGTGTGTACTTACATATATATTCAACTATATCAAACTTAATGTGTTCAACACATTAAGTAATTAATCCTTGTCAGTTACTTTGAGTGAATACTGTTTTAGTCAAATGCTATATTTGTGGTAAGTAATAATAATAATCAAGATAATGGGGCTATCCAATTATGTAGGTTGTTTGCTAGCAGTTTCAGCGCACACCATATGTTTGCCCAGAATGCAGATATTTCTCTTTAAAAAGGAAGATGAGCACTCATGAATTTAAAAGGAAATGTTTTCAGTGTGAGACGTACTGATTTCTCTAATGACCCTAAGATTGTCTGATACCTACAGCACAGTCAATCAAGCCGCAGTTGGTATGCTAAAGAGCAAGAAAGAGCTCCCTTCCTCACATTCTCCCATCAGTTCTCTCGGGACAGAAACCCTTTCTACTCCATTCCCGCCCAAGAACGCCATCTTGTTTCCCGGATTGCCTGGTTCTTCACAACGTCTTCCATGCCTATATCAGGCTCCTCTAGCTGTAGGTCATTGCCTGATCATCAAATCATTTTATGTAATTACCAATTCAGAATGGTTCTGAGGTATTTTGGGGAGAAAGTATGAAAGCAACAGGCCAGTGATATATTCATTCTGCTACGGGGTGAAGCTAAAGACATAATTAATTTCTTTGTCAACTGGATACTCTCAAGTAAGGACACTAATGGGATTTTGGAGGAGAAAGATTTGTCATCTTTAAAATATCCTTGGAAAGAGGGGTCTGGTTAAGGATTACCTGGAGAAAATAAAACCCTAGGTCAGTGATTCAAGGCTCCCTGGAGAATGTCAGCTAAACTACACAACTCTGGCCATAAACTAGAACACACAGTAACCCTGATTAACCAGTCTCAATGACCCAGGTTCTCCTCATTGGGAAAATTCACCCTTCCATTGCTCTTCCCATTCACACATAGAAGGAATATTTTGCTTTTGCATTCTACTTCCTGCAGAGTTCGTTTCAAACCCTGGGAGTAAACACACATTTAAACATTTTTGCAGTTAAGGGTTTTCTTGGTAACAAAATAACTCTTACAACCACAGCAGCATGCTGGCAAATGTGCATTCTCTCGAATTCCCAACCATAAAACCAAAGTTAGAGATCTTGGTTTGATTGATCTGAATCTGGAAGTCTTGTCTTTTTTTGCTAAAGGCTTTGGCGTTCTACTCACAGCCTTAATCTTTATGTTACTAGCTACACTCTGTGCCTTTGACTCCAGATGGCTAAGAGATAAGCCAACTGCATTCTGCTATTTGTCACAAGGCTCCATCCTAACAGGTGACTCTATGCACTGTGAGTAGCAATTAATTTGGTCGAAAGGGAGAATAGCACGAGAAGTGCTTACACAAGACTAGGGGATCTTGTTTCTTTCATCTTCCAGAGGTATCCACAAATAGGGTTCCTGCTCCTCCACCTGCCAGGGCAGAGGATACAGCTATTGTAGTACAAGCTCTCACGATGCATTATTATCTAACTCTTGGTCATCATGGACTGCTGGTATCACTAACTGTGCCATTGCCTTCCATACCTTCCTCTAGTTGGGTCAGTCATGCCCACACTTAGACCTCTTTCCCCCAATACCTCATTAGAGGCTGCAGCAGTAGGCATCACATCGCTGCTCCCTAACACTGCTCAACCAAGTCTCAATGTCCAGAGATACAACAGACAACAGTCTAGTCAGTTGCCTTGTTCCTCATAAAAAAAGATTGTCAATGTCCCAGTTTGAGAGAGATATTTCCATCATCCATGACACCTGGACTCAACTGATTCCACATTTCTGGGTCTTTCGATGGCAAAAATTCCTTCTCGCTACCAATTTTTGTTTGTTTTTTCAGTATGCTTTATGTGCAAGTGTGAATCAAATAAACTAGTCTTAGCAAGCACAGTGAATTTGTTAATTCATATACTGGGAAGATAAAAAGATAGAATCCTGTTTGAGGCCCAAGTGATCACATTAACCAGGGACCCACACATCTGCATGTCTCCCTTCAGCCATGGTCTTCTTCCACGCAAGTTCTCCCCCTACCCCTCAGCTCTGCTTACCTCTGTGTGGGTTTCATTGCCAGCAGTCTCTCTAGTTAAAGAATAATGAAAACTTTGCATTGTATTTAGGTTTATGGATTGCCAGGAGTATGTTTTTCACAAAGCACAGCAGTAGAGAGATGGTTGAAATTGATTATCAAAAACATCATTGTTGTTATTGTTGCTGTTGTTGTTTACAGGATCAGGAACAATGGCCCTGCAGTGAGACAGAAAAAAAAAGAAAAACAAAATGTGGGTCCTTTTACACCTTAAGTGATTAACAACCAAAGCTCCCTGTGAGTTGTCAAGAATTCTCACATTGTGATTTTTAGGACAAGATTTCAAATATATTAAAACTTACTCTAATATGGTATACAGGATGTACATGTTCCCAAAAATAAAAATGAAAATCTCTAGGGCACTATCTAGTGTTCTCTCTTCTCCAAATTTTCAGGGCATTTACACAGAAATATCAGCAACGAGCACCACTGACAGGAAAAGAATAAGAAAAAGCGAAATGACGTAATAAAAGACCATGTATGTTAAAAGTGACCATAGCAAAACCAAAGTGATGCAAAGTTAGTACTTTTGAGTGGCCTTTTGTAGACATCTATCTATATCTTTCTATATATGTACACATATATCTAGATATGGATATATCTATATCTATATCTATATACATATACAAAGTTGACTTGACAAAGAAGAAAATGATCCCCTTCATTGAAAGAAGGAAATAAAAGGTCAAGAGTGACAAGTTTTAAGGAAGTGGACGAAGCATCCATGGTAGGCACCTCCAAAACTGGACTGTTGTGGCAGATGCACAGTGGAAGGCAAGTCACACAAGTCTTGTGTATCACTGAAGAATCAGTCAGGATGCAAGAAGACGTACTACACTTATGAATGATCTCACACGTTCAGTCTTGAATGTGAGCTCTTGAAATTTCACTGCCTGTCAATTTGTCCAAACAGAATTTTCTTTGCCTTTTCAATTTTTCTCAGCAAATATCTCAGCCTCTGTCCAAGAAAGGGCAGACAGCCATCCTTATAGCAGCCCCGGTGACCACTGGCTCGTTATGGCTGGGGAACAGGTGCCTCCCAGATACTGGTTCTATTCTGTATTTAAGACAAACACCTCTATCTGGGTCCTCTCAGATGGTGATGTATGCACCTGTAGGAAGAGGATTGTGGGTCTGAAATTGTCCACATCTGGATCCCCAAATATCACCAAGAACCTGTTACAGGGACCACATAGTATTGGTCACTTCCTGCAGTCGGGGAGAGCAAGCATTGGCAGTGTGTCTGGGGCAGAGAGGAAGGCCAGAAATCATGGGGAATTGTAAATTTGATGCAAGGCAGTTCTTTCAAAGAGGGAGCTTGATAAGGGTAAGGTAAGGCCCATACAACAATAGAGGACTGGTGGGGGCATTCAAAGAATCTTAGGGTTCACACTCAAACTGCAATCTTAAATTAACCTTTTATCCTCACGAACAACAGAATGAAAGCCATTTTGCAGAAAAGTGACCTCTGATACTGCGATATGTATTAATACTTTCTATTGAGGAGTAGATGAGTCTTCTGAGAAATGACCATAATGAAGAGTCGAGTCATTTGTCCAGGCAGAAGAGTCCCCAAGAAGTAACGTGATGCTAATGAAGACGGTGAAATGGCAAAGGTGAGCTGTTGTACACAGAAAGGCATGGTTTTCCTTCTCAGTGTCTAGGTTGAGTGTGGAGAGTCTCCACTGTGCAGACCAAGTAATCATGCTGCTGACAAGAGAGATTTCACATGTCCTTACAGCCTCAGAAGCTATGCTGCATGGCAGTGTTGTTGGGACTTATTCCCTGTGACAGGCTCAGAGTCCTGGACTGGCAGCAGTGTGACCCACATACAGGAGGCCCTGGTAACCCAGGACAGCAAGAGCAACCTGGGAGAAAATTGTCTCAGGGGGGCATGAGGCCAAGAGCACGCAGGTGGAGCCTGGCAGACCTAAATATGACTCTGTTCTGGAAATCCATGTAGTACATTTGTGATTTGGGTAAATTATTTGGGCTCTCTGAGCTTCAGCTTCTATTCTGATCATTGAAACAACATACACAAGACACAAGACATTAGCACATAACAGACCCAACAGATATTTTTCTCCTTTTCATGCAAAGCTATCTTCTGTGGAAAAAAAAATACTGACAACATAATATTACAGAAGAATTTATTTAATGGAAAATTATGAATTAAAATGTGGTGCACAGTTCTACTGAGTAATCAACAAGAGTATTGTCTGCATTGTAAACATAATTGTCCGCTGACAAAAATAAAATAGACATTGTCATGTTTTACAGAATTAATCCACCATAAATAGGGAACCATTCCTAAATAAGTATAAAGTTTATTATACAAGATAAATACATTCTAGAAATATGCTGAACAGCACAGTGTCTATAGTTAACAATGTGGTATTATGTACTTTGAAATATGTTGACAGTATGATTCTCATAAGTGTTCTTTTTTTATTTTTTTAAATTAATTTTAATGGGGTGACATTGGTAAATCAGGGTATATATGTTCAGAGAAAACATCTCCAGGTTATTTTGACATTTGATTATACTGCATTCCCATCACCCAAAGTCCAATTGTCTTCCATCACCTTCTAACTGGTTTTCTTTGTGCCCTTCCCCATCCCCAATCCCGTAAACCCCACACTCTTGTCCATGTCTCTGAGTCTCATTTTTATGTCCCACCTATGTATGGAATCATATAGTTCTTAGTTTTTTCTGATTTACTTCCATTAAAATCAGTTATTAAATTTATAGCTATCTCAAAGGTATTATATTTTAACTGTACATAATCAAGCTGCTATTGGATATTTACTTAAAATAAAGACAAGCTTTAATGACATTTAAGTTAATTTCACTTGTGTCAAATTTTAACTGAAAAAAAAAAGGTTCCCTGTTATTTTTAATCCCAATATATTTTGTATGAAGATATAATTGCAATTTTAAATTAACTTGCCTTGTACCTTCAGGGACAACATAATGAAAGTAATTTTGTAGAAAATTGACCTTTTCTCTATAGTTCTCAGCAAGATGTGCCCCACCAAAAATGAATCAATATCTTAGATTCTATTTTCTGGGAGGGAAGGGATATGTTCTATCCATAACAATTTCATAGCACTGCTCTTGAGCTGACTTCTAATCTTATTTCAAATATGTTTCATTTGCATTTAAAATTAAAACAACATATTCAGCACCCATAAGTTTAGCAATACTTTTTCCTAAGCAGAGTATATTAATCTTTTGGCCAAGGCTTGAATGAAAGCACAATCCTGTAACCCTTTTTAATAGTGTCAATATGTTCAGTTGTTTACCAGTTATTTTGGACTACCTCCTTCGAGTCTATATTTTTTTCTTTTTCTTAGGTCAATATTATGAATGATAGAACTCAGCAGAATGCTGATATGTTGTTGAAGTCTTCACAAGTAAAGATTTGGTGTTTGGGTGGTCAGAATATATATCTAGGCAGGACACAAATTCTCCTCAATCCTTCCTTTGGGGTGAACTTGACTACTTACCTTTTTTCTAATGTCTGATTAAATAATCTAGGAGGAAGTTCAGTGCACACTTTGCTTCTGAATAGCATCAGGTTTAACAGAGTCAAGAATATTTTGCTTATCTTTCTGTCCTTCAACCACCTTCCAAGTATATAGTAAACACCATCTTGCCACCTGTCACCAATGGGGATATTCTCTGTGCTCAGATTCTCTGTCACTGTGACGCCCCCTCCCTCCCCACAACCAGGTAGGCTCTCTCAGCCTTGATAAGCACCTGAATCTTGCCTAAGCTCACTAATGTTCATTGGATATTAGACTGGCTGGCTGCCTTTGGTAAGATTAGCTCTCATAGCACTGTGGTTGGATTTCAGCTCCTGCCCTGTGCCCGGTGAGGTCCCTAGGTGACCCCAGTTTTCTTCTCATTTCACAGCTGATATCCCAACATTGCTCCAATAGGCACTTGCATATGAGTAAAGTGCCCACCGTGGGGCATGTTAAAATAAACTGAAAAAGGAGTCAGGGAGCTGAACCCGTCCACCTTACGACAGTCTTCCCAATTTATTTTTACCTGCATAAGCTCAATCCTGAAAATAAGCTCTGTAAAGTGAATTATCTAACCAGATGATGTTCATCCCAGAGTTATGAAAGAATCTCAGAAAACTTATAAATGTAGCTATGACTCCTATCCGACATTGGGGCTCCAGAAGACAAACGTACTTCACTTCACAGGAAATTTGATATAAACCTTGAAATGTAATAGAAACTTAACATTCCAGCAACTCTAACCCTGCTCAGAAAACAGCATGGAGACTGAGGATGAAGTAGCCCCTGTGGAATCCGAGTGCTACAAAAACAGATCTAGGAGGAAAGGACGGGTGATTCTCTTAAGAAACGTAAGATATATTTTCACAAAATTTCACATAAAATGTACTTACTGTTTATTAGAGATTCCCCCCCCCAAACACTAGAAAGGAAACATTATGAATGCTTTAACAACTATTAAGAGTCTGTCATTCTTACTCAAATAAACTTGGTTAACAGGTTTACTGGAGGGCTTTAAAGCATAAACCCTGAAATCATATTCTTGGGGTCCAAACCCAAGCTCCACCCACCCAGCAGCCGTGAAAGTTTTTTTTATTCTGTACCTCTGTCTCACATACGAAACAAGGACAGTAATAATTATGATCTCAAAGGAATGTTATGAAAGCTGAGCTAATATGTGGAAAGTGCTTAGAATACATTCTGGGTCAGAAAAAGTGCCATATAAGTGTGGGCTATAATTATTATTTGAGATAGTAGAAATATTTCTCAAAAAGTGCCTTCAAAGTAAAAAACCAAGAATAAAAACAGAGGAATGTTTTCCTGGTTAAGTAAAAAGCAATGACAATAAAATAAAACTTATTATTATTATTAAATGAGAGGTAGGGAGGCAGAGAGAGACTGACTTCCACATCCACCCTGACTGGGATGCACCCAGCATGCCCCTTAACCAGCAATGCTCTTTCTGTCTGGGCCTGCTGCTCTGTTTCTTGGCAACTGAGCTATTTTAGCTCCTGAGGCAAGGCTATGATGCCATCCTCAGCACCCAGGGCCAACTTGCTCAAACCATTTGAGCCATGGCTGTGGGAAAGGAAGAGAGAGAGAGAGAAAAAAAGGGGAGGGGGAGTGGTGGAGAAGCAGATTGTCACTTCTCCTGTGTGCCCTGACCAGGAATCGAACCCAGGACTGAGCCAACCAACCAGGGCCAAAATAAAACTTTTTAAAAGAGCTAGAGTATGCCTGACCTGTGGTGGCGCAGTGGATAAAGCGTCAACCTGGAAATGCTGAGGTTGCAGGTTGGAAACCCTGGGCTTGCCTGGTCAAGGCACATATGGGAGTTGATGCTTCCTGCTCCTCCCCCCTTCTCTCTTTGTCCTTCCTCTCTCTCTCTCTCCTTTCTAAAATGAATAAATAAAATAAAAATTAAAAAAAAAACTTTAAAAAAAAAAGAGCTAGAGTATTATAAATAAAACAACTTTTTGGTTTCTCTGCCTCTAGTTGGTAGTTAAGATATTAAGTACAATTCACGAATCTTAAATGCTACATTTGAGTGACCTTGGTAACAAAGGAAAACAAAAATATTCACAAGGCAGAACAATATGTTCTGCATTTGGCAACACAAGCTCTGTGTTAAGAATGTAAAGGAGAAAGCAGTGGGTTTTGGAAGCAAGCTGGCTCCTTCTACGCATCATGTAAAGTGCTGCAATGTAATAACAGTGATAAATTCTCAATTGGGTAGCATTGCATCAGTGCAATATGTCATTCAAATTAAAAGCATGCATCACCTTCCAGATAAAGCACACACATTCTGGGCAAAGCTAGGGCAAAGTTAAGCTAACGTTGAAGCAAAAGATTGTGGGATGGGTTTTCTGTAGTCAGGGTCCATCTCTGCTCACAACAGAAACTGCCATAAGTGTGCTTAGCACAGTTCTCTACCTGCTACAACACCTATCTTATTGCTCAATGTATACTAATGACAGGTGACAGTAACTTCACACGTTGAACAGTCCTGTCAACACCATGGGTAGTGTGTGAAAGGATCTGACATTTTTCTCCAAATTGTGTGTGTGTGTACGTGTGAGTGCGTGTGTATGTGTGTGTGTGTCTGTTTTTGTTCAAGTATAACAGCTCATGATACTTTTTAAGTTAATTTTCTTTTTCATAGTAGAGTTTCCCTGCCTCAGTAATAAATTTTTACAGCAGACTTATCTGATAAGAAACCAGACCTAAGTTTTTTGACATGCATTGATTTTTATCATTTATATAATGACTAGCAGACCAAATATTGGAACTGTAGTTGAAATCTAAAATGGTGGCATTTTTAATTCATCTGTGTAGATAGTTATATCAGAACTAAGAGATAAACTATCTTAAAAAGAGAGAGAAAGAAAGAGAGAACTGTTTTGTAAATATCTACAAAAAACCTATGCCAAAAGGCTAACACTCATGTCTGAGAAACAGCTATCCCTACACAGGTCCATGGGTTACAAGTTTGAAACTGGTAAGAGTCACATAAAAATGGACCGGTTTTCCTATTTGTGATGCTGGTGGCCGAGGCCAGGCAGGTTCACACTGGATTCGGGGAGACAGCAGAGGAACTGCAGAGCCAGAAAGCTCAGGGCCATTCCTGTTTATTGGAAGCTTCCTAAGATAGGCGAGAGAATAAACAAAGGAAAGTCTGTTTTCAACCGTGAAAGTCAAAGGATCAGGAAAACCTGCACCTCACAGTGGGGGGAGAGTGATCTGGGAGAATTGCCCCGGAGGGCAAGCACCTTTAGCCTTATACAGACTATACACATGTGGCACTGCCATGTGCTCATGCAAAGTACAAGTGAGCAAGCCTAACCACTGTTTTCCCAATACTCCATTAAACGTAGCTCTCTGGATAAGGGAATGAGTCTACGGTAGGAGTCAAAGCAGAGAGGGGGCATGGTTTAAAAACCAGTCCTTGTGTATTAATTTTCTATGGCTATCCTTAGGAGTGGACCACAACCTTGTGGGGCGAACACCACAAATAATATTTCCTACCGTTCTGCAGGGTGAACATCTGACACAGGTGTCTTCGGGCTGCCTGACGTCAAGCTGCCTGCTACATGCGGCTGACTTTCTGGGGGGTCGACAAGCGAATCTGTTTCGCTATCTTTTCCAGTGTTTCCAGGCCCCCCATATTAATTGGTTTCTGTCTCCCCTTCTTCTAGTTTCAGAACCAGCAGCATGCATCTCTTTGAACCACCCTGCATTTTCCTATCTTTCTCTCTGATCAAAGCTCTGAAAAGTGACAGCTTTTCAAGAGTCATATGATAAAATGGGCGCTCACCTGGGTCTTCACCTGGGTAATCCCAGACACTCTGCCCCAGCTGAGAGTCCTTACCTTTCATAGTCTCTGCCAAGTTCCTTTTGCCAGGTAAGGAAATGTATTCAAAGGATTCAGATATTTACGTGGTGGTTATTCTCTGTTTCAAAGACCTCAATGGGTTTTTCCCCCAGTGATTTTAAATTCTCTTCAAAAGAATTTCTAATTTTTTTTAAATTAAAAAACAATTTTTGCTGTCTACCCCACACATGCCTATATATACACAGAGTTGTTCACAATTAAAAATAAACATAATAATTTACAGGTTATTTAGCATTACAACTTAATAATAACTAAATTCTAACAAACTCGGAACATCTAATCATGACTCATTTTATAAAACCATGGCGGATAATCATTTTACTCCTAAGAAAATCAGCCCATCTTCTAAGAAATGACTATTTAGGGAAATAAATTCAATGGTAATTGCCACTTGTTCTATCAGCTTTTCTGTGAAGTTCAAGATATAAAAAGTTGAGAAATATAGCACAAAGCATAAAATATAATTGACTGATGGGAAAAAATAGGCATCCTGGTACTGCTAGTCCACGATTTTTCAATAAACAAGTCACTTACATGTGGCTGATTCCTGGAGGAAGTTCTCTGAAGTCAAAGGAGCAGAGTCCCGCAAGCACTCCTATAAGGTCTTGGGGCCACAGTGAGCCATTTCAACGCAGCATTGCTTCTGACTCCTGGGAAATACAGAAGAATGCTCCCTTAAACACCACCAGACCACTGCAGAGGATTAGTTCTCATATTTGTTCCATATTTACATGAACTCTAAGTAGGAAGCTAGGATTGAACCAAGTTTCTTTGATGGTCCAACTTGGATCACCATTATTTGATGGTAGAATTGCCTAGGTAATCTTAATCCACTGTAAAACGACCTTCAAATCAAAGCATTCCTAGTTGCTAGGAAATTCAAAGTTATTTCTGTACTTGAAATGCCCCAACTGACGTTATTACTTAAAGTTAAAATATTTGATAAATAACATAAGTGACATGACATGCTAGAGAAAAATTCCAGCTGACTGGACATTGTATTTCTTGCAAAGCATGGACAGTTAAGCTTTTGGAAAGTAGAAAAAAATATTCTACTCTTCAACGTGGTTATTTTGTAAATCAAAGTAAGGCTGGTCAGATAGACAGCACATTGATATAAAAGAAATGCTTATTCTGGAATAAATAAAAACAACAAACAAACAGGTAGTGATGTTTGAACAGCAATGAATAGAAGTATTTTTATTTTGAGATACATTTAGAGTTGTTGACATTTCATTCATTTTATCCCCGAAAGTTACATAGTCAGGGTTCATACAACTCTGTTCATCCCATAATTGCAAAGCAAAGATCCTAAACCTAGCAGGAAAGATTTGGAGATCTGGGATAAGGTTTCTTAGAAATGGAGAGCTGGGACTTTCAGTAATTTGTTTCTTTGTCATAGAAAAATGTATTCATTTCCTGATGGCTATCACCTAAATCAGCACACCAAGGGAATTGCCCAGCTCCTAACAATCTGCTTTTTTATTTAAAAAATATTGATTCCAAGAATAAATGATGTTATATTATTTCTCAAGTTCAAATTAGCCTTGAATAAGCCATAAAAAGTCAACAATGAAAAACAAAACCTATAGTTAGAAAATTACGATCAAATTTACTTACATGCCCATTTATATCACAGAAAGCATTACATATTTCTAATAGTGAATCTGCCAAGAGACCTTCCTTATAAGAATAGGTACTAAACAGAGTTTGATAAAGTTTGATACAGTTCTTTTTCCTTCTCCATTTGCTTTTCAAGATGGCTAACTTCAAAATATATTTTATGAAACATATATCTACATATATATGTACACATATAGTTATATAAAATTTTTATCTGAGATTTAACATAACTTAAAATGAATTCAATTTAACAAGTATATCTTTATAAACTTAAAAAAAATTTCAAATAAAAATTACATTCATAAAGAAAAACAGGCCTGAAAATACATAGAATAATCCAACAATAGAAAGTCTATCAAAATGGAACAGCAAACTAATTCCACATTGGTATGTTATATACATATGTGTGTGTGTGTACAATCTTTAGCAGTTAACGAATTAGTTTTGGTCAGGGCTGAGTAATAAAATCAGAAATAACTTAGCAGTTGGTTGGTTGATCCATTCCCCTACTCTGGGAATCTAGCTATTAATAAGCATCCATTTTCATATATCTTACATGGTAAGTAAATAATATTTGAGCGGTTATATTATAAAACTTGCATATTTCAAAACTAATGTAAAAGTAATGTTAATTAATGTAATCCCATTCCTTCACCCAAGAAATGAATGGGTTAAATTTAAAAAGAAAACTAATAAAAACATAACAAGAGACTTCCACATATTAATGTAATCTACCTCATTTGTCAGAATAATGATACTGAAATATAGGAAATAAAATGATATGTGTGAGATTTAAGCATTTGTGTAGACTTCCGTGGGCCAACAATCATTCCTGACACTAAATTTCCATTTTATCTTCCTCTTAAGGGGGACACTTTTTCTCTGTAAGACCAGCTTATGTTCTAATGTTCACAAAACACCTGCTTAAGTGTTCTCTGCTGCTTAAGACCCATGAAAGTCAATGCATTACTGTCTTTGTCCTCTATACCAGATGTAAACAACTAAATTTGTGTGGCAAGACGTCTTAATCGTGCTTTGTTCTCTAAAACACATCTATCTAGACTAACACTGCAATCTTCTACTCTGAAAAGCATCTTAATGTATTCATTAGCTAAGCATCTAGGTACAGTTATACACACATATGTATCACTGCCCATTTATCAAATCTGATTTTAATCATGTGACCAAACCCATTCTAAAAAAAACCAATTAATTTCATTGATGCAAGGTCAAATGAATTTCAACCAAATGCTTCACTGCAAAGTAGAAGTCTGAAATGAATGACCATAATATGTTTTTAGAGGATGGTTTTTATTTTTTTTAAGTTTTTATTGAATTTATTGGAGTGACAATAAAATTATGTGGGTTTCAGGTGTACAATTCTATAACTCATCATCTGTACACTCTTACTGTGTGTTCACCACCCCAAGTCAAGGCTCCTTCTATCACGATTTTTCCCCATTTACCCTCTTCTACCTCCCCACCCCCCTTTACCCTCTTGTAAGACCCATACGGTTGTTTATGAAAATTTTTTTTCCTTCTGCTTAACAGTGGTTTTAGTTTTAAAAAAATTAACCATTGGGTTGTTTACCTCCAAAACACTATGTAATGAGCTAGCTCAACCTGAGGAGAGAATAAAAATGTTTATGTGTACTGGTATTATGGAGAGTAAGTATTGGCATAATAAAGTCATATAGACATGGAGTTTGATTAAATCCTCTTACTGTGGCAATGCCGGTGGCCGGAGCCAGGCAGGTCCACACTGGAAGCTGGAAGACGGTAGAGCAGGGGTCCCCAAACTTTTTACACAGGGGGCCAGTTCACTGTCCCTCAGACCATCGGAGGGCCAGACCATAAAAAAAACTATGAACAAATCCCTATGTACACTGCACATATCTTATTTTAAAGTAAAAAAACAAAATGGGAACAAATACAATATTTAAAATAAAGAACAAGTAAATTTAAATCAACAAACTGACCAGTATTTCAATGGGAACTATGCACCTCTCACTGACCACCAATGAAAGAGGTGCCCCTTCTGGAAGTGCGGCGGGGGCCGGATAAATGGCCTCAGGGGGCCGCAGTTTGGGGACCCCTGCAGTAGAGGAACTGCGGAGGCAGAAAGTGCAGGGCCATTCCCGATGAATAGAATCTCGCAATGCCAGACAGGCATACAGGCAGGGAAACCGCTTCTCACCACAGCAAGGGGACAAACAGCAAAATACAACCCCTCACAGTGGCGGGCAGGCCATCTGCCATCCACTGCCCTGCAGGCAAGCACCCGTAGCCTTACACAGACTATGCACACGTGCCTCTGCCATGTGCTCACACACTAATCATGCAAAGTATGTACAAACGAGCAAGCCTAACACAGCTGTTTTCCCAACACTTGCTTTTGTGTCTTCTACAATCTCCATGTTGTTCTTCTTTTAGGGCATACGTTATTGGTTCAGTTGTGTCCCCGATGCACCCCACCCCCAAAATATAAGCAGTGTTTACTTTAACAGGATTGTTTATAAACTCATGGGCACTGTGTGAGGCCTTTGCAACAATCTTGGTAGCTCATGAGAACGCTGAAACAGCTCACCAGACTGACCAGTGTATTGAGGGGATATAGTGAAGTCTAATGTAGATCCTCTGATTGCCAGCATATCAGAGAATATGTAATAAATAACAGGGAAAGATGGGAGATGAATTAACATAAATGTCTGATTGCAGCTACAAATATAATAAAAACCAAATTTTAAAATATTTTAACGCATGTCTGAGTTATAAGGAGATGTCAAAGAGATTAGCCAGAGAATTTAAATAAATAAACTAAGGAAAGATGACTAAGCAGAATTCTGCCTTCACAAGGCATACAGTTTCTGGGTAGACAAACCAGCAATTCATAAAACATAATAAGAGAGAGAATGAAAGTAACCATGTAAATTTCTTTTGCTTTTTCTAATGTATCTTTCATAAACTGAAGGTATTACAAAAAGAAATCCCTTTCTTGTTTATCACACAGATTATTTTATCAAATCTGTTGAGATTATAGAAAATTCACTTAATGCCACAAAAGAACAAAAATATATAATTTTTTTTCTTAGCTGACCAATATCAAATTTGTACTTTAAACACAAAATCAAACAAAGTATAGCAGAGACTGTACCCTGGAAGTGGACCTTGCTAATCAAGTTCGCATCACACTGTTGAGCACATTTCAAGAAGTTCGTCAAGCAGGCCCTTGGAAGACACCCGGCACATGTGTGTAGAATAAAGTACTACCCATCCTAGGACTCTACTCAGATTCTATTTACCACAATTGGATCAAACCAGGGAATAATTTTTCCCTAGGATTTTAGGTGCCCTTGATTAGCTTTTAAACGTTTGTTAACAAATCATTAACTGCTCAACAAAGAGGCTGAAGGATTGTAAGACTTAATTAACATTGAATGCATATTTACAGCTGGTAATGAACGTAAAACAGTTATTACAGGACTCAAACCTAAAAGTTACAACACAAAGATCAGTTTATGTGGAATTCTTTGATAAACACAGTTATACAATAGTATAGGGGAATAATAAAATATGATTTTTGTTTCTTTAAAAATGTGTTTATGTGTATTTTAAAGGACTTCAATGTAATACTTCAAGTATCATAAAAAATGATAAAAAGAATTTTAATTGTGTTTAGTGATTCTAGTTTGTTTGCCTCTGTTCCTGGCTTTTTCCTCTAAATTATTTCTCCTATTAAATGAGTATAGAATCACTGTCTGCCTATGGAAGTCCCGCATGGTTAAAGAACTCCACCATAATGCAATAACTGGATACTTCAGATAATAACACATTTGCAACAGACTCCTATGGAAGTCCTTTTCTTTCCTTGACAAAATGTTGCAAGTATGTTTCTTCCAAGAATTTATAAATCAGCACGATAATCAAATAAATACTTTTTACAATAAAACTCTGAGTTTATGAATCTTAAGAACTAAAAAACAAACAAACAAAAACCTTTCTTTATGTCCAACTCTGCATATCTGGTTCCCATTTCAGAAATCAAACTTTTTCCCTTAAAAAAAATGAGAAAAAGATGAAAAACGGAAGGAAGGAAGGAAGGAAGGAAGGAAGGAAGGAAGGAAGGAAGGAAGGAAGGAAGGAAGGAAGGAAGGAAGGAAGGAAAAAAGAAAGGGGGGGAGGAGGGAGGTGGGAGGGAGGGGGGAGGGAGTGGGAGGGAGGGTGAGAGGGAGTGAGGGAAGAACAGAGGATGGCAGAGATATAAAAGACAATTCTGACTGCCAGTCTCGTGCAAAAGCATATTATGCTATCTTTAGCCAAAAGAAAAACCAAGCCAGCAAATTACCTCAACTGTTTGACCTAAATAAAGTAAAACCCCAATTGTTATTTTGTCATTGCTTTTAATGTATTCATTAATAGTGCAATGACTGTGTTGTAATCCTATCAAGGGTTTGGATGAAATTTACCCTGCTGGCTTATGCACACCTTGAGTTGAGAATTTTAATATATTGATCTATCAGTTGGCAAACTGCAAGTCAGCACAATTGTATGCGAGGCAGGTCAAATGATTCTCGGTATTACAAAGCAATATTTGTGTGTACACAACTGCTCTAAACACAAAGTGTGTCAGCCTGTGGTTTCATTTATTCCATAAATATTTATAGAGCCCACTCTGTGGCAGGAATTGCTTTGGGAACCTGGGACTAGGTGGGAACCATGGCGTGGCTTCTGTAGGTAGAACATTTATTCAAGAAAATGCTTTGTCATCTGAGTTAAGGGGAGGAGTGATTCTTTCATGGCACAAATAAATACACAGTAGGTTAACAGCCAAACTGTTTCTAATAGCTTCTCATAGCATTTTGTTCTTTTCCATTGAGGCTTACAATAACTAATATCTCTGCCTCCTAGTATCTCTTTTCCTGTAACTGTCAATGCCCAATCTGGGGCAGAGAGGAAAGAACTGAAATGAAAGTTGCCTAATGTCCTGTGCAAAATACAGTATATGATATATATATCATTTAGTAGTTAAGAAAAAGAAATGGCATTACCTAATTGAATTCTTCCTCTGAATGCTCAGAAACTTCAACTCTTTTATTGGGGTGTGTCATTTTTATCTTTCCATTTCCCTGTTACTATCCCCAAAGGAGTGACCACAATGCTTCCCGAAGCAAGCAAATGTGATTATCTGTTACCCAGAAAGAGATGGATTTTATAGCACTGGGTAAATATTTTTAAGATATGTTATATGTCTTGATTTGTCTTGATTTGAATTACCATTCTGAAGCTCCCCAAAATAAAATTCCTTATTGAGATGCATCCTGTTACTGCACCCTAGCCTGTAGTCATCTAAATAAAATACATTATTTTTTTCTGCTCTTCCTTTATTACTCTATTTTTTTTAACTCTGCAAAGTATTGAGTCAGCAGGTTGGTATCTATCCCCTTGTAAAGTAAACAATTCAACTAATTTATCACTAGATATTCGGTGTTGGATTCAATGTGATGATAGTTCTGACAGTTCTCCCATGTGAGAACCGCACCAATGCTAAGAACATCAGTAGACACAAATTATTTTTCATCACTGACTCAACTTTAGTTGATTGGGTTATTACTAATAATTGGTAACTTTGATTATTTTATTTCTTAACATTTTGAACTTTAATATATATATATATCACTTTGTAGCCCTGGCTGGGTAGCTAAGTTGGTTACAGCAGTGGTCCCCAACCCCCGGGCCGCGGACCGGTACCGGTCCGTGGGCCATTTGGTACTGGTCCACAGAGAAAAAATAAATAACTTACATTATTTCTGTTTTATTTATATGTAAGTCTGTATGATGTTTTATTTTTAAAAAATGACCAGATTCCCTCTGTTACATCCGTCTAAGACTCACTCTTGACGCTTGTCTAGGTCACATGATACATTTATCGTTCCACCCTAAAGGCTGGTCCGTGAAAATATTTTCTGACATTAAACCGGTCTGTGGCCCAAAAAAGGCTGGGGACCACTGGGTTAGAGCATCATCCAGACATGCCGAGGTTGAGGGTTCAATCCCTGGTCAGGGCACTTACAAGAATCAAACGATAGCATGAATGCATGGAACAGCAAGGCAATATTTCTCTCTCTTTCTCTCAAAAAATCCATAAATAAAAATTTTAAGATACTTAGATTGTTGAATCTGAGAACCTATGAACTGGCCCTAGAAATTCACTCACTGACCCGGTATTCTGTTCATTAGTCCCACTAAACATTCAAATTCCCTTGTGTCTTCTGAACGTCTGGCAAGACTTGAACACTTAAAAATAAATGGTTCATCTCAGAAAATTCATTTTGGATATTGGGCTTTGGTTGCTGCAAAGTAGCTTTTTGAAGTGCCTTATGTGTCTATTTTATGCAATTTAGTCTACAGATAACTGTAATATGGGAAAATATCACGAGGGAATGTTTTACAAAAAATAATACCCTTTTTTTGAACAAGTCAAATTGCTTGTCCTTGAGGCTCTTTATTCATTTGGTGTGTCAAAACACTTCAATACACACTGACCTTTCAAAGTTTGTGGTTCTAACTCTTTCAGGAAGCTTTTGAAATTATGTAATAGTCTCTACCACACTTTACCTTTTGTACTTGTAATTCATGTGAATCATGTTCCTCACACTTTATTTTCCCGCTTATCTGTTTCCAAGTAATAGAGTGAGATATTTCTGAACATTAACCGCTTGAGGAAAAGCATTCAAAATAGGTCAGTTATTTGGGGGAAAAATGTTTAGTTCTTATTTTATCTGTCAATTTTCTCTAACTTCTCACTTATCTGTCAATGGAACATTGGATCTATTATTGAGAAAGGTGTTACCTGCAATTTTTTGCAATATCGCCTACAACAAATGTTTTATTACTGTAGATGAACCCAGGTGAAGGGCATTCTGCTATGTTTAAAGTATGCAAATTACACACCAATTAATCTGTGATTGGAGACATCATTCTTGGTTACAATGCACTGCTTCTTCGATGACAAGAGTATATGTGTAACACTTGCTGTCTGCGCCTCTCAGGGAGGACATGCATCACCGTATATTTGGCAGCGTCTGAGAGGAAATAACACATTTTAAAGCAATTCTATAATGTGGCACTCTAAAAGCCTGCAGGTGTCTGTCTTTGGAAAACGTTACCTAGTTACCGAGGCTCATGTCTTTGCCTAGAGCGCCCCCTGCCTTCGGTCAGTGAAAAGCATATGTACAAAAGAAGTTCAGTACGGCTTTATGTACAAGTTGTGATTCTTAGAAGAGTTCCTTTATGCCTTCTGTGTAAAACATAAACTAAAAGGAATAGAAAGTTAAAGTGTTAAAAATAACAGTGAGAAACAGGACACCCAGAGAGCATGACAAATAGAGAAAAGAACAGAGACACAAGAGTGTGTATGCTGTGGGCATCGCCTATGTACTCAGCGAGTCGGCAAGTAGCTGTGTCTCATACCAGATCTCCTGCTGGACGCAGAGTTCAATTGAAGCTCCTCTTTGAAGTTTTGCATACCATTAGATTCACTCCTGAATGATAGAGGGACAGACGGTTGCAAATAATAGCTGTGGGTGGGCGAGTATGGGATTAAAATAAAATCAACAATTCAAGAAGAGATTAATGTTGAGACTTGCTTTAATGTCAGGGAACCTTGCAAATGGGGGAGGGATATGTGAGAATGCTATGATCTAACTTTGGTTTTATTTAAAGACATCTTTTACAATGAGTTCCCAAAAGGGAGGAAAGGAAAATGGACAAAGAGGGAAGAGTTGGCTATAGGACAGGAGCGAGGGTAATGGGGTTGACTGGAGCCTCACCCAAGCGGTTCAATCAAAGTCCTACCTCTCTTCTCCCCTTCACCGCCAATGTGGATGGCATCAATTGTTCTCAGAGTGTCCTTAGCTCCAATTAGGGGATTCCAGAAGGCTAGGACAGTAGAGATAGAGATGTAGTTGGGTGTAGTTGAAGAACACAGTGTGGTGTTTCTTTTCTTTTTTATTCACTGCCTCTCCTGGAGGCAAGAAACTGGAGGTAGCAATATCAATAGAGAGACGTGCAGCCAAGAGAGAGAAAATCGTAGTGGAGGAAAAAAAATAGGACCAGAGACTTCAAAAGAAACAGAGAAGGGGCCCAGTATGTAATTGACACATGAAGGAACTACAGAGTTGGGGGGAAAGCAGTAGGTGTCTGGATGGATGTTTTCACAATCAGCACGGCTCTCTCAATGATACCTGGTCATTAGCTCTGTTCTACAGAGCCAAGCAGACACGGATCAAATCCAAATAGAAAGCACATGTTGGTTTGGCATTTCCTCTGGCAAGAAGCAGTCAAACAAATATCAATGCAAGTGCAAGCTATCATCATCGTCGTCAAGTTCTTTTCTGCGGTCTGTTTGCTTAACAGTTTCAAAGCAACTCACAATGATAATCCTTTAAACGTGTATGCCACTGCCGCTTACACTGGCAACATAGCTTTCTACCATACTGGCTTATTGAATTGCTTTCTTACGTGTTGTTCTCCCAAGATCAGTAAGAAACCCTCCCTAAATGCTTGACCAGTCCTGCTTCCTTTCCATCCCCAAAGTGCCTAAAGACCACCTCTATTGCAATCATCTGTTTCACCGAAAAGAGTGAGTTTCTGAAGATAAGCTGAGTCTTATTCTGTTTTCTATCCTAATGAATAAGATATAGTTAACTATTCAACCTATGTAGGGTTTAGTAACATACTCAGTTACTAAACGCAAAAAAAAAAAGCATGAGGAAATAGTCAATACAAATATTGATCAACTTACAACCTATGCAACTTACAACCATTCGACTTTACGACCACAATCGCTAGCCATGACTGCTCTGCATCTGGCAGCACAAGCATTGCCCAGCTGGGCATACATCAGTGCGGACCAGCTTCCGGCAGCACTACCATCTCCACGTGCACCATTTCAACTGTTACCCCAGATTCAGTACAGCAATTTGTGTTTTGTGTCTTGGATATTTTTCATCAAACCCCTCCCAAGATGTCTACCAAGAGGAAATTGTCTTTGCAAATATTAAACCAGTTGTACTGGTAATGCAATGTTTTACTTAAACCTGACGAATGTAAAAATAAGAAACAAAATGGTATAGAGATGATACAAATGGCATAAAATGAAAAAAGAAAATTATGATATATAACAATAATGAAAGAAAATTATGATAAAATATGACTTAAAGATTTTTATAGCATCATTTCACAGTACTGTACATATAGCCTACTCAACTTACGATCAAATCGTGTTACAACCGGTCTGTCGGGACCAATCATGGTCGTAAGTTGAGCAGTACCTGTACAATATCCTAAGGCATTAACATGGTCCTCTGAGTTTTTTGCTTCCTTCTCCCAAAGGTGGCTTTCCATCTTCCAGTTCTTCATGTCACACTATCTCCATGGCCAAGTAAGAAATGAATTGAATTTTAACCGTAATGAACTGCCACTATCGGAATAAAAGGTCATTGTAGAGTTAAACGCTATTATCTTTTCTCATTATTGGGCGCGTTAGGTTGTCTAAATTTTTGTCTAAGATGTTTATCATTCTTCGTCATTTAAAAACAATGCACAGCTATTCCCTCTCCAACCGATGAGACGGTAAATCTTTTAATGAAAAAGCTTCAAGCTGGGCCATTAAAAAGATACTTACTCTGAACTCCGTAAGCAGTTAACTAATGTATCCTCTGACACGTGTAACTTCTGAAACTATCCTCATATTTCATAAACTGTGTAATCTCACACATTGGTCACAAAGATGGAAATGTACTGCCTGCCAGTTTAATGTATGGAGACAATATTAAAATATCCCTTTACTAGTTAGTCTACTGAAGGGACTGGAAGGCTATTTATTTTTTAACATTTTATTGTAATTTATTTGCAGTTTTTAATAGCATTCATAAATGTTACACTTAGCTACTATTAATTGCTCATCCAGGTTCCATAGGCAAAAAGCTACCTATTTTATAAATATTTTTACTAACTCTCAAAAGTTTTGCCAAGGGAGGTAATCGTTCCCCTTTACCGACCAAGAAACTGAGCTTTAGGGATTGGATAGGGCTTGTTTGATGGCATATACTAGGCATACTAACTTTTTTGGAACAGAGGTACAACCTGGACTTCAGAGACAGTAATTCTTTTTTACTAACCCTTGGGCCCGATTTCTTCTGTGTGGGCTAAGAAATGCCCTTGTGACCTTCTAGGTCAAGGACTTAGGAATGTTCCTGAGGCCTTAATGCAGGACCTGCAGGGGGTGGAGACACAGGGAGCTGTGTGGAAGGCAGTGGGAGATGAGAATGGCCCCCAAGGTGACAGACACTGTGAGCAAAGGAGGCCGCACCGTCTGTGGCGAGTGTGAAAAGAGAGAAGGCACCCCGAGCACACCCCTGTGTTCGGGCAGCAGGCTTCAACTGGACTCCGAGGAATGGGCTGAAAAAGTCGATCTTTGAGAACTTACGTCACTGTTCTACCAGATGACAGTTCATATGGGCATCACCACCAGGTAGGAAGAGGGCATAGTCTTCATTCCCTTACTCCTAGACAGCCGATAAAGGATACCTTTCCAAAAATACTTATCCAATGTACAAAACTGTTTATTTTCCTCAGGAAGAGCGGGCACATCCACTAGAGAACTATTAAGATGCTCCTGAGAGACGACCAGGGTGTGTTCTGGATGTTGTGGCTTGGTAGGAAGGAGGCACCTGCGCAGTCCCAGGCCAGGTGCATTTCCCCGGACGGACCTCCTTGGTTCACACCAGGGAGAAGTACTGCAGCAGAGGACATGTGATTTGGGACTCTTTTTTAATGTTTGGGGGTTAGGTTTTTTTTTTCTCTTTTAAGGAACAAAGAAAGGATGTTCTGTATACTTCTTAGTCTTCAGAACTGGGGAAGAAGCTGGGGACCATATATATCTGACTCAGTTCTGAGCAGTGAGAAGCATCTTGGGAGACAAAGCCCCAAAGCAGGTCATTAGCCAGCGTCTACCAGCAAAGCTCGTGCTAGTCGGGGGAGGTCCTGACACACCTTCTAGTCAAGAGCAATTCTACGGTCGCTCCGCACCCCCCCAACCCCTCACCCCTACCACCTCTTCAGAGTCGAGCCTTTTCCAGACAGAGAAGCACCGTATGTTGCACAGAGATGCTCCAACTTTCTTTTCATTTTATCTCCCAGGAGTTTGAGTAAGTAACAAGGGGAACTGTCACCATGGATACAATGACAGGCAATTCAGAGCACCGGCTTGGTGAAGTGGAAATGACAGGATCTCCGGAATGTGATGAATATGTAATGTGGGGGTCTGTGATCGTCAGAAGGTTGGCCTGGGTGTCACTGGAAACATGCTCTGCACTTAGGAAAGCCGATTTCAAAAACTTCGGAGAAAGGCCTTCTGAACACAGGTGGCAGATTTAAGTGTGCGTGTCATCGGTTTCCTCCACCACCCCTGACCCTACAGCTACAGTCAGGGGTTTTGTTTGTAACTAGACATAAACCCACAAAAACAGAGGGAACAGGAGATGACAACAACACACTTCAAGAGGCTGAAACGGAGATGCTCAAGCTCTAATGGGCCTGGCAGGAAATCAAAACAAACATAACTAAACTAACAGCCAAACCTTACATCAGCAATGGGAAAAGTCAAGACACAACCCAACCCATACACAGAGTTTTCAAGTGTCTCAAGAACTGGGAACGTCAGGGGCCTCAGGATACCTGGAGAGGAACAAGTGAACAACTGAGGATTGATCAAAACCTCATTGGGAAACTGGGCTTTAGCTTCCTCTCCAACATAACAATATGTGGATTCTGTATTCATTTAGAATAAGAAAGGAAAAGTTAACATTGAATTAACACAAGTTGTCACTCAACCACACTGAAAGGGAGGGGAAAAAAACTGCAGTATGTGGCCATGTTAGGGAGTTAAATTATCTTATACTTTAATAAGATGTCAATGTATCTTATCTACAACAAGTAAGTCAAAAGTAGCTGTATAACCTTATTAATAAAAAGAATCGGCCTGACCTGTGGTGGCGCAGTGGATAAAGCATCGAACTGGAAATGCTGAGGTCGCCAGTTCGAAACCCTGGGCTTGCCTGGTCAAGGCACATATGGGAGTTGATGCTTCCTGCTCCTCCCCCCTTCTCTCTCTCTCTCTCCTTTCTAAAATGAATAAAAAACAAAAAACAAAAAACAAAAAAAAAAATTAAAAAAAAAAGAATCGAGTGATGCCTAAAGACCAGATGAAACAATTTAAAATGTCCAAAGAGGCCCTTGCCAGTTGGCTCAATGGTAGAGCATCAACCCAAAGTGTGGAAGTTCCAGGTTTGATTCCCAGTCAGGGCACACAGGAGAAGTGCCCATCTGCTTCTCCATGCCTCCCTCTCCCTTCTCTCTCTCTCTCCTCGCCCCCCTTCCTCAGCCATGGCTTGAATGGTTTGAGCAAATTGACCCTAGGTACTGAGGATGGCTCCATGGCATTGCCTCAGGTGCTAAAATAGTTTGGTTGCCGAGCAACAGAGCAGCGTCCCCTGATGGGCAGAGCATAGCCCAGTAGGGGGCTTGCCAGGTGGATCCCTGTTGGGGTGCATGCAGGAGTCTGTCTCTCTGCCTCCCCACCTCTCACTTAATAAAAAAAATGTCCAAAGTTGTCATTTCTGGAGAGAGGACTGAGGGACCGTAGTGAGGGTGGTACGGGGCATGAAGCCACTGGTAATAGAATCAGAGGAATGCTAGGACTCACTCAGAGCTGGTGCCCCAGAGCAGCTGTTCCCGTCTCTCCCTACCCCCTACTCAGTAACTCGAATGCTAGTGGCTTGAAATTGGCCATGGGGATTTGATTCCTGGCCAGGGCACACAGAAGAAGGACCCATCTGCTTCTCCATCCTTCCTCCTCTCTCTTCTCTCTCTCTCTTCCCCTCCCACAGACAAAGCTGAATAGGAGCAAAGTTGTCCAGGGTGTTGAGAATGGCTCCATGGCCTCCGCTTCAGGCACTAGAATGGCTCCAATTGCAGTGAAGCAACGCCCCAGAAGGGCAAAGCATAGCCCCCTGGTGGGCATGCCAGGTGGATCCCTGTCGGGCACATGCACGAGTCTGTCTGCTTCCCCCCAGCTTCTCACTTCAGAAAAATAAATAAATAGGCCATGCAGGTAGAGTTTACACCAGAGAATTCAGAAAATTTACCCATCTTTGCACCCCCTCCACACACCCACACCCCTTGGAGAAATTTTTATTCAACATTCACCAGTATTCCATTAACTATATGCCTACTTGATTTTTATTCATCAATTCATAAAACGTGTTACTCAGCTAAATAATAACTAATAAATAGTTGTATAGTAATAAAACATTAAAACAGTCCAGGAAAATATTTTTATGACCATATGTTCTGAGAGTCTTAAGAATATTGATAACTCAACAAGACTTGAAGACTAGAAAAGTTATGCTAATATAATCACACATTATTCCAGTTAGAGAGAAAAAAAGAAGGCACTGAAATTAATGCAAACGAGAGAGCTTTACGATGCACTCAGAATTTTTAATGATCTAGAGCAGTGATTTTCAACCTTTTTCATCTCATGGCACACATAAACTAATTACTAAAATTCTGCAATGCACCAAAAATACATTTTTCACCATTCTGATGAATACCTTACTCTGAAGATTATAGTCCAAACTAAAATAGGTATAATTTTTTATTCATTCACACCAGACACCTATTGTTATGATGCTGTTGTCATTTTTTTATTATTTGATAAACTAAGGGAAAAGAGGTCAGTGCCCCTGATGAAATGGTCAGGTACTGCATGTTTTAAAATTTCTTGTGGCACACCAGCGCGCCTCCCATGGCACACTGGCGGAAAATCGCTGGTCTAGACAAATATTGGAAAGAGGGCCATCAGAACAAGTGTGATTATGGGAAAGTCACAATGTCAGAAGAACAAAACTTTAAAGGAAGCTGGGGCTTATTCAAAACTTTCACACCAATCTTTTTCAAGCTACTTATGAACCAGGAAAATAAACAGAAGAAGGGGAGGGTGCCTGTTTTGAGAAGATTCTAAGTGTTAATATTATGGGGAAGAGAACACAACTGGTCACCATCTCCTTTACAACAGGGTTGCCTCTGTCCAGGAGGAGGTCAGAACATCACTTCAGGACTATTTGTGTGTCATGTAGAAGCTAAGGAGAGGACAGTGATAGTGCGATATCATGCCTTGTAACTTGGGAACTAGCCATAGGTACCTCCATCCAAACTCTAAAATGAATATATTGACTAAAAGACAATGTCAGAGAAAAACCTCCCCCCTCCCACTGATCTTTCTCTTTAATCGGTTCCCTACTTCTAAATCCCAAATTATCTGGATGTTTTTAGATAGACTGTCATGCGGGTCAAACCCCTGAGCCAGCGTGAACGTTTTGACAAGTGCCTAAATGTAGGGATGCGTAGCTAGCAAACAAGAAAAAGACGAAATGATCAAAGAGTAAATAAGTACAATTCTGTTCCTGTCTAATGAAAAAGCACTAAATATAGTAGCCTGGGACAACAGTAAAGATGAATTATTAAAAACAACTCTTTTGATTCAAGAATGCCAGCACTTAATTAATGAACCTCAAAATGCATTCCCAATTCTGACTCTTCACCTATGATGGGCTTCTGTTCACAAAATTGAACTGTAGAACTTGGCTCGGTCGAGGAGGGCATACAAATACTAAGGACTGAGACACTAGACCTTTGTCCCATTGTCTCCTTACCTCTTAACTCAAGGATAAGAGCTGTTCTTTGGGGGATTGAACAAAAGCCGTAATGCTTGGATCTGCCTAACTGTATTTCCCTATTTCTTTCAGATAAAAGGCTCTTCCTATGCTGCAAACCCCAAAGCACAGCACAAAAATGATTCTCAAAGGCCGCTTACTCACAACACATTGATAAGCCATCAAACGCTAATACTACCTTTTACTAACACTCAGTAGAACACAGTGCTATATACTAGAATCTGATAGCTCGAAAGCCAATTGATGTCACCGACAGTGCTAAAGTGGTTCATGAATCTGAGATGACAACAGATGCTTTGAAAACGGAAACCCGGCTGGATTTTGATTGAACATGCTAATTTTCAAAAGAATCATTTGCTAGCTCAATTTTATACAGTGTAATCTGTTAAACTATTTGGAAATCACAGGGGCCAGTGATAAAATAATACTGAACTCAATTATCTATTATCAAAGGAAAAGATACCAGCCCCCCTTTGTCCCTTTGCAGGTGTATTGGAGAACACAATAAGAGGGGAACAGTGGGATGACTCCTAGGACAAGTGGCGATGTGCTCAGGAAGGGATTGGAGTGACTAAACAACAGAACTTGGGGGTATTCTCCTGTTGGTTTTACATTGAGATTAAAGCTTTAATTTCTGCCACTTGTGAAAAGAGAGTTAAACAAACAGCCACGGTCCTCAAGTCAAGAAAAAACTGAATTCTTTGTAATGGGGACCCATAGAGGATGAGATTAAGAATTCCCATCAGTCAGTTAACTTGAGAACATATTTAAGTGCGGGGTTCTCATAGTAGAGAAATATTTCTCTAGAGATAAGTTGCCTTTAGCTGCAGAAAATTAGACATAGAAATTCAGGACGTTTTTGGATTAATTAACAAATTGATGGCCACCCTTAACCTTCCTTCTCTGCTCAAGCATTTTAGAATTTCTACTGATTAAATCACAAGAGCAAAGATGGCCTGTGTGACCAGCATCAGTGATATGAGTGCTGGTCTCTAAATATAGTCTCTGTTTGCCTGGTATCTCCTCTGTGGAGTGTGGGAAGGCTCTTTAGGGATACAAGTGTTGACAGAGATTTAGCATTCATCAAGGCTGGGATTAGGGTCAAGTGAATGAGCCACTCACCTCAGGAATGGTGGCCACCAGAAAATTTCATAATTGAGATAAATCGTACTTAACATGATTATTTTAAAAATCAATGTGAAGACTTCCATGAGAAACAAAACAGTAAAATTTTGAAGGCCCTGCAGCCTTTGTCATTGGTTCTGGTCTGAGAGCCATGACCTCCCTCTTGTCCCCCAGGTCCCCTACCAGGTGGGTTTATGAGGGTTGACACAATGACATGCCAACAGATCAGGCAACCATAGGGTTTTTATATGCTATTTTTCTTACAAAGCTTTGTGTATTTTTACCACTTGGTTCAAAATATGGAGTCTATTTGAAACAGTGAATACAGAGGTGCACACTTCTTTTCCATTTATCTCAGCTGTGACCGTGTTTGTACTCTGAACGATTTAATATATCATTAATGTAAGCTATCTCATTATGCGCATCTGAATGTGAGAATAAAGACACTTAAAATTCCAAATATTTTTCCTATTTATGTTTTTAAATAGCAGCAGCAGCCCTGCAAGTGAACTGATTCTTCTTTCCCCCCAGTATTTAATTTGTAGTCCACCCTTTGAAATATGATTAACCAACCTTTTTACAAATCTAAAACGTGGGTTTTGTGTTTTAACTTAGGAATTTCATAGCTTGATTGACAAGCCGTCAGAAAGGTTAGGAAAAACTAAAGAATTTCATCCTTACTCTGGGCCAAAAGATCCCACTTAGAAAGCTGCCTACAGAGAAGCTTAAGAAAGATTTACTGGCAACGGGTTTTTTTTTGGGGGGGGGCCTTTAAAGCTCCTTTTTAATGGGTAACCCAAATGCCATTCTACTGCAGTCTGTAGACATCTAACAGCCGGAGAAACAGAGCTCCTTCTAATTGGCTATTTAGACGACGGCTGAGGTTACAGAGACCCCTCCAGAGAGCAGACATTTTGGAAATGTATCAGTGGAGAAAAGTGAGACCAAAAAAATCATTATATACTTTTCATAATTTTTCTTTTTAAAAAAAGTAAGGGTAGCAGTCTAACTACAGAGTCATCACATACTTGTTCTTTTTCTGTTTGTGACAAATCCACTCTTTTCCTCTGAGATTTCCCTGATTCAAGAAAAGCCAGATAGATTGTCCCATTTTAATTCCAAAAGGTTTTAGAGTACAATATTTAGAATATCCCACCCAATGTGAATATCTGAGAATGTCCACTTTTTTGGAGAGTTGGAGAAGGTTACAGTTTAAGAGTCAATGCAATTTGAGATGGCACTAATATCAAAAGTTTATAGGGGACTTAAATTATGAAGACAAAATAATTCCCTACTGGATCTATTTCTAAGGATTTCCCCCACTCCTGTTTTGATTTGCTGTCATTTGCTTTTAATTGGAATTGACCAGAAAAAAAATGTCTAAATTAACATATCATGAAGGTAAATACCTTACTCTGAAGATGACAGTCTAATGACTATTAGCCAACAATGGGAGAGAGCCCATGCCGGAAGAGGCAGGGAAATCACAGCTGTGAACTGTAAATGTAGGCCAGTGATAGTCAACCTGGTCCCTACCGCCCACAAGTGGGCATTCCAGCTTTCATGGTGGGCGGTAGCAGAGCAACCAAAGTATAAATACAAAGATAGATTTAACTATAATAAGTTATTTTATAAAGATTTGTTCTGCCAAACAGCAAAAATTCGACATAAAGTACTTGGTAAGTAATTATTATTATATGCTTTAACTTGCTGTAACTCTGCTTTAGAAATTTTATAAAGTTACTTCCCTACTTTATAAATCACCATTACTATGGAACCAGTGGGCAGTTAGAAAATTTTACTACTAACAGAGATACAAAAGTGGGCAGTAGGTATAAAAAGGTTGACTACCCCTGATGTAGGCAATTCTCTTCGTTAATGGAGTCACATGAATGAAGACTTCTAAGATAAACTCATGGTTCACTGTGAGGAGTAAAGGGTTTAGTCTGAAAGGCAATAGGATGGGAACAAGGGTGTTTCCAACAATTTGAAGGGACTTTCCTGAGAAGTGCTTCAGGCACGTCCCCTGGTAGTAGATCATATATGCAACTAAGTCCATAAACCTCTTCCAGTAGAATTTAATTACTTTTTCTCCTTCAAGAAGTCTTGTAGGCAATAAATAAACAGATTGGACTAGTGGATCAGCCATCAGGTAGAAAAACCAAAATTATGTTTGCATTTATTCTCTGACATTCCATGTTACACTCTGAAAGCCATTACACCATTTTAAAAGATGTAGGTGTCAATTCATGTAAAACATCAAATGTGTGTGTGTATTTTTAGAAGAGCTTATAGGCCTATGTTTTTATTTCCTTTATCAGCAAAAAGAAGAGATAAACAGACAAGCAAATTTCATGACAACTAGCAATAGAAAGAGGGAAAACGATGAAAAAGAAAATGTTGAAGAGACTATGTCAACACAAGAACTGACAGTACAAGGACTTTTAGCCATAAATCCTTTTATTATATACAAATTATGTTATTGAAAATGAATAATGTGCCTGACCTGTGGTGGCACAGTGGATAAAGCATCGAACTGGAAATGCTGAGGTCGCCAGTTCGAAACCCTGGGCTTGCCTGGTCAAGGCACATATGGGAGTTGATGCTTCCTGCTCCTCCCCCCTTCTCTCTCTCTGTCTCTTTCTCCTCTCTCTCTCTCCTCTCTAAAAATGAATAAATAAATAAATAAATGAATAAAATTGTGTGTGTCAACTATTTAAAAAAAGAAAATGAATAATATAAACCTATATTAACCCAAAAAAGTATGTGATGTGGGAGTGGAGAACTTGCAAATATATTTTTCTTAACTATGATTCTCTTCTTTTTCTGGCAATGTTATTTGAACACGAAAATGTTCTTTTATAAACATCCCCCTAAACTACCCCAATGAATATATTCAAGGGAGAATAAAAGGGAAAGATGATGAATCTATCTGCCTTTCCTTTCTTTTATAAAGGGGAAAGTAAAGCTTTTGTTATGTTGTCAGAAAAGGATAATTCATACTCCATTAGAGGTAGCTTTACCCCAAATAGTATTTTTATTTTTTTATTTTTTATTTTTTTTCATTTTTTCTGAAGCTGGAAACAGGGAGAGACAGTCAGACAGACTCTCGCATGCGCCCGACCGGAATCCACCCGGCACGCCCACCAAGGACCACGCTCTGCCCACCAGGGGGCGATGCTCTGCCCATCCTGGGTGTCGCCATATTGCGACCAGAGCCACTCTAGCGCCTGAGGCAGAGGCCAAGGAGCCATCCCCAGCGCCCGGGCCATCTTTGCTCCAATGGAGCCTTGGCTGCGGAAGGGGAAGAGAGAGACAGAGAGGAAAGCGCGGCAGAGGGGTGGAGAAGCAAATGGGCGCTTCTCCAGTGTGCCCTGGCCGGGAATCGAACCCGGGTCCTCCGCACACTAGGCCGACGCTCTACTGCTGAGCCAACCGGCCAGGGCCTCCAAATAGTATTTTTAAAAATCCATCAACATCATTTTTGTTTATAATCTCAAATGCTAGCAAGGGTCAAATGTGATATATATTGATATTTACATATACTTCTAGCTAATCAGAAATCTGGATTTGCATTTTCTGGAAATTGATTTAGTAATATCAAGCAAGATTCAGTTATTCTGTTAAGTGACATATCTTATAAGTCTATCCTAAAAGTAACAACCAGAAATGTAAGAAATTGTTTTGGATAAAAATACTTTAGAGCCCTTTAAAACAGTAAAGCTTTAAAAACCATCCGATTTTCCAATGCTAATATAATGGTTAAAAACATTTGGTATGTCTACTTAAATATTTTACAGTCTATCGTTAAAACTTAATGTAATGAAGAAAATACTCATAATGCAATTCATTTGCAGCATAAGCTCCTCTGTGAAACATACAGTTAAAGAAAAACTAGGTTGACATATCCTAATCAGATGCAGACAGAGCTTTTATTCTCACCTTATCTTCCTATTTCAAATACCCAGAGTGGACTGATTAATTAACAAAGCCATAATAGCAATAGGAAATAAGAGAAAGTACTATCATTACAAGTATAACCTTTCAGGAAACGTGAAAAGAAAAGAAAAGCAGATGGGATCTGATTGACAAAGAGAGAAAGTAGAGCCCAATGTAGAAACAAAAATGAGTGTCAAAAAAAAAAAAAATAGGGAGGGGTGTTGTTCTGGGCATCCTCAAAGTTCAAATGGACCCTCGCAAGAGTGGCATCTGAGTCCCTGTCTGGGCATCAGAGAAGACAGTTGGGCTGGCTGTGCTCCCTCCCACACCTGGTCATTAACCCCAATTAACAACAGAGTTGTTTGACCCTGTCTACACCAGTGCTTGCTCAAACAGGCAAGTGAACTGTGATGGGGAGGAGTCGACACTTTCCATCCTTCTGCTCGAACAGTGACACTGCTTTCTGCAATTCCCTAGAAATATGATGTTTCTTTGGGAGGTATTATTGGGGTCAGAGCATGAGAGAAATGGAGTAGCAAGCCATTTTTATTTGACCCTTTCTAAAATATTAACTCTTACTTAATACATACATATAAATTCAGTTAGCCACATAGCCTCAGGTTATGTTATGTAATAATAAAAACCAGCAGAATTATAGGGATAAATTTTAAAAAAAGAAAAAACACTCCCACTATCACTTTTAGACTTGAGAAATAGCCATAGAATGGATCTACGATCCTCCTGGACTCCCTGTGAGATGAATGTGGGCCAAGATGGTCTTTATGTCATGACTTCCATAACTGCCCTCTGACCCGTGCCCCACAGTTGTGTCCATGTCAGTCAGGAGGTAGTATTTAGTAACTCCCAGAGCTTCTGAACATTTCTATTTCCCTCATTCCCAGTAACCCTGGTAAATTGTTTCAAGTCTCTCCACTCAAGTCCTGGAAAAAGATTTATTTGTGGCTACTTTCAGGAATAATTTCATTTAAGGGCTCAGCCTCCCTGTCAATCAAGGGGCTCTGAGACGTGGTGAGAGGCAGCAAATCCCTACCCTACTCACTTGGATCAAGTCTATGCATAGCTGACCTAGAATTTTACAACCTATGTAGATCAAGCAGCACTTTAGACATCTAAGGATGTCATGGTCAATCTGCCTCCATCGCGGATGCTGTGGGTTCAGACTCAGAGCCCTTGCACATGAGTTCCACATGCACAAAGAATCATCTCCCAAGTCCGCAAAGATGAACTCAGCACACAGGGCATCTCTTGGAGATCTTTTTCTACCACTGAAATTGACATATACATGCCCTGCCTTCATTATTATGTTTTATATACTCATTAGAGCAATCTTCATTCATCAAAGTTATCACTTCCTTTGCTTGTTTGTTAAGGACCCACCTTCCATGGGTAGAATATAAGATTCAAAAAATCCAGGAATTTCTCTAGTGTGGCACCTAACCAGTGTCTTGTATGTAAAAAGCACATAATAAATATTTGTGAAATAAACAAGCAAATGAACAAGTAAACATGGAAAAGAGTTATGAGGTGTTAAACCTTAAAGTAGGAGAACTGGTCAATGTCAAGATCACTAGAATGTTTAAAAAAAAAAAAGAAAGGAATTTGAAAGACCAATTATAGGGTTTGACCAAAATATTCTAGAAAGCAATGATCAATCCTATCGATTTAGCTTTCCCACTCTGTTATCTCTCTTATTTCTTCTCTCCATTATTCTTGTTTGTAATAGAGAACATTACAGATAGTTTGAAGTATTTTTGTAGGATAGGGGTTACTATAATTTGGGATAAATGATCCATTCTTGGTAACTGAAATTGGGGAATATCGGCTCAAATATATTATTATTCTTTGTTTGCAAATAAATCCTAAAATGAAAAGAGAAACCAGTATTTCAATAAAAGTATTTTAAAGCAGTCATTCAGGATATTTTCCTGATGATCAGCTGAAAATCATCTAAACTTAGTTCTATTTGTGAAGACACATCAAAGGATGGCTCATTTAAACCAGGTGAACACATATTTATCGTTTTTTTATACAAAGAAGAATGCTATACATCTATTAACATTCACTGAACAAAAGAGCAAGATATATTGTGTGTCAACTTGACCAGTTAAAAGAACTCGGCAATGAATGATTATCAGTGTGCTAAAATAAAGTTTACTTAGGGATGATAAAATAAACTTCAATATTGATTTATGAGGGGGCTTTGAACAGGAAAATTCTCTGTAAACATGCGTACTCAATGGGCCATCAATAACTGTGGCCTTCCTGCTTCATTTATCCTGATGTATCCAAAGAGGCTAAAAATAAAACCAGATGCCTAGAGAAAAGTGTAAACAACATATCATTCTAATAAAAGTCTTCAGAGATCTCATTTTTAAAACCAAAACCACCTATTTGCCATTTACTTTTTGTGTCAAGTGTATTTATATTTGTTATGTATCTGTAAGCAATTTTCTCAGGAATGTATTTTTAGACTGCTGACAAAAATCTCTATTTCCTATAGTAAGTACAATCAATATTTAAATGAAAAAGAAAACATAACTGTACCCAAACTTTGAAAACTAAAGATTTATTCTAGAATAATCAGTTGCACCCAGAATTGTTTGATGAACATTTAAGTTAATATTGATTGAATTATATGGCTAAATGGCATTAAGGAGTCTGAGATTTTATTTACTTTGAATAAAAATATAAACATAAGTAAATATAATAACATTAAGTGATATACTGTACATAAATAATCATGGTGAAAAATCATTCCAAAACTAGATAATATGTATGAAATACTAAGCAAAATGTTGAGAGCAATTTTGCATATGATAATGGTGACAACGTAAATTATTACACATATGGATGAACATTGAAAAATTTTAAGTGAAAATGTTTTGTTAGGTAAGGCTATTTTTTAACAGTAAATTATATAACTTATAACAATCCAGTATTTGTGTTAATCAATAAAATCATATGAAACATTCCAAAACATCAACTTAGACAAATGGAACTGTTTGAAATGCAAAATAAAAAAAATACAGAAAAACAAATCAAATATATGATTAATGTAGAAGTGAAAATATAAAACCTTGAAAATTAAGAAAAAAGTTGGCAGCATATTCACTGCAAAATTGAAAAGTATACAAGCACTATTGCTAACTTTTAGAGAAATGGGAGGAGTATCTACAGAAAACATAATTCAAGAACTCAGATGTGAAAGCACCTCTACCATGATGGTTGCGTGAGCCAGGATCTCATATTATTCTTCCTTTTCTCTAGAATTTACAGAACTAATGACAAGAACAAAAGGTAAATATGCCATGAAAAGTTGAGTTCAACATCTTGTATAACTTGGCAGATGCCCTTACTATTATCACTCACACACAACAAAGAAGCTTGCTGGGCTGAGAGGACTTCCACACTGAATCTGAGGTACAGAAAGACACCTGATTTGAGAAGTCAGGTGGGAAGAGGTATGGTACTGGAGAACAGGCCCAAGTCACACATAGACGCCTTACAGGAAATTTGATCCTGCCCAAAACACCCACCATAAAGACACATGGTCCCCAGCAAAAGGGCTTTGGTCATTGAGAACCAAGTTTTGAGGAACTTTTGCTGTGGATCAAATTTTTCCGTGGAAGTTCTGGACAGGACCAGGTGCCCAAAACATCCATGAATATATCTGATACACACCAAATGTGGATATTTGTTCCTAGTAAAAAAAGCCCATGCTTAGGAAAGGTCCCTGGGTTCAAATCGTCCAGAATGTTGACTTCTACTTCGGGTTTACAAGATTAATACATAAAAAATACTGTTGCATTTTATTTCCCACAAAATAATACCTCATTGCCATCCAGGGCTGAACTGGAAAGAAAGATAACACAATAAAAAGAGGTCTGACAGATTGTTAATATAAATATTTACATCAGGAAAGTTGCAGATGGGCAGATGTTCAGAGACCCATGTCCCATATATCTATATGCAGATATAATACAGAAAGTAGGAAATTCACAGAGGTCAGAGGAAAGCCATATATGTAAATGATCCAAAGAATCTTCTTGCCCTCATAGGTATTAATTAGCTAGCATTGGCTTTAAGAAAATTAATGTTTAGCATTGACTTGGAAGTTAAGAATTGCTAAATTTACCAAATTACGATGTACCTGGTTTCTTCTTTTTCCTTTTGTCATGGTGTCCCACAGTTTATTATCTAAGTAACTGTTTGGGCCGATGTTTATTTTCTGTTCTATAAACAAATATCAGGAATTGTATTTTAAGAACACTTCAAAATTTCAAGCAATTTTAACTCAAAAGTGTTGAGACATTTGCCACAGAAACATAAAGCTAAAATTGGCTACAGCAAACATACGTCTCCAGGTCACTTTTAACATGATTAGAAGGAAAATAAAATGAAATCTCCCAAACCTCCCTCTTTAAACTAGAACAGTTTTTCTTTATACGTTTAAGTTTGTTAATTGCATATCTAAGCCTTTTCCTCAGAAGTCCTTACTTGTAATACAGGCTTTAGCTCAATTACTTCTCCTAGAGATTTTTCTGAGCCAATGGCCATACAATAATTTGGTCTTATTATTAAAATAATTACAGCAATATATTAAATATTATCAAATTAAATAAGGAGAGAGTAAGGACTAGTTGCCTGTGATTAAAAAGAAAAATGGTTTCTAGAACAAAAACATGATTATAAATAACCTTAAGAAAAGAAAGAACACTATTCCAGCCACGTGGTGCTCCATGATCTCACATATCACTTATATGTGAGAACTAGAGAAAAAGGATGATATAATGAGTTAATAAGAAAAAATCTGTAAGTCAGTTACAAAATCAAATGATAAACTACAAGGAAGCTAATCTTGTATGCAATTCTATTCCTTAATTTTTTTAGAAGAATAAAAATAAAAGAAAGTTGACTGAATTTATTATTATATTTAAATTGGACATGGGCTGTACCAGCTATATATTATATATATGTACATATATAATTATTATATATCATATATGAATAAGACATAGAAAGTCGTTGGCCAGAGGAAGAGGGGGAAGAAACAGCAGTCGTATTTCTCAGGTAAGTAAACTTCCCTGAACCCCAAACATAACATTTATCACTAGAAGTAACAGGGATACTGTTGGACAACATGACTCAAGGCCTGTAAATTTTCAAAAATTTCAAGGAGAATTTTTTTTTAAATCCTTCTGCCTGAGAAAATCTCTACTTAATGTTATATGTTTATGAAAAGGTCAGTTGCTAAGAAACTGAAGAGAGAAAACCTGATGGTAGAAAAAGCAAGATTTCCCATGAATATGTCGTTTTCATTGAGTTCCTATAGCTTTTTATATATACTTGAATCCAGAGAGTATTTAGTGCAAAATATCCAAACATTTCATTATAATAATGTCATTGCAAATTGTACTTCTTTTCAATACACAATTGACCCATGAACATCATGGGTTTAAACTTATGGGTCCACTTACTTGTTGACTTTTTTTCCAATAAATACTATACATGTACTTTCTCTTCCTTATGATTTTGTTAAGATTTCCATTTCTCTAGATTAGTTTATTATAATACAGTATATAATACATATAACAAACAAAATATATGTTAATGAACATGTATGTTATTGATAAGGCTTCCAGTCAATAGTAAATTATTAGTACTCAGGTTTGGGAGAGTGAAGTTATACACAAATTACCAACCGTGCAGGAACCAGCACCCCTAACTTCAGTGTGCTGCAAGGATCACCTGTAAATATGACTTATCTCTTTATCCTTTTTATGTGAAATTGCATCTATTATATTGTCAGCATTGTAGCCTTAGCTTTCCTGTAGAATGCATTTACCATAAGGTGGTCTCCACCTCACTTTCATATTTTCTATGCAGTTTGACTTTACAGATTGTTTCTAGTTGGCTTCATTATTAATCTGGTCTGCAAATTTGACCTCTAATAATCACCTAACAAAAAGAATATTCTTTCGGTGCCAATCACTGTTCTAGTACCTGGAGATACAGCATGAACAGAACAAAACCCCAGCTTTTATTAGGTTATGTTCTAGGGGGAAGAAACTGACAATAAACAAATAATACATATGTAATATTTTGGGTCTCAGTAAGTACCGTGAAGAAACATAAAGCAAGATAGACAACAGGTGTGCATTCGCCATACTATCTGATTAAAGCATTATATCTTATACAAGGACTGCTGCACACTATCTAAAAAGAAAAAGAAAATTTAGAAAATGGGACAAAAATCAAAAGTACAATGTAAAAAATCAAATGCAGCTTTTTGAAGGATTATATAGAATTTTCTGTCACGCAGGTTCTTATACTTTTTTTTTTGTATTTTTTTGTATTTTTCTGAAGCTGGAAACGGGAGGCAGTCAGACAGACTCCCGCATGCACCCGACCGGGATCCACCCGGCACACCCACGAGGGGCGATGCTCTCCCCATCCGGGGCGTCGCTCTGTCACGACCAGAGCCACTCTAGCGCCTGGGGCAGAGGCCAAGGAGCCATCCCCAGCGCCTGGGCCATCTTTTGCTCCAATGGAGCTTTGGCTGCGGGAAGGGAAGAGAGAGACAGAGAGGAAGGAGAGGGGGAGGAGTGGAGAAGCAGATGGGCGCCTCTCTTGTGTGCCCTGGCTGGGAATCAAACCCGGGACTTCCGCACGCCAGGCCGACGCTCTACCACTGAGCCAACCAGCCAGGGCCAGATTCTTATACTTCTGTATATAAATTTCAAAAAATGACACGGTAAGAATATTAAAACAGGCCTTGGCTGGTTGGCTCAGTTGGTAGAGTGTCGGTCCAGTGTTTGGATGTCTTGGGTTTGATTCCCAGTCAGGGCACATAGGAGAAGCATCCACATGCTTCTCTATCCCTTCCCCTCTTGCTTCTGTTTCTCACTCTCTTTCTCTTTCCCTCCTGCAATCATGGCTTGATTGGAGCAAGTTGGCCCTGGGCACTGAAGAGGGCTCCATGACCTCTACCTCAGGCACTAAGAAGAGCTTAGTTACTGAGCAACAGAGCAGCACCACAGATGGGCAGAACATCGCCCTCTAGTGGGCTTGCTGGGTGGATCCCAGTCAGGGCACATGATAGAGTATCTCTCTGCCTCTCCTTCTCTCACTGAATTTTTAAAAAGTGAAAAAAAATAATATTAAAATATCAAGTTTTCAAATAAGTTATGAACATAAATTTTTTAGTGTTCCAATAGTCTAGATTTGTTAAAGGGAAAGTAGAAAAAAATTGTGCAATTCATTGGTTCAATGTGTTTTCTTTTTCTTATATGTATAAATTATCTGTCCATAAACTTGTGCCTTCTCAAAGAGCATGACTTTTCACTGTTCTAAATATATATCATGAATAAACAATTCACCAATCATCCAAATAGATCAAAATTTGTCTAACTCAAGGATCAAAAGGCAAATGGCAAAGATCCAGATGAGTCTGTATACACTGGATTCCCCTCCTGTTTATGTTTAGTAACAAAATTGAGGAAAGCCACAGCTACGACCTCAAAAGCCTATATCCAAGAAAAGTCATATACTACCTTAAAAACTTCACGAACCACATATCCTGTTCACACACAAAACTATTGTTGGTTATATCAAAAGAATTCTGTGTGCAAAGATTGTAAAAATCAAGTCATGTTCTGCGAACAATACTTTTAGAGTTTTTATTTAAATCTTTGAGTCATAAAATTGCACCTGCACTTGAAATGGGTCTTACCCATCATCCAAGCACTAAGTCAATGTGTACATAATTGTACCCGCAAATGCAACACTGAAGCAATGGAGTTAAATTTAAAAAAAGAAATCTGTCAGAATTGTAATGGAAAAACAACTTGCAGATGTATTCTGTATTTATTTTAAGTGCCACTTTGTACTTGCTTGCATATTCTATTTTATTTTCCACTAAAAATCATCCCATTATGGAATGTTTTGTCATTTTCTCATATTAGTATGTGGCTTGAACACTGTAACATACATTTTCATTAAATGTTTAAAAGTTTGCACTTTTATTTTGAACATGACAACAGTAAAACACAAGTCTAATTCATTGGAAGGTATCACAATAAATCTATGACATTACAGCAGTCTCATAAAAATACATTTAATTAATTTAAGGGCTCAAAGATCCACATTTTAATCAGGCACATCATCTGTTTTGTTAGGATATCTGACTACTATGTGCTATCACCTGTCACAGGGATGAATATAGTAAGTGGATCAATAGAAAAGACATAGAGTGGAGTACACAAAGGAAAAATGGATGCACAATAGAAAAGAAAGATTAATATGCATAGCTAGCTTTGCTGGATGTAGGTATGCCAAGCTTCGAGGGTACCTTACAGCATTCAAATTATATCTTTAAAAAAGAAAGACTCGCCCTGGCCAGTTGGCTCAGTGGTAGAATGTCAGCCCAACATGTGGATGTCCTGGGTTTGATTCCCAGCCAGGGCACACAGGAGAAGCACCCATCTGCTTCTCCACCCCTCCCCCTCTTGCTTTTCTCGCTCTCTCCCCCCCTCCTCCTGCAGCCATGGCTCGACTGGAGCAAGTTGGCCCTGGGTGCTAAGAATGGCTCCATCATCTCCACCTCAAGTGCTAAGAAGAGCTCGGTTGCTAAACAGATCAGCAGAGCATCGGCCCCTAGTGGGCTTGCTGAGTGGATCCCAGTTGGGGTACATGTGGAAGTCTGTCTCTCTGCCTCCACTCCTCTCACTGAAAAAAAAGAAAAGAGGCCCTGGTCAGTTGGCTCAGTGGTAGAGCGTTGGCCTGGCATGCAGGAGTCCCGGGTTCAATTCCTGGCCAGGGCACACAGGAGAAGCACCCATCTGCTTCTCCACCCTTCCCCCTCTCCTTCCTCTTTGTCTCTCTCTTCCCCTCCTGCAGCCAAGGTTCCATTGGAGCAAAGGTGGCCCGGGCGCTGAGGATGGCTCTATAGCCTCTGCCTCAGGCGCTAGAATGTCTCTGGTTACAACAGAGCAAAGCCCCAGATGGGCAGAGCATCGCCCCCTGGTGGGCATGCCGGGTGGATCCCAGTCGGGCGCATGCAGGAGTCTGCCTGCCTGCCTCCCTGTTTCCAACTTCAGAAAAATAAAAAAAATCTAAAAAAAGAGAAAAAAGAAAAGAAAGACTCAATATCAGAAATTTAGGAATTCATTTTATAATCACAGAAAAATAGAAAATTAAAACCAAAATAAAGTGGAAAGAAAATAAATAAATAAAAATAGAAAATATACAATAGAGAAAATGAACTAAGCCATAGCTGATGGTTTGAAAACTCTTTTAAGCTTGAAAAAAATCACTGGCAATATCTATTAAGAAAATAAAGCACTGTTTCCAAAATCAGGAATGCAAAGGAAGACATCCATAAGATTATGAAGACAACAGACGTATGATCATGAAAATGCTATGAAATGAATACTGCCTCTAAATTTCAAATTTTATATGCAATGGGTCAATCTCTCAAGACTCAGCTTAAACTGAAACATGAAGAAATAGAAATTATGGATAATGACCCATCAAAGGTATCTTAAAATTAAAGTATAATCCTATCAAAAAAGTAAAGCCTATTAAAAGTTTTAGTTCTAGGTTGAGACGGCTTTACTGGTAAATGATTCCAGGCATATAAGGAACAAAAAAACACTCATTCTGCAAACATTCACCCAGAGAATAAAAAACGAGGCTCACTTCCCAGCTACTTTTATGGAACTGGCACAACCTTGACACCAAAACTTGACAAGAATATGTCAACAAAGAAAAATATCCAAGCCAGTGTCTTCCATTCACATAGATGCCACAATCCTAATCAAAATATTAGTAAAACATATCCAGTGATATTCATTTTAAAAAGTGTATCAGGATCAAATTAGGTTTATTCCAGGAATTCCATCAGAAGGACCAGGTGCATTCAAAGGAACTGATATCTACGTTCTGACTCAAAGGTCTACAAATCTCAGTGAACTGAGCTCTTCCTACAGCACCCTGATTTCTTTTTTTTTTTTTATAATTTTATTTTTTTAATGGGGTGACATCAATAAATCGGGATACATATATTCAAAGATAACAAGTCCAGGTTATCTTGTCGTTCAATTATGTTGCATACCCACCACCCAAAGTCAGATTGTCCTCTGTCACCTTCTATCTTGTTTTCTTTGTGCCCCTCCCCACCCCCTATCCCTCTCCCATTCCCCCCTCCCCCCCGTAACCACCACACTCTTATCAATGTCTCTTAGTTTCACTATTATGTCCCACCTACGTATGCACCCTGATTTCTAATCCCCGCCATACAGCAGGTGCACCATGTGTCCGGCTTCAGACAGCCCAGACAGAAATCCCATACCGCCCTCTCAGCCGGAACGCACAGAGTACCCCAGACCTGATTCACACCCCAACATTCACTGGTCCAGAGAAAAAAATGTGTCGCTGTTGCAAGTGGAACAGAAAACAAGTTCCTTATCCCTTATCAAGTTCCACAAAGTAGAGCATTCCTTCTTAGTTTATTGGCAATAGAAGTTTCTCACACCAATCACAACTTAGATAACTTTAAAACAAGAAAGGCATTAGCATCTTTATTACAAATGTAATTGGTTTTCTCTTAGTTTTTTATGTGGGGATAGGGTCACTAGTTAAAATACACCACTGTAAAATCTGCAATTTAAATTTCATTTCATGCTGCATTGTACAGATAGTTTACATAAATAGCATCCATTAATCATTTAAAACAAAGGTTAAATGTAAATTAGGATCCTGCTATTTATTTCTATGATTATTTATGATTTTCTGGAAAAGTTTTCTTTTTCTCGGGGTGAAGGGATTGTTTTTGAAAGTAAAATATCTTTAAATTAAAATTGATAACTTCCAGAAATCGATTGCACTGGAGGGAGGGCTGTAGTGTTGTCAACAGTATTTGAAGTTAAAAAAGCACATTGACTCCCAGTCACAATTTTAACTGTGTTGTGATTTAATTATTAAATATCTTTCTTCAGGAGTCCTAGCTAGTCATATTATTTTTTTCTCTTTTTCTTTTTTTTTTTAATTTAGACAATTAATTTTAATGAGGTGACATTGATTAATTAGGGTACATAGATTCAAAGAAAACAACTCCAGGTCATTTTGACATTTGATTATGTTGTATATCCATCACCCAAAGTCAAATGGTCTTCCATCACCTTCTACTTGGTTTTCTTTGTGCCCCTCCCTTGCTCCCACCATTTCCTTCTCCTCCCTTCCCCTCCCCCTAATAACCACCACACTCTTGTCCATGTCCATGAGTCTCAATTTTGTGTCACACCTATGTATGGCATCATACAGTTTTTTTTCTGATTTACTTAATTTCACTCAGTATAATGTTATCAAGGTCCATCCATGTTATAAATGATCCGATGTCATTATTTCTTATGACTGAGTAGTATTCCATAGTATATACGTACCACATCTTCTTTATCCAGTCATCTATTGAAGGGCTTTGTGGTTGTTTCCATGTCTTGGCCACTGTGTACAATGCTGCAATGAACAAGGGGGCGCATGTGACTTTACATACCAATGTTTTTGAGTTTTGGGGGTATATACCCAGTAGAGGGATTGCTTGGTCATATGGCAGTTCTATTTTTAATTTTTTGAGGAACCACCATACTTTCTTCCATAATGGTTATACTACTTTACATTCCCATCAACAGTGGATGAGGGTTCCTTTTTCCCCACAGCCTCTCCAACACTTGTGATTACCTGTCTTGTTGATAATAGCTAATCTAACAGGTGTGAGGTGGTATCTCATTGCCGTTTTGATTTTCATTTCTCAAACAGCTAATGAAGATGAGCATCTTTTCATATATCTGTTGGCCATTTGTATTTCTTCCTGAAAGAAATGTCTGTTCATGTCCTCTTCCCATTTTTTATTGGATTGTTTGCTTGTTTGTTGTTGAATTTTATGAGTTCTTTGTATATTTTGGATATTAGGCCCTTATCTGTGATATTGTTTGAAAATATCGTCTCCCATTTAGTTGGCTGTCTGTCTGTTTTGTTGTCAGTTTCTCTTGCTGTGCAAAAGCTTCTTAGACTAATGTAGTCGCATTCATTTATCTTAGCCTTCACTTCCCTTGCCTTTGAAGTCAAATTCATAAAGTGCTCTTTATGGCCAAGGTCCAGGAGTTTAGTACCTATGTTTTCTTCTATGTGATTTATTGTTTCAGGTCTTATATTTAGGTCTTTGATCCATTCTTAATTAACTTTAGTATAAGAGGACAAACTGTAGTCGAGTTTCATTCTTTCACATGTGGCTTTCCAGTTTTCCCAGCATCATTTATTAAAGAGGCTTTCTTTTCTCCATTGTGTGTTGTTGGCCCCTTTATGAGAGATTATTTGACCATATATTTGTTGTTTTATTTCTGGGCTCTCTATTCTGTTCCATTGGTCTGAGTGTCTACTTTTCTACCAGTACCATACTGTTTTGATTATCATGACTCTATAATATAGTTTGAAGTCAGGTACTGTAATGCCCCCAGCTTCATTCTTTTTCCTTAGGATTACTTTGGCTATTTGGGATTTTTCATAGTTCCATATAAACCTGATGATGTTTTTGTTCCATTTCTTTAAAAAAATGACATTGGAATTTTGATGAGAATTGCATTAAATATGCTTATTGCTTTGGTTAACATGGTCTTTTTCATTATATTAGTTCTTCCTATCCAAGAACAAGAAATATTTTTCCATTTCATTGTATTTTTTTCAATTTCCCTTAACAATGCTTTGTAGTTTTCATTATATAGGTCATTTACATTCTTTATTATGTTTATTCCTAGGTATTTTACTTTTTTTTTTTTTTGCAACCATGAAGAGGATTATTTTTTTGAGTTTGTTTTCTGATGTTTCATTGTTGGCATATAAGAAGACAACAGACTTCTGTATTTTAATTTTGTATCCTGCAACCTTACTGTATTGGTTTATTGTTTCTAATAGTCTTTTTGTAAAGTCTTCGGGGTTTTCAATGTATAGGATCATATCATCTGCAAAAAGTAAAACCTTTACTTCTTCTTTCCCAATGTAAATGCCTTTTATTTCTTTCTCCTGTCTGATTGCTCTGGCTAGAACTTCCAGCACTACGCTGAATAAGAGTGGAAAGAGTGGACAACCTTGTCTTGTGCCTCAGTTTTATGCCATTTAATATGATGTTAGCTGATGGTTTGTCATAAATGACCTTTATTATGTTGAGATATTTTCCTTCTATACCTATTTTGTTCAGTGTTTTAAACATAAAATGGTATTGTATTTTATTGAATGTCTTTTCTGCATCTATTAATAGAATCATATGGTTTTTGTTCTTTGTTTTGTTGATATGGTGTATTACATTAACTGTTTTACGTATGTTGAACCATCTTTGTGATTCTAGGATGAATCCCACTTGATCATGATGAAGTATTTATTTAATGTATTGTTGTATTTGATTTTCTAGTATTTTGTTTAGTATTTTAGCATCTGTATTCATTAGAGATATTGGTCTGTAGTTTTCTTTCTTTGTGTTGTCCTTGCCAGGTTTTGGTATGAGGGTTATGTTAGCCTCATAAAATGTGTTTGGAAGTATTTGCTTCTTCTTCAATTTTTTGGAAGACTTTGAGTAAATAGGAACCAAGTCTTGTTTGATAGAATTCACTAGTACAGCCATATGGCCCTGGACTTTTATTTTTTGCAAAGTTTTTGAGAGTTGTTTCTATATATTTCCTCCCTGCTTATGGGTCTGTTCAGGCTTTCTACTTCTTCATGACTCAGTCTAAAAAGATTGTATTGTTCTAGGAATTTATCCATTTCTTCTAGATTGTTAAATTTGGTGGTATATATAGGTTTTCATAGTATTCTACAATAATTCTTTGTATATCTATTATATCTATGGTGATTTCTTCTCTTTCATTTTGGATTTTGTTTATATAAGTCCTTTCTCTTTTTTCCTTGGTGAGTCTTGCCAAGGGTTTGTCAATTTTGTGGATCTTTTAAAAGAACCAGCTCCTTGTTCTATTGATTTTTTCTATAGTTTTTGTTCTCTATTTCATTTATTTTTGCTCTGATTTTTATTATTTCCTTTCTTCTGCTGGTTTTCGGTTGCCTTTGTTCTTCTTTTTCTAGTTCCTTAAAATGTGAAGTTAAGTTGTTTACTTGGGCTCTCTCTTGTTTGTTCATATAGGCCTGTAGGGATATGAGCTTCTCTCTTATTACTGCTTTTGTTGCATCCCAGAGATTCTAATGTCATATTGTCATTTTCGTTTGTATGTATGTATCTTTTTATCTCTGCTTTTATTTCTTCTTTGACCCACTCATTTTTTAGAAGTATGTTGTTTAATTTCCACATTTTTGTAGGTGTGTTTACTTCTTTTTTGCAGTTGAATTCTAATTTCAAAACATTATGGTCACAGAATATGCTTGGTATAATTTCAATCTTTCTGAATTTGTTGATGTTATTTTTGGCCCAACATATGGTCAATTCTTGAGAAGGTTCCATGTACACTGGAGAAAAATGTATATTCTGGTGCTTTGGGATGAAATGTCCTGTAGATGTCTATCATATCCAATTGTTCTAGTATTTTGTTTAAGGCCAATATTTCTTTATTGATTTTCTGTTTGGATGAACGATCTAGAGCCGTCAGTGGTGTATTGAGATCTCCAAGTATGACTATATTTTTGTAGGTTTTTGTTTTTAGGTCAGTTAGTAGATGTCTTATATATTCTGGTGCTCCTTGGTTTGGTGCATATATTAGGAAGTATTATGTCTTCTTGATTCAATGTCCCTTTTATCATTATGAAATGACCATCTTTGTCTCTGATTATCTTTGCTGTCTTGTAGTCAGCATTTTGCAACCTTTCACTTTGAATTTGTTTTTATCCTTGTAGCTTAGATGTGTTTCTTGAAGGCAGCATACAGTTGGATTTTCTTTATTAATCCACTCTGTTATGCTCTGTCTTTTTATTGGTGAGTTCAATCCATTTACATTTAGTGTAATTATTGACACTTGAGGGTTTCATAATGCCATTTTATTTATTGCCTTCTGATAGCTTTGTATCTTGTTTGGTTCTTCTGTTTTTCTATCATTTGTTTTTCTTTGGTTGTATTCCATACTTCTTTCCTGTTTCTTCTGTTTTTAATCTATGTGTTTCTGTGGTGATTTTTTTCAGGGGTGGTTACCATGGAGTAATAGAAAGGATACATGTCATGTTCACTGTAGTACATTATCTCATGAGTGCTTCTGCACTCCACCCTCCTTTGCTACTGTTAGTCTTTGTTCTCTCCCCTTTTTTGTTTTTGTTGTCAGAGATTAATCTTGTTTTTATTGTGATCTTGATGGAGCTTTTACTTGTAGTTTTGATTTGTTTTTTTCTTTGTATCTGGTTGGATAACTCCCATTAGTATTTCTTGAAGTGGGGGTTTTCTGATGATAATTTTTTTTATCACTCATCTTTTCTATATCTGTGAATGTTTTTATTTCTCCTTCATATTTGAAGGATAGCTTTGATGGATATAGTATTCTTGGCTGGAAGTTTCTCTCTTTCAGAACTTTAAATATTGGGGTCCACTCTCTTCTGGCTTATAGAGTTTCTGCTGAGAAAGCTGATGATAATCTAATGGCCTCCCTTTATATGTTGTATTCTTCTTTTCCCTGGCTGCCTTGAGGATTTTTTCTTTGTCATTGGCTTGTGATAATTTCATTATGATGTGCCTTGGAGTAGGTGTGTTTGGGTTAAGATAACTCTGTGTTCTGTTTGCTTTTTGAATTTGAGACTCTAATTCTTTCCACAGGCTTGGGAAGTTCTCGTCTATTATTTGTTGGAATATGTTCTCCATTCCATTTTCTCTCTCTTCTCCTTCTGATATACCCATTATTCTTATGTTGCTCTTTCTGATGGAGTCAGACAATTCCTGCAGGGCTTTCTTATTTTTTTTATTTCGTGAGTCACTCTCATCTTCTCTCTGTAGTGTCTCTAGTTGCCTGTCTTCTATGTCACTAATTCTCTCCTCTATCTGGCCTGTTCTATTAACTAAGCTTGTTACCTCATTTTTCAGTTCATGAATTGAGTTTTTTTTATCTGTTTGATTTATTTTCATAGTTTCAATTTCCTTGGTGATGTATTCTTTTTGTTGATTTTTAGCTCTCTAAATTGCCTTTTCATGCTTTATTGTATTTCCCTGAGTATTTTTAAGACTTCAATTTTTAAGTCTCTGTCATTTAACTCCAGGGTTCCCAAGCAATTGAAATTTTTTTCTATAGATTTTCCCTCATCTGTCTGAGCTACATCTCTGTTTCTTGTATCCATGATATTTGATTTCTTTTTCCTTAATGGTATTTGAGAGTAGTATTGTTAATAACACTAATAAGAGATGACTTTTAAAAAATTGAAGAAACCACATAGAACAGAGAGCCTGAGTTGGGGGGAAATGACAAAGATATTAAAAAAAGGATGTAAAAAACACACAAAATGCCACAAAGAAAAAATTTTAATCCAGAATAAAATAATTTGTTTGTAAATGACAACTCGATGAGAGAAAGGGAAAGAGAAAAGAAGAAAAAAAAAGTTAAGATTTTTGGAATGTAACCCTCATAAAGAAAAACAAGTATGGAAAATGTAACTCCTATGGATAATGAAGTTCAAAATGAAAGGGAAAGAATAAGATGGAAAGAGGATAAAATGACTAAAGTGGAAAGAAAAAGATGAAAAAGATAGAAAAAATGTGATTTTTCCTGGTTTTGAGAAGTTATCTTCTTCTTTTTCCTTTTTTCTTTTTCTTTCTGGCCAGTAGCACTGTACCACAGGTTTTGTCCCTGTGGCACTCTTGAGTAGAGATTTGCAATTGATATGTTGCTATAATGATGACATAAGCTAGGCCTCAATCCCGTTGGTAGGTGGGGCTTGTTAGAGTTTGCAGGCTTCGACAATGGGAGAGTATTTTTCTGGTGCCTCTCCCCCGTCTCTGCTTTCTGAGCAAGCAGCCTGGGGACCCAGCTGTGAAGTTGCCCCAGCCACTGCTTGTAGAGCAAGAGGCCCTAAGAGCTGCCAAGGTCCCCTTCCAGCTCCACTCAAAGCACAGGTCTGGGTAAGGCTTTGCCAACCAGAGCCACTAGTGTAAGCAGGCAGGGCAGAGTGCTAACTGCTTTTCATGTGCCTTTCTAAGGGCCTCTGGGTATGTCCAGTATGCCTCAGCCCTCCACAAGTCTACTCTCCACAGGCTTCTTCTTTGTGCCGTTTGGAAGCCCGCAGCCTAGCCCCCACAACTTCCACAGTGCTCTCTGAGGTCTGCTCCATGGGAATGCACTTTGTAACCTGTATCAGCTGGCAGGAAGTTGCCCCAGCCACTCCCTGTAGAGCAAGAGGCCCTAAGAGCTGCCAAGTCCCTCCTCCAGGTCCGCTCAAAGCACAGTTCTGGGTAAGGCTTTGTCAACCAGAGCTGCCAGCGTAAGCAGGCAGGGCAGGGAGCTGACTGCTGGTCAGACTCCTTTCTAAGGGTCCTTGGGTATGTCTAGCTTGCCTCAGCGCTCCACGGGTCTGATCTCCATAGGCCTCTCACTTGGGCTTTGTTTGGGAAGCCCACAGCCCAGCCTACACAACTTCCGCAGTGCTCTCTGAGGTATGCTCCGTGGGAAAGTGCTTTGTAACCTACATCAGCTGGCAGAGGCACCCCACCCAGACAGGTCCAGGCCTAGGGATCCCGGCCCTTATGCACTTCCCGTGCTGTTGGTCAGGGAGCCAGGACCACACAGAAACTCTGGCTACAACCACGTAGCCCACTGTTGACAGTCTCCGGCCTAGCCCCTCCATCTGTGAATATGTGCACCCACGCCAGGGGCACCAGGCGGAGCCACTAACACACTGCCCACAATTGCAGACCAGGAGTGAACAAAGCCCAAAGCCGCTCTGGTGCCGGCCTCTGCAGGCAACCCGATGGGCCACCTCTGCCGGAATCTGCTGCTTACTCTAGCTCTGAGTCTGCAATCTCAGGCTGAGCCATGGTCATGCTCTCTCCTCGGCTTGATCTTCTGCCCTAGCCCAGCTTCTTCCCTCGTTCCCAGCTTTCCTTTCCTCTCATTTCCAGGTGAAAGTGGCCCTTCCTCAGGTCAGTGAGAAAAGCAGAATACTCAGTTCTTCATCTTATTTCCTTCAGAGTGGATTATATATTCAGCCACCTTTTTGCCCAATCATACCTTTGTTTGGTGTATATGTATTTCAGATGCTCCTGAGGTTGTCTTTCTGTCTTTAGTTGTTGAATTTGTTGAAATTTCAGGGGGAGATATCAGGAGCACCTTTCACAGCACCATTTCTCTGACCTAGCTAGGCATATTAAATAACTACCCTGAACATAAGTTTGAGAAAAACATTTTTTCTAGTGGCTGTAACTTTTTTAAGAGAATTAGAATATTGGTTTATCTTTTAGTTTATTAAACACAAGAAGATAGTAAATGGAATATTAATAGAAGTCAGTAGAGACTACTTCATTTGAGCTGCACTGACAAAGAGAAAAAAATTTCTAGATAAACACTTTGTTTTAGTGGTCTGTATAAATTATTATTTATCCTTTTATTAGGAAATACTTTAGTAGTTGACCAACTTTTTTCTCTTTCTAAACTACTATTCTCACGTTATCAAGGTCTGTTTCTTTTAAGTATTATTTTTAAATTAAATTGAATGGGGTTTACATAGATTTTGGGAGAACATCATAATGTTTGAACTGTTGATTGTGTTATTTCTGATGGTTTTACTCTTTATTCACAGCTTTGATATGATATTCATGTCAAGAAAGATAAGTCTGAATTTTAGGAAATGAGAAGTTAAACAATTACATATTTTAACATTTTTCTAAAGTTCAAAATAAAGGAGTAAAAGATACTACTTCTGAATTAAAGTTATCTAAAAGAAATAGTACTTTGATGTGTGGCATCACATTATGTAATTAAGAACACAAATCAGTTTACTCTAATAAAAGTTATGAGAATGTGGCCTCTTTCTCCATCTCAAAAGAGCTTCTTAAAATGTACATGTAGTTTGGACATGCTGGACCAAGGGATGTTTTGCATTTTAGATGGGACGGAGCAGGGTGGCAAGGGGTTTTATCACGCTATTCACAATGGCACACGATGTAAAATTTCAGAATTCTTTTTTTTTTTTTTTTTTTGTATTTTTCTGAAGCTGGAAACTGGGAGGCAGTCAGACAGACTCCTGCATGCACCCAACCGGGATCCACCCGGCACGCCCACCAGGGGGCGATGCTCTGCCCATCTGGGGCGTCGCTCTGTCGTGATCAGAGCCACTCTAGCGCCTGGGGCAGAGGCCAAGGAGCCATCCCCAGTGCCCGGGCCATCTTTTGCTCCAATGGAGCCTCGGCTGCAGGAGGGGAAGAGAGAGACAGAGAGGAAGGAGAAGGGGAGGGGTGGAGAAGCAGATGGGTGCCTCTCCTGTGTGCCCTGGCCGGGAATCGAACCCGGGACTTCCACACACCAGGCCGATGCTCTACTGCTGAGCCAACCGGCCAGGGCCAAATTTCAGAATTCTTTATCCTGAAATCTATCATTTAATATTTTCAGATTGCAGTTGACTGTCGGGAATTACAATCGCAGAAAGTGAAACAAATAAACAGGGACAATGGACTTTAATTATGCTCTAAACACATTTTGTGTTGCTCTTGACTAATCCAAGAAAGCAATTATGCTTTAACTCTCTCTTTCTGGGGATATAGTAATCAAAATGCATTAATATGTTAAAAAGGTACATGAATAAATTCAGTGTCACTTAGAGACTGAAAGTCAAGAAGCCAGGTTCAGGAATTTATTTTCAGGACTTGGGTGAAAGTAAAGCTTGTGGTGAAGCCAATCTAGAGAAGTTCCTGTTTGAATCTAGGTTTCCATTGCTATCTCTGAACACAACATAGCTTGCCTTTGAAGTCTCACACTTGCATCTTTAAAATAAGCAAAGTCTGCATTTTAATATCTCCTGTAAACATGAAGCAATGCTTCGGGCAAGTACACAAAAGGAAACTTGATCAATTAATTTACATGGAGAACAAATGTCAAACAAAGTATGTTCTGATAGTGCCCTGAAAGGACGAACCCAGCCCTTGAATGCCGTATGTGGTCCACGTTATGACTTCCTGGCGCCAATTCACCATTCATTTCCAACATGCCACCATTTCAAAAATTTATGAGGGACTGGAACATGCAGAAGGGCTAAGGAAGCACTTGAGTTCTGCTGATTAGGAGACTCATTAAGTCTAATCAATAATTGATGAACCATTTGTGGAAAACATATGGATTAAATTATACCTTGGCTTAGACCATTCAGGAAAGAGTCCTAAGTATTTTGCCCCATTGTTTACTATATAAACACAATGTCAAAACCAATTCTGCAACAAATAACAAAAAGAGTGAGCATGTTTTTCTCAGCAGAACAAAATTACAGTTGACGATGCCATATTTTTTTAAATGTTTTCAAAGAATTTACTTATGCAAGCCATTGGGATGTAAAATTAGTGGAATAATATGAGAACATTTTTTAAAAATTCAAATAGCCTCTAGGAAGTGCTAGAGAAAAAAAAAATCAAAGGCATCGATGAAAAAAGTGTTGCAAAGACTAAAAAACACCTAAGCTGTGTCTATCTACATTAAGTACATTTTTATGCCACTGGTTTTAAGGTGGTTTCAGCTAATAAAATACACATTTTTGTGGTTATATGGCTAGAGAGTTGAAGCACATTTAGAAAAACATTTACCAGTAATTTTAGAATAGTTTTAAATTTATAGTAACATTGCTAAGATAATCCATTTTCCCCATTATTAATTTCCTATATGAGTATAGTACACTTGGAAATAACCAACAAACTAGTATTGATATATTATTATTAACTGAAGTTCTTATTGTATTCTGATGTCTTTGACTTTTACCTAATGTCCTTGTCTTTCCCATGACCCTGTCTGGGAAACCACATCACATTTAGTTTCCCTGTCTCCTTAGGCTTCCCTGGGTTGGAACAGCTTCTCAGACTTCTTGTTTCGGATGACCACGGATACTTTGGAGAAGTATTGCCATTTTTTACAATATCTCTCATTTGGGACTTGTCTGATGTGTTTCTCCTGTATAATTGGGCTTTGAGGATGTCAAGTGCATTGCTCACAACACCAAGTCTAGGATGCATACCATTAACCGTGACTTATTACCATTGTCATTAACCATGCTCACCGGCTCTGGCAGTGTGTGGTTTCCCCATCCCAAAGTTCTTCTCTCCCACCCCCTTAACCTCTGACTTCTTAGAAAGAAAGTCACTAAAGGGAATCAACACTTAAATATTGGACTGTATACTCCTTGGGAGTTGAATAGCTGTGTAAATTATTTGGAATGCCTATGCATAAAAGATTTATCTATTCTGACTCCTTTATTCATTTTTTCCAATCATTTATTTCTATCAGTACAGACTCATGTATATGTATTTCATACTTTGAGCTAACCCTAATTCTATTCTATTTATTTTATTGCTCAAATTATTATAGCTTTGGCCACTGGGATATCTTTCATGAAAAATATCACTGTCTTGTGTGTGTGTATGTGTGTGTGTGTGCACGCATGCATGGGTGTGTGTGTACATGGATGTTTGTAACTCATGTACTTAAGAGCTTCCTTACTCAGTAGTACTATTGATGCCTAGTGTTCATTTGTTTTGTATATTTTCCAAAACAGAGCTGATGAGTCTAAAAAGTAATACATGCAAATAAACCTTAAAAGGCTTTTTTCTTTGCATTTTTCTGTTTATGCACTATGTCTAGGAGTACATTACAAACTGTCCTAAAAAATTGGGCCATTATTATGTTATAAAGTATAATAGTGAAAAGACAAAGATTAGATTAAATACTACTAAAAGGATGAGGATATTCTGCATTTCTCTTCATGTTCACAGGGTCCCATTTGTTCTTCTTGCCTCTGCAAACAAAACACGTTCTTTAACATTTTCTAGTTCCAGCTGACGCTCATGCTATACTGTGTGAATGGGCTTTGCTACTTATCATGAGGCTGCAAAGGACATTGCAAGAAAGCAGATTTCAAATGCAGAATGAAATTGTCAGACATAAGATGAAGAATCTCAAATAAAATTATAAAATAGGATCTGACTGTTGTTCTGAAAATTCATTTGCACTGAATTATTAGCACCGAGGAATGAAATATTTCTGAGATATAATTTAATTTTCCCAAGAGTTATTGGTCTGTATCTGAAAAAGAAGAGTCAGTTTCTTCCACAGTGATTAATTAGAATGTGATGTGTAGTGTCACATAAAGGAGTAGCACTTGGTACATATTAATGATATTAGAATTTAGGTGTGTGTCCCTCAGAACACTCACCAGTAGCATCTTTTTAGGTGAGAGGAAGGGAGATAGTGAGGCAGACTTTACATATTTCCCGAGCCAGGACCCACCCGGTAACCTGTCTCGGGCTGATGCTCAAGTAGCAAGCTACTTTTAGCAACTGAAGCTGATGCACTGGGACCCACCGAGTTATCCTCAGTGCCTGGGGCCATGCTCACAATCGAGCCACTGGCTGCAGGAAGGGAAGATGGATAGAGAAGGGGAAGGGTGGTAAAGCAGATGGTTGCTTTTCCTGTGTGCCCTGACAAGGAATTGAACCCAGATGTCTATACATTGGGCCAATGCTCTATCCACTATGCCACCAGCCAGGGTCATCACCAGTGGCATCTTAATAAAAAGGACAGAATATAAATGCACACTATAGGTCCTATTTATGAAGCAAACATTTAAATTTTGCCTTAGGATAGGTATTAAAATATATTTAACTACTGAACTATTATGCTTATTTGTAATTATTTTCTGTAATTTTGTACTTGTTTTTTTTCCTGTCACAACTCATGTCCCTTTCTGCTTTTGTGCCTTAAGTTGTAATTAGGAATCCAAATACATGCACAGTAATTTTTAATATTGAAACTGAAATAAGACTTGATTATTAAATATTGAAAAAATAACACTTTTAAACAATTTTTAAAAACACCAAAACTGGTACAAGAACCAAGAAAAGAGCCTTAGAGACAGTATTATATATTAGAGTCATATATTCTAATGACAAATTGAATTCTTCATAAAAATGACACATCTCCCTCAAAAATGGGATCTAGTTAGATTTTAGTTCAAATCTTCTTTAACTAAAATATTAACTATGTTATTTTAATATGAATTCAGATTAGATATCTTCTATAGAATATTAAAACCAATTATTTAAAAAGTGTAGTCAAACTTTTTATAAAGTATCTGAAGTGTGTGACATTTGGAATTTGAATCTCATCTTTATAGAGTAAGTAGGGTTTACATTATTCCCATCGTACTTGATATAAATTTAATTACATTCAAAAAGTTAATTTGCAATTTATCGTTTCACTTATTCAACAAGTATTTATTGGTTGTGCACTGTGTTCCAAAAACAGTGCTGTGAGCTGGGATAAATTACTGAACAGAACAGACACTGCCTGGAACCTCTTGGTACTTAGAATATAATAGGGGGGAGTTATATATTAAAAATAAAATAATTAGTAGTAAAGCATGTGACAAAGGAAAGGGCATAGCACTCTGAAAGTGAGGATAGGAAAAACAATCCTGGTTTATTTAGTAAAATAAGACAAACAAACAAAAAAGTTCCATACATACAAATACAAGCCAAAACAAGAAGTTGAAACTAAGATCTAAAAAGTGAATACACCTCAACTCAAAAAGAAAGGTTGTGAGAAAGATGAAAGTAACGTGGAATAGAGAGTCGAGTAAGGAAAGTATGGGATCATAACTAAAAAGGCATCAAACGGGGGAAACTCACGGTCCACTCCCAGGAGTAGAGACAATAACCTGGCTGGAAGAGAAAACTTAAAGCAGAACATGGTTCGAGATAAATAGGTGTGAGGCTAGATCAGGCAGGAACCTCACAGACCACCATAAAAAATGCTGCCCTTTATCTTAAAAGCAATAGGCAAAGACCAAAATGCTAGAAACAAAGAGGTGAGAGGGTAGGTGTGAATTGCCGAGTGATCCCTCAGACTGTGAAGAACGAGTTTGAACTACTGAGCAGGCAGGGTAGGTGTTTCAGGGGACGACTGCACTCATCTGAGGAGACGGTGGTCTTAACGGTGGTGGTGTTGGTGGAGACACAAATAATTTAAAGGGTTTGAAATGTAATCAAGGCATAGTAGAAGCTTTGCCATTTGGTAACCAGCTGCAGGTAGGGAGTAAAGAAGAGACATGAGGCAAAGGCAATTCCCAGAGTTATGGCTCAGAAACCTCTATGAATGAAGGCTACAGTAAAACGCAGCAGAGAGACCAAATTCGAAACTGGACGAAATGTGTTCGGTTATAGACATGTTGGTTAGGAGGTATTTATAAGTTATCTAGGTACAGAGTTCAAGGAAACATATTCATTGTATATACAGGAGATAAAAAGAGGATGTTCCAAACAGTCTGTTAGCACAGTTCAGTCAGTCAATCGGCAACAATAACTTAATCGAAGCCTGGTACAGGTATTCTAGGCACTGCTTTGGCATTGACAATTTAGAAGTGAGTGAAGTAGTTGACATGCCTGCATCCTGGGGTTTTACATATTTGGGAATAGGAGTCGTAGTCGGTCCAGAAAAAATAAAGACTTAAAAAATAAAAACATTTTAAAAAGAATTTATTAATTGATGTTTTGATTATTTTAAAACTGTGATTAACTGTTAAGGTGGAATTTTCTTTAAAATAGTATCATTCAATACATTAAAATATATATTGACAGGAACATGTACATACATCCTGTCTACCAATATTATTTTCAAAATATTAGTAGCTATAACTCGTGGTCAGTTCTTGCCACGAGCACAATTAAAACAGCTTCCTCCTAATTGTATTTGTGCAAACTATATAGCCAGATGTAACAGAAAATTTGAGTTATGGTAAATGTCATATCCTTTGAGTCTACTTTGAGGGATACGGTGAGGAAACGGGTAGAGCAGAATGTTTATTTTTAAAAGTCAAGTCTGCTACTCCCTTTTCCTCAAACTACAGAACATTAATCTCAAGCATGTTATGGTCTGGTTGAGTTGAGGTACATAGGAAATGTAAGTTGAAGAAACTATAAAGAATGGAAAAGTATTGTTTTCAGGACACTCAAAATGTGTGTGGTTAATGGAAAAGCAGGGACATACCCAAGAAGTTGATTATGTGAATTATAGGAGAATATTTTTCAGAATTTACCGGTGGATAGTTTAAGCCATTATGATTTGCAGTTTAGCATTTTAAGTCCCATTAATTGCAGAATCAAGTCATGCTTCATTTTTGACAATTAAATACAATTTCCCTGGAAGAAAGCAAGAATTCCAAATTGGACTCAAAGCAGAAATCTTTAAAGGCCATCCTTACTAAATGGCATGACAATTAGATTACACCATTCATAGTTAACACCCCTGTCTATTCCCAGCAGAGGGGTGAAAGTGATGCTTTTATCAAATGAAAATCATATCGTATTACTCCTATACTCAACACCATACTATTCCTCTCCATAGCCCTATGAATATAAGGCAAGTCATTACACTAGTCTACCACAACGTACATGACCTCTTCCCATTCCATTGAGAATATGAGCTCCGAATCCTAATAACACTGTTAGTTGCTTACACCTCCTGAATAGTACCTCCCATAGACAGGTGCTCAGCAAACATTTGTCAACTGAATGAATGCTTATTTAATCTTATCCTTAAGGAAGGATTTTAAACCTTTTTGTGAGGGAACATTCAGAAGGAAATCGATGTACTTTGGATTTCAACACAGGATGCAGAACGTTGGAAAGAGTATGGATCTTAGACTTACAGGAAGATGCCAGACAATCTGCAAATTCACAGCTATTTTGTGTGTGCCTGAGAGGTCAACAAACTAATCTGAACCTAAGGAAAACAAGCACACATACAGAGACAAATTCCTCAAAAATACAAACTACTGAATCACATTCAAGAACCGAGAGATAACCTGAATAGACCAACATCTTTAATTGTTTTATTTATTTTGGGGAGGGAGGGAGAGAGGGAGAGAAGGAGAGAGAGAGAGAGAAGGGAGGAGCAGGAAGCATTTAGTCCCATATGTGCCTTGACCAGGCAAGCCCAGGTTCTCGAACCAGCGACCTCAGCATTCCAGGTCCACACTTTATCCACTGCGCCACCACAGGTCAGGCTAGACCAACATCTTTAAAAGAAACTGAATTCAGAGTGAAATACCTTCCAACCAAGAAAACTCCAAACTCAGGTTGCCTTACAGTAAAAGCAGTCCTAGACTAAGCTTTGAGAGTTATCGGAATCTTCTCTCTTTCAGTTAGATGTTACAGAAGCTTCCCTGATATCTGAGGTGTAGCCTTAGAAGAGATCAATTGCGGAAACTTGAATACTTAGAGAAAGGGTGTACAGAGTTCTGGAACATCAGATAAATTTACTGGGCATGGCTTGATTTTCAGCAACCTTCATAGATGGTTAATATTTTGAGAAAGTACAGCCACTCCTGGGGTAGAAAAAATTCAACTACAGACATACCTGAGTTTATTTAGGGTCCTCAGTTTACTTCACTTGTGGAAAGGAGGATTTTCTGAAACTGAAACTAATACTGGGGAGTCGAGGTGGCTAACAGCAACTAAATACAGGAAGCATTAGCTGATGCTATGTGTAGAAATGACAAGGCCAGGTATGGAGGGTAGAGAGCTGATTGTATGATTTTAACGTACTACTAGAATCCTTCCAACATGGAGGGCTTGGAGGAGAAGTGAGGACAAGAGAAAATCCACAAGTTTCTTGAAGTCTGTGATAAAATGTTTAACAGTATTTGAGTGGGAATTTTGCCAACTGGATAAGTAATCAGGAAGCAAGCGTCAAAGTTTTGACCACACACAAGCAGGAAGGATCAAGAGAGTCTCTCCACGTGGTATAAAATTGGAAGGAGAGGTGCCCTGTTCTTATAGCGCCGTTATCTGAAGCACAGTTTGGAAAGTTAAACCTAGCTTGAGCAGATCACTATGGGAGTAAAATATTTATTCCTAGAATAACGTAAATTTCCCCCAAAGACCAGGGAATATATCCACATATGAGAGTTGGGTAAATGAGAAATTTGGAGATAGTGCTGCAAGATGACCTCAATTCTCCAAGGGAACAGAGGTTCTTTTTTCATTCACTGGAGCATACACTGTAAAAAATTTTAAGTCTTTGTGCATCCTTGCCCAAATGAGGGGAAAAAATCCAAGAAGAGGCATTTTATTAAATATAGTTTAATTAGTGGGAAACAATGGGGATGTGTGGAGGGGTGGAAAATGTTTAAATAATTCATATTATGTTCCAATAAGACTACAACTGATAGTATTCGAGCAGGCAGCATCTGCTTACCCTTCTTCAGAATGGGCTTTCTCCAGCTGCCTTCACAACAAGCTTACTGATACCAATATCTTTACCTCTAAAAGTGTATTTCCAAAATAGCTTTATCTAAATATACAAAAGAACCACATACCATTCATGCTAACATTTATCAAGACGCAAGATGACTTAGAACACATCACCACCTACTAAAAGGCAAATGTCCCTATACTCCCTGAGAAAAACACCCAGACCTCAGCTTACACTAAAAAGAAATGATGACGTCGTTTGTCATTACAAGAATATTGCTGTCTTCTGATCATTGTGCCTTGCTATCTATTATTGAGTAGAACTTGATGAACTTTATTTCATTTACTTTAATCAGAAGGCTCTTCTAAAATGTGTCTGGTTTGTATTTGGTTTGAATGAAGCACTTTATTAAAAATGCTGGCTGTTTCCACTTACCATAGAGTGAATAGCTGAAAGGGAAAATAATGGCCCAGCATAAAATGGCATAATAAATCACAGGACACCCTTTTCCTTCTAAACATTTCCAAGGTTAGTTTTCATTTTAATAGAACTGCTGATCTGTCAACTGATCAACTGTAGATATGCTGGTGATGTGTGTCAGTGGAACAGGGATATCAAAAATAATGAGAAATCACCCTCTGAGCCTTGCCTAAAATCATTTTTGTTTTGCCACCCATGCTTTGTGTGCATTGAAAAATCTTTCCCCTTCCTCAAAGTAAAATCTCTATTGATTAAAAATAAAATGATTTAACTGGTCCATACTTCTAAGTGGCATGGAACAACACTGTGGTAAATACCATTTTCAGCATTGACTTTAACTTGTAACAGTTGTAACAAGCACTAGAAATTTCCAGATCTATGTGAAACTATAAAGTGGTGTCACCATTTGAAAGATTAGAAAATTATATAATCTGAAATAATAACAATATTCAAGTTGCGTCACCAAAAATTAGAGACCTCAAGGTCAATTCTGCAAAAGGGGAGAGAGACAGAAAGATCTCTTCCTTGGCCTCATATACCCCAGACTACCTACCAGTTACACTTTCACAGATTACAAGGATGTTGAAATCCCTTCAGACACAAAGTGACAGCTACATGACAATTCTCCCTTAATTCCAGAAACAGATAAGAGTCACTAAGGGAGATAAGAAACCCAGGTTTTCCATATCACATCAACCCAGAATAAAGCCTTTAATCAGGAAGGTGGAACAAAGGACAGGCATCTCAATCACTTTTGAAATTAGGTCTATACAAAGTAGGCAGAGAGAATATCTGTCCTGCTCAACTTATAGGTGAAGGAACCCCCCACACCCCCGCCGACATTTTCTAGAAGAGTCTGGTTGGTCTAAGTGGCTCTCTGTTGAAATTACCTGCCCTAAGCTTCTCTAAGTGGAAACCAGGTTTTGTTCATGATCGAACTCCAGTGTCTATCACGCAGTAGACATTCAATAAGCCCCTGTTGAACTCCTGGGACAATACAGTTCTTTCATGTTGTTGCAAATAGTAAGATTTTATTCTTGATTGTATCTGAGTAGCATTTTATTGTATGAATGTACCATTACTTTTTTATCCACTTGTCTATCTATTACTTCATCAGTCAACTGTTTCAAGTCTCTCTCAGGGAAAGTCTACGCCAGAGTTTGACTCCCCTTCTAATCAAGGATTATACATGAGGAGCTAAGGGGTCTCAGTGCTTCCAAAGACAACTGAAAGAGCTTTAACACCTCTGCCTATCTTTCTAGGTTAGAGCCCAGACATTTGCCCTGGAGGAGAGTGCTTTCAATGAGACCAGAATCATTTAGAAGTCTTATCCAGTATTTCATTTGGTTACTGTATACATCCCGATGCTCTTAAGCTCAATAGGAACATTTTGAGTTTTTACTTGGGTAGTGCACAAGAACATCTTTTAGGTTTCCATATTTTAAGTCATTAGTCTAACTGTTTTAATTGGAGCTTTACAAAAAGGTGTTATCTAAATGAAAATAATGCATTTAATACACAAATATCAATGAAACACATACACATGTACACACAAATTACGCTGAAAAAATCTTCAGAACACCTACTACAATCTGTATTCCATCAGTTTAAGAACAATAACTACCACACCCCCTCTTTGTGAATTCGGGAACACACAAAATGAACAAAATGGGACAGTTCAAATAGGCTTTTGCATTTCATTTACTGCTATTATCGACATTGTTCTTTTACTGACTTCCCAGACATTGGTTTCAAAGTGTTTGATGATGGCACAATTTGTATCTGCATTGCTAAACTCCAACTTTTCATACTCCTCCTTGCATTTTACAAAATACAAAATGTTCTCTTTCATATGGGCTAAGTTTAAGAAACAAAAGTGAGAAGCTAGAGAGAATTTTTTTACTTTCTACAAATAAGCCTAATCAATCTCTTTTTATTCAAAACAGTGGATGTGTGATATACTACTATATTAATAAATTTTATTCTCTTTTATACTTACCAATTATTCTCTTTTAGTGCAGCAAAGTGACTTTTAATATTTATTTAAATCCACATAATCTTATTTTGGAATGAAGTAGGTTTTATACTAGGTAATAAAATTATAGTTTTATGATAAAAATAAAATTGACCAAAAAATTTTAAAATAACAGAAAAAAATTATCATTTACTTAATGCAATGCCACATTAACATTCTTTTGCATTATCTATTTAATATAACAGTCTGTGCTATAGTACAGGCTGTATTTTATTTTTATACTTTTGCTAGGTAAAATAATAGTTTTAAAATACATTGTTTTTAAACTACATATAGTTCATAGCTTAAAACAATATACATAGTTTTATATAGTTTATAGTTTAAAAAATGTTATTAATTTATAATATGTAACAATTATATTTTTATTACATTGACACTCATTTATACTATAAAGTGTTATTAAAATATACAGCTCAGCAAATACAGTACTTCCATCAAAATATACATCCTGTACAATTTAAAAGACTCAAAACTGTTAATGTTAAGAATATATTGTGTGTCTACAAGATGAATGAGGAGACACTAAAAAATTCAGGAAATTTGACAAAAATCATAAAAGTGGTAAACATTTGTTTTTAATATGTGTGAATTTGAGGTTTATAGCATTTATTTTCAAATTAGGATGCAGTAGCAGATATATTAATTGGTCAATGCATCTGTAATTAACCACTGTTACACAGTTGGGTAGATTTAACAAACAAACAAAAAAAGGAGGCGGCCCTGGCCGGTTGGCTCAGTGGTGGAGCATCGGCCTGGCGTGCAGAAGTCCCGGTTCGATTCCCCGCCAGGGCACACAGGAGAAGCGCCCATCTGCTTCTCCACCCCTCCCCCTCTCCTTCCTCTCTGTCTCTCTCTTCCCCTCCCGCAGCCGAGGCTCCACTGGAGCAAAGATGGCCCAGGCAATGAGGATGGCTCCTCGGCCTCTGCCCCAGGCGCTAGAGTGGCTCTGGTCACAACAGAGCGACTCCCCGGAGGGGCAGAGCACGCCCTGATGGGCGTGGCGGGTGGATCCCGGTCGGGCGCATGCGGGAGTCTGTCTGACGGTCTCTCCCCATTTCCAGCTTCAGAAAAATACAGAAAAAAAAAAAAAAGAAAAAGCAAAGCAACACAAAGCAATGTATACGCTAAGAAGACACTTCTACCAAAAGGCCCTTTCTTGTGATCATTTCTTTTCAAAATTGGAAGTACAAAAGGAGTGAGGAAATCTGCTTCTGCAAATGCAGTACGGCTCACAAAAAAATAATCCTTCAGTGACAGAAATAAACGTACCGGAGAGCACGCGAGTGCAATTACGTACCACAGGTAGTAAATGTCAGGTTCTGTTCCACTGACTTTATGGGTATCAGACTCATCTGCATGCTCTCTCTAATAGCGATTTTATGACGCACACTAATAAATACAGGAAACGTCTGATTTTTTAATAACACTAGGTTTCTGATGGCGGTAGTTTATTTTGGCGGATGCAACATGATAAATCTGAAGGCTGAAGTTAAAGCAAGCCTTGGAAAAGTAACTTAAAATATTAAATGCATTCCTTGCACTAGAAGATCTTCCCCAAGTAATTATTGCATTTTTTTTTTTTTTGAAAGTACACGTTTGGGGCTTCTTTTCTACTTCAAAGTTAAAGCCATTAAATTTACTGTTCCATGTAATAAATTAATAAACAAGAATAGATTAACCAAATGATACGGAGCATTTACTCTCTCCTGGTTCCTCTCATTCTCATCTAGTTCACTGTTGTTTCTCTCTTGGGAAGTGGTGGAAAGTTCTATTTAAAATGAGATTGGATAAAGTGCTCGGTAAGATATTTCAGACTCCCAGAAGTGTGGTATATGGTGGAGAGAGAAAAATAGCCTTTTTTTTTTCCTGGAGCTTTTAAATATGTTGGCCTGTCAGCAGCTCTGTGGAGTTGGCTGCCAAAACTGTTCTGGCAAGAGTGCAGCTCCTACCGGAGCTGAGAAAGCAACCCAGAAATAATTTCCCCAAGTGCCAACTATCGTGTGTGGCTTGGTGAACTTGAATATTGACCTTTGTTATGAGCCTTTGCCTATAGTGTGTGAAAATCCTGCAGACTTCACTGGATGTCACAGGGGAAAAGACTGACAGCAACCAGCACCGAGCAGATAGATGTTCTTTGTGGTTGAAACTCTTCCTGAGGTTGGTTTGCTATCATTGTGACTTCCTCCAGAAACGTGTTTGCCATAACTAGAAGGGCTGTCCACACTGTCTACAGCTCGGATAAGATGTAACATCAAAAATTGGAGTGGTTTTGAGAATGACAGAGGGTCTGATTAACAATTCTATGAGGAAAATGCCTGTGAGTTAGGACTATTCCATAAATACCTAACTACGACACATACATACCGTCCCAGCAGCTCTTCAACTTATTAGCAGAACATTTCCTCAATTAAAAAAAATCCAGTCATGCCTGACCTGTGGTGGCGCAGTGGATAAAGCGTCGACCTGGAAATGCTGGGGTCGCCGGTTCGAAGCCCTGGGCTTGCCTGGTCAAGGTACATATGGGAGTTGATGCTTCCAGCTCCTCCCCCCTTCTCTCTCTCTCTCTGTCTCTCTCCTCTTTCTCCCTCTCTGTCTCTCTCTCCTCTCTAAAAATGAATAAATAAAATTAAATTTAAAAAAAATCCAGTCATGCCACTTCTTTCTTTATAAGCAGATGTAGACTCTGAGCTAATGAAATTTGGACAAACTGTTAATGCTAGGATAATCTGGTTTCTGTTAATACTATATAGTAAATTCCTTAATTTAGAATAAAATTTCAACAATGTCCTTTAACTGATTAGTAATGACCTTGATCTACAATTTGAACTATATCTGTGCTGTCTCTTCAACCTGATTCTTCTTTCCTACCTCTAAATCCATTTTTATGAACATGCAATCTCTACTAGACCACATTTCCTGTGCTTTTTGAGAATCACAGGGTCATGTCATAACTAAGATGCAAATTCACCCAAATGCATCAAGAGAAACAGAGTTGAACTATCCATTAAACATTGGTGATGGCCATGTGATCAAAAAAGTGTTTTCTTTTCAGCAAATGAAAACGTTAAACATTCTTACATTTTATAAATACATATGACACAAATAATTCAGTCATATAATACGGTCTCACTTGTGTCAAAGGCAGAATCTCAACTTACTCATTTTAAAATGTCTTATTATCTTCTAAAGCTGCTCTGTTTTGATATTTGCCAAGAAAATATAACCCAAGAATGGTTGACTTCAGTTATTTAGTGTTGCTAGTTGTTACAAAAATGCTCTTTGATGATCTCAGCTCCACTCATTCAATAAATATGTATTGAACACTTACAGTAGGAAAGGTTAGGTTTTAAGCGCTGTGGGAAATAGTGTTGAGTGAGTTATAAAGGCTTCCTGCTGTCAGGAAGTTCCTGGTCTACAATGGAGATATTCAAGACATTAACACATCAACAAAGAAAAGACCAGTAGTGACAAACTGTAACCAGATAATTTCGGTAATGCAACAGCAAGTTACTGAATCAGCAAAGTTCTTGCTGGAGAGATGTTGCAACTTAAGAAGGAAAGCTCAACCTGGCAAGAAAAACCAACCCGGCGCTGTTCCCAAATAAGTATCCCCTGTTCTTATATTTATTGTTGTCTCTCCTGTCATTGTTAATACCTCCAGAGCATCTCGTTTTCTACCTGGTGACTAAGAATACGAACAAACTTTTACATTCTTTGAATTTTGTCACACCCCACAAATGTCCTTCTCCTGTATTTGGGCACTTCCATGATGCCAGGCTAGAAGGCAAGAAATTTTATTAACCATCCATCTTAAAGATGAACAATATAAAATTACAAGCACTTATTTCTCCAAAGCAGGTTCAATTCATCTGAATGCCAGAAGTTAGACTTGTATTGCCCTTGAAGAATGAGTATCATTGGATAAGGGTGCATGACCATTTCTGAAATCAGCTGATTTTTTTTTCTTGCTGGGCACTAGTTACATAGCTAGGTTTACTTGGCAGAAATGCCTTGCTCTGTACATATAAAATAATGTAAACTTTCCTGTGTTTAAGTTATAATTTTTTTTAAAAAATCAATAAATCTCCACAATAAACTATATATGCACCTAAATATGTGTGTATATATACACACATATGCATGCAAGGATACATATGCATATATATGTACATACACATATACATATATATTCATGCAAGAATAGTCACCACAGTATTATTTTAAATGGATAAAAATTCAAATATATATTACTGTGCAAGAATAGTCTTGGGTAAATAAATTATAACTTACCCATTGAGAGGGCTCCTCTACAACTGCAAAACAATGAAGTTATAAAATAATATTTACTTATATGGAAAGATGAAAATCATATCACTTTAACTGAAAAAGATCAAAAATAGCATGCATCAAATGACTGTTTTGTTAAGACACAAATGCACACTAAGATCTCAACCTAAAGAAATACGAAGCCCTGGCCGGTTGGCTCAGCAGTAGAGCATCGGCCTGGCATACGGGGGACCCGGGTTCGATTCCTGGCCAGGGCACTTAGGAGAAGCGCCCATTTGCTTCTCCACCCCCCCCTTCCTCTCTGTCTCTCTCTTCCCCTCCCGCAGCCGAGGCTCCATTGGAGCAAAGATGGCCCGGGCGCTGGGGATGGCTCCTTGGCCTCTGCCCCAGGCGCTAGAGTGGCTCTGGTCGCGGCAGAGCGACGCCCCGGAGGGGCAGAGCATCGCCCCCTGGTGGGCAGAGCGTCGCCCCTGGTGGGCGTGCCGGGTGGATCCCGGTCGGGCGCTTGCGGGAGTCTGTCTGACTGTCTCTCCCCGTTTCCAGCTTCAGAATTAAAAAAAAAAAAAAGAAAGAAAAAGAAATACAACGGATGATACATTTCCTCTGGCTGTGAGATTACATGTGCTTTCATTTATTATTTTTTGTTGTTGCTGTTGTTTGTTTATTATTGGTTCTTGATGATTTTTAAAGAAAATATTTTTTTTCAGGAATTAAAAACATCTATTTTAAAAGATGTCCCTCATAATAGTGAAACTAAGAGACATTGATAAGAGTGTGGTGGTTATGGGGGGGAGGGGGGAATGGGAGAGGGATAGGGGGTGGGGAGGGGCACAAAGAAAACAAGATAGAAGGTGACAGAGGACAATCTGACTTTGGGTGGTGGGTATGCAACATAATTGAACGACAAGATAACCTGGACTTGTTATCTTTGAATATATGTATCCTGATTTATTGATGTCACCCCATTAAAAAAATAAAATTATAAAAAAAAAAAAAAAAAAGATGTCCCTTTGAAGCACTTCTGGAAACATCTGAAGCAGGCACGGATATGAAAGCCCTAGGAGTTTGCACTGGCTGATGTCAGTCTAAAAAGATGGTTTGAAGATATGTAAAAAGATCCCTTAGTATCTATAAGTGTGTTGCTTCTAGTTGGGCCTCTCAGGATAACATCCCAACCTCAGAGAGATCTAAGACTTCAAAGAATCAGAAGAATCATGCTGACATTGCCACCACCATTCATTTGTCAGCATCCCAAGCCCCTGGGGCTGATAGATGACTTGGCGCTCAGGCTGATAAAGAGAAGCTGACATTGCTTTATTATCTCCTCAGGGTTAAAAATCAATGGTTTACCTGTGAAAACATCTGTTTGTAAGCTTGTCTTTGCTTCTCTCAGGGGCCACATTTACATGCTGGGTTTTAAAGCATGCCAAAAAATAGAAGCTTAAGTTTCATTTGGCCCATTTTCTTTTTAAATATGCCAGGATGGCTACCGAGAAGAGAAAGAGGAGGAGAAATAAATGAACAGCGATGTAAGCTTACACTTATCCACTTGTAATGAGAGCGAGGTAGATTTCACCTGTTAAAACTTAATGACTAGCATCACGGAACAGGTGACTAGAGACATGAGCATTGATTTTAGATCAAGTGGTGGATGTAGAATAAATGTCAGCCAAGCGGATTCAAATAAGGGTAACTTGATTGTTGCTGCTGTTGTATTAGAGACGCCTCTGAAGTAATAAATTTGATTATCTCATAGAGAGACCAGAGGGATCTTCATATTTAATTTAACTCTTCACACACACACATACACACACACATACACACAAATCCTTTAGAGAACACTATTGGAAAGCTTAGAAACTTTTCATTCACAAATTTTTAATACAAGATAAGAGAACAGGGGGTTAACTTTAAACACAACATTGCCTCCAGGACCATGAAGTCTGTGAGAGCCAGTTTATGGTGCAGTTGAAGAAAATTTTCTAGAATGTCTATAGAAAGCATCTCAAATTCAACACAGCCCAAACCCTAGCTCCTCTGTCTGGCCCCCAAGTCAACTCCCTCCTGGAGCCTTTATTCTGTTAACGGCCGCTCCACTGTCCCCGAGTTCAGGCCCCAAACTTGGTGTCATCCTTGACTTCTCTCTGTCCCGCATCTTATATCCACTTTGTCTGCAGGTCGCATTAAACCTAACCACAAAATATGCCCAGGAATCAACTTTCTCTCACCACCCCTACTGTGATGACCCTGGTCCAAGTCACCTTAACGCTCAGGTGGATTATTCCACAGCCTCCCATCTCTGTCTTGCCCCTTATTGTCTACCCCCAAGTGAGCTCCAAGAGTCCTTCTGTTTAAAAGCAAGTGAGGTCAATTTACACTTTTTCTTATACTTATCCAGAAGCTTCCCATCTTACCCAGAGAAAAATGTCGAGTTCCTACCACGACTCACAAGACCATAAACTTTGATTCCTTTGCGATATTTCCAAGCAAAAACTCCTGGAAGCTGTTTCAGTTTTTTGTTGTCTTTTGTTTGTTTGTTTGTTTTCATGCAAAAGCTCACAGATTCTAATCTCCTTTCAATGTGTTCATTGTTTGTGGCTTTTATTCATAATCCGAAGGTGGTCTTAATTCTGTTTTATCAGGTATTCTCTTAGCTTTTGGGCTTACATGTGTTACAGTTAGCAGGCTATATTGAATGAATTAGACATCATTATAAAAATTTTCTCTTAAACAATTTGGTACTATGTAGGAGAATGGCATGTCCATAAAATGTTTAATAGATAAAGCTTAGGTGAATATGTATGTTTGCCTTTAAAATACATGATCTGGAAGTTTAAATGTCATCACTAAATAGGCCTTCAACATCTGTGAGCCCCAAAAGATTACTATACAAAGATGTATTACTGATGCTATTGGACTGAAGGCCACCATGAAAGCTTGACGATCAATCAATACTATAAGAAAGAAAGGGCACACAGTAAATATACATTCTTTTTTAGACGATTAAATAACCCTGGCTGTTTCAATTGATCAAATCAACAGCTTGCAGGGAATACTTCCAAGGCTAGATGTCAGCCTCAAGAAAGAGACGAGTGGAAACAGAACCTGAGAATCCTAATTCCAACTTCAATTTCTCAGCACTTATCCCCTTGTAAACAGACAAGAGAAGGGTCCGCTTCACAGTTAATGGGATTTACTACACATCCAGATTGCCTATAAAAACAATGGTGTGTTCTCAGATCCACTTGTATTTGATCATCAATCTAAAAGAATATGTATAGATATGTACAGAAACTTCCAAAGCACATAGAATTTACCTTCAAGCCCTGCTTGGAAATAAAACTGTGAGTTAATCACCCTGCGCACGGTGGTTAGAATTGCAGCCTCTGAGGTAGGTGTGCTTGGTGATAAGCCCATCTCTAACATTTACAGACTTTAGATTTAGACAAGTTATTCAACCATTTGTTCCCTCTGTTTCTTCATTAAACATGCTGATAAATATAGCTCCAATCTAATAAGGATGTTGTGAGGTATTCATACAAATGAAATATACATGTTATACAAGTCTCATAGAATTATCTGTTATCTTTTTGAGTATGTATGACAGAGACAGAGAGAGACAGAAGAGGCACTGACAGGGACAGACAGGAAGGGAGAGAGATGAGAAGAATCCATTCTTTGTTGTGGCACCTTAGTTGTTCATTAATTGCTTTCTCATATGTGCCTTGACTGGGGGGCTACAGCAGATCGATCGACCCCTTGCTCAAACCAGTGACCTTGGGCTCAAGCAGGTGAGCCTTGCTCAAACCAGATGAACCCGCGCTCAATCTGGCAACCTCAGGGTTTCGAACCTGGGTCCTCCACATCCCAGTCTGATGCTATATCCACTGCGCCATCACCAGGTCAGGCTGTTATCTTTTTTACTAACAGTTGCTACTCCCACTCTAAATGAACAATGTAAGTAACTTAGACACACATTCATTTCTTATTAGGTTTCTTTATAAAAGATATGTGAACTGTGATATTTGTGAACTTGATAATGATTCAGGAAAGCTAAGGATAAATTCAGCGTTAAACCACCTTTCTTCAGCTAATCGATGCCTTTTTGTTAAACTCAGGAGGAGCACAGAGGTCTTCATCTGGGTTTCCTAAGATGCTGACCCTATTCCAAGGATTCAGGATCAGGTAGCTTATTTGGAGGGGATCCCAGGGAACTTCAGGAGAGAAGTAGGAATGTGATAAAGAGAAGGGAAGAAAGCCAAAAACAAAATGGTCTGTTACCAAGCAAGTCACCGTGATGGCCAGGTGCAACTTAATCCCACTGGTGAGATTTGGGAGCCAGAGCAGAACACCAGCCTCAGTTATGCTGTCTAAGGAGTAAGAGAACAGGGAGATTTATCTACTAATGCAGTCACTGGTTCAGTGCTAATCCTGGGTAGTAGAAATCCCTCGGCACTTGCAACCTGGTCAGGAAAGAGAAGGTTCATGGGCCAGCGAGCATCTTCACATTACCACAGACGCCTGGGGCAGAACACAGAGAGGGAAGACAGACAGACCAGAACCAAAGAAGCATTTGCACATTTCTGCCCAATGCAAAACCCAAGTAGAATGTGTCGGTGTTTTATTTGTGAAAAAAAAAAAATCTTAAAATTTAATCCTAGAGTAATCTTAGAGAAAAAGGGAATTTGGGGGCAGTTTAGATTTTAAAACCCCCTGAAGAAATATCTAAAGAATTCATGACAATGATGGAATGGAACAGGAACCAAGAAAACAAAAGAATAATATGTTTCCAAAGACATTTAATGCTATCCCAATTCCTCATATAATGATGAATTTTATTGCACTATATTTCTTATTTATTAAAATTTTTTTTGTGTTTCAACAGCTCCAATGAGATGCAACTTTTTGTTTTTATGTTGGCCCAGGGAGCATTAGAGGACACTGTACTCATATAACATATTAAGCACACCATCACTTGTGCATCAAACTCTAATAAATTCTTGCATCTTGTGACTTAAAAGAAATGCAAGGTCCTGAAAGGTTAGAACACATTACAGTCTTAAATTTTCAAGTGTGACACCCAGCTTCTCTATGACTTGCAAAGAATTTGAACATTAAGTTTTAACTAGGTTTGCTGAAGAAAGCATTATTCATGCTAACTTCTAGTAGATCGTAGTTTCGAACTGACCCTTAGAAGAGGAACATGTGGATGTACCAGTAAAAAATATTGAACAAGTATGATTGGGTGGAAGGCAACATTAAAGAAAAATAACAGGACCATCAATGGAACCTTGAGTCAGGTCCACTATGAGTTCTGGCTTTGGAATTAGCTAAGACAGTTTCTTTTCTGGAATGAAGAGAGAGGTTCTGTGAAAACAACTAGTAGTCTGGATAAATACATGCTTTTCAGGAATAATAAGATATAGAAGAGCTGAAAAGATAGTAGAATGCTGGCTGGGAAGATTCTGAGAAATACAACCTGAACAGCCAGAGCTGCCAAAGAGCCGAGAGATAGTCCAAAGTACATGTTGTCCTGAGGGTATCAACCGGTCCAGTGGGCAAAACAGGGCTTTGGCCTGTGGCCTTACTGGGACACTCTAGTTAAGAGGCCACAGAGAAGATAGTGCCTCACAGGACGTGGGAATTCTGCCCATATTTCCACCAGCAGAGGGGAAGTAAACCGGAGTGGGTATTCCCACAACGACCACCAGTCTGGTGCATGGCAGGCAAGAGACATCAGACTGGCTCTGAAACCAGCATGGAAAATGGAAATGAAACAAACTAACCGTCCTGTCTAACTGTGTCTTGGGAGTGAGCTGCAGAAGCAAAGGCAGCCGAGGTGGACAGAGCTCTGGGAGCTGGGAGCGGGAGCACTGGCCTTGCTGCAGGCTGTTCCCAACAGAAGCAAACTCAGATCTCCTGGGACGTGTTTTCAGCTTATGCTTTGAAGGTGTGCCACAAACCTGTTCCCCTGGGGTCACATATCAGCACTCATGATACCATGCACCCACGGCACCATAAGAAAAAATAATTACCAAAAAAATAAAATAAAATAAGATGGACATGAGAAAACAGACTCACATGATCCTGAGATACTGAAATGATCAAAAGGTATTAAAAAAAAAAAAACCACAATCAGTTTATTCTGTTTAAGTAAATGAGAAGATGGAAAAGTTAAAGAGAAATCAATCCCAAAGTGAGGTCATTGCAAGTGACGTTTGTTAGTGCAAGTTGTTATGTAAGAGTAGCTGATGATCCCCAGTAGTACTAGACATGCTAAAACATCAGAAAATGATGGACAATCACAAATAGTTTGTGACATTCAAGAGTCAACGTGTGTGCCTATAAAGTAAATGCATATATTTAGTCTTCTTGTAACTGGTCTTTCTGGGTTGAAACTGCTTACTTGTCTGCCCACCAGTCATGTCTACAATCTGCTTTAAGGCACTGACAAGGCAGGGACCTTGGAGCCTAGCACGTAGTTCATTGTCAAAAAGTAATTAGAGGACAGAGCAGGGCTCGAGGTGACCTGGATTAGAGTGTAAGAAGACAAGGTCTTACCCAGAGAAAGAGAGAGAGAGACTGAAAAACTCTATCTAGATCATGTGTCATCAGTGGGGCAATATTGCCCCTAAGGGGCAAAAATTGGTTCTTAGAGGCTTAAAATCTTAGATCCAAAGGGCCACAGAATTTGAGCAGATATACAGTGTTTCTGTCATATTCAAATATAGCAGAAGGAGGGAGACAAGATGGCGCTGGAGTAGGGGGACGTACCAACATCTACCTCCCAGAACCAAAGTGGATTACAAACTAATTTTAAGAACTATCATCTGGAAAAACCAACTTTGGACTAAACTAAAAGGACTCTTCAACCAAGGAACACTGAAGAAGCCACACCGAAACCAGTAGGAAAAGCGGAAATGCGGAGAGGGCTGCCCAGCTCCCCAGGGTGAACGGCAGCAGGGAGAGTCTCGCGTGGTGGGAAGTGAGTTTAGCAGAGGGGGAAGGGTCCTGAGCTCCAGGAACAAAGCCCCAGCCTGCAGCCCCAGAGCCTAGAAGAGGCGTAAGGACAGTATTTAGCTGGAAACAAGTCAGGATACTGTTTGTGAGAAAGAGTCTGATTTCTCAGACCCAGGATCCTTCTTAAAGGGACCGCGCAAAACATCTCTCTCATAACCACTCACCAGAGGCTCCTGGGGACGGGGAGAGAGGAGAGGACCAGAGTAACAGGAAGAGAGTGTAATCTAGGAGGCACAGGGAGAAACATTTTGAGAGATAGCCACCCTAACCCCTGGGACGAGACACTCCCCAAAGCTGAAGTGAATTATTTCCCCCGGAAACAGCAATACCAGCAAAGGGAAGCAGGAGAGCAGCCAAACAAGCTCCCCCACAGCACTCAGAGCACAGTCGCATAGAAGGAGGGAGCTTTTGAGGCTACAGTAGTGAGTATTAGAGTCCGAGCTGCAACACCCCCACCCACTCGGCTGAGGGCTCACCGGAGGGTGAGCAGCAGCGGGAGACAAAAGTGCAGTTCTGCTGGCAGAGGCGGAAGCCAGCTGGCCACCACTGGGTTCAGGTGTGAGCTCAATCTTGCCCGGCTGGGGAGAAGGGGGCGTGCAAAAGCGGTCAAGCTCACCTGCCGGCAGCCTGTAATCCAGCCTGCGGGAGAAGGGCGGGAACCCTGGAAAGGGTGGAGACCAGCCCCTGAGCAAGGGCACAGGAGCACAGCCTTGACCCGCCTGTGCAAGCCAGGCTTGTGGTCTGACTTGGTAGTCGGCTCCTCCCGTGGGGGTGGAGCCAAAAGCCCAGAAGAGGCGGAGTTCCGCTACTGAGCTGAGCTTGGGCACACAGTCCTGCCTGGTGGTAGAGCCAAGGCTAGCAGCCATTCCTCGAGTGGGCGCCTCCTGCAAGGGCAGGGCGAAAGCCCGGAAACAGGCAGAGACCTGCAGCTGAGCAAAGGTAATCGCCAGTGCCCTTAGGACCGAGCATAACGTCACACACGGGGGCGGGGCAAAGGCCAAGGCCACCAACGCTTGTGCACCCCAGCACGTGATCACAGCCACTCCCGTGAAGAGAAAATGCGGAGGCACAGAAATACAACACAAATAAACCAAGAGAAATCCCCAGAAAAGGACCTAAGTGAATCAGATATAACCAAATTACCAGATGCACAGTTTAAAATAACGATTGTTAAGATGCTCAAAGATATTAGAACAACCATAGATGGCCATTACGAAAACCTAAATAAAGAGATAACAAATATAAAAAAGGACATTGAAATAATAAAAAAGAATCAGTCAGAAATGACAAATACAATATCTGAAATAATACAATGGAAGGAATTAAAAGGAGGATGGATGAAGCAGAGAATCGAATCAGTGAGTTAGAGGACACGATAAATAAAGGTACGGAAGCAGAGCAGAAAAAAGAAAAGAGACTCAAAAAGTCTGAGGAAACTCTAAGAGAGCTCTGTGACAACATGAAGAGAAATAACATCCGCATCATAGGGGTTCCTGAAGAAGAAGAGACAGAACAAGGGATAGAGACTTTGTTCAAACATATCATACCAGAAAACTTCCCCCAATTAAGGCAGGAAAACATTTCACATGTTCAGGAAGCACAGAGAACTCCATTAAGGAGAAACCCAAAGAAACCAACACCAAGACACATCATAATTAAAATACCAAAGCTAAATGATAAAGAGAAAATATTAAAAGCTGCTAGAGAAAAAAAGACTATCACCTACAAAGGAGCCCCCATAAGGATGACTTCTGACTTCTCAACAGAAACACTTGAGGCCAGAAGGGAATGGCAAGAAATATTCAAAGTAATGCAGAACAAGAACCTACAACCAAGACTACTTTATCCAGCAAGGCTATCATTTAAAATTGAAGGAGAAATAAAAAGCTTTACAGACAAAAAAAAAACCTCAAGGAATTCACTGCAACTAAACCAAGGCTGCAAGAAATGCTAAGGGACCTGTTGTAAACAGATCAAAGGAAAAAAAAGAATATAGCAAAAGAGGAATACAGTTTTAAAGAAAAAAATGGCAATAAACAATTACATATCAGTAATAACCTTAAATGTTAATGGATTAAATGATCCGATCAAGAGACATAGGGTAGCTGCGTGGATAAGAAAACAAGGACCCATATATATGCTGTCTACAAGAGACACACCTTAAATCAAAAGATGCACGCACACTGAAGATGGAAAAAAATATTTCATGCAAATAGAAATGAAAAAAAAAGCTGGGGTAGCAATACTTATATCAGACAAAATGGACTTTAAAACAAATACCATAGTTAGAGAGAAAGAAGGTCACTACATAATGATAAAGGGAGCAATCCAAAAGGAAGATATAACCATTATAAATATCTACACACCTAATATAGGAGCACCTAAATATATAAAGCAGACTTTGATGGACTTAAAGGGCGAGATCAACAGCAATACTATAATAGTAAGGGGTTTCAATACCCCATTAACATCATTAGATAGATCCTCAAAAAAGAAAATTAACAAAGAAACAGCAGACTTAAAGGACATATTAGATCAACTCGATTTAATAGATATTTTCAGAACCTTTCACCCTAAAACAGCAGAATATACATTCTTTTCAAGCGCTCATGGTACATTCTCTAGAATAGACCACATGTTAGGGCACAAAAGCGGGTTCAACAAATTTAAGAAGATTGAAATCATATCAAACACTTTCTCTGATCACAATGGCATTAAACTAGAAATCAACCACAATAGAAAAATTGAAAAACATTTAAACACTTGGAAACTAAATAGCATGTTATTAAATAACGACTGGGTTAACTTTGAGATCAAAGAAGAAATTTAAAAATTCCTAGAAACAAACGATAATGAGCATACATCAACTCAAAATTTATGGGACACAGCAAAAGCAGTCCTGAGAGGGAAGTTTATAGCATTACAGGCATACCTCACAAAGCTAGAAAAAGCTCAAATAAACAATTTAACCCTGCATCTAAAAGAACTAGAAAAAGAACAGCAAGTAAATCCCAGAGCTAGTAGAAGGAAGGAAATAATAAAGATCAGAGCAGAAATAAATGACATAAAGGCTAAAGAAACAATACAGAGGATCAATGAAACCAGGAGCTGGTTCTTTGAAAAGGTAAACAAGATCGATGAACTTTTAATGAGACTCACCAAGAAAAAAAGAGAGAGGACTCAAATAAATAAAATTAGAAACGAGAGTGGAGAAATAACAACTGACACAACAGAAATACAAAATATTGTAAGAAAATACTATGAAGAACTGTACGCCAAAAAACTAGACAACCTAGATGAAATGGACAAATTCCTTGAATCATATAATCTTCCAAAAAGTCAATCTGGAAGAATCAGAAAACCTAAACAGACCAATTACAACAAATGAGATTCAAACAACTATCAAAAAACTCCCAAAAAAGAAAAGTCCTGGGCCTGATGGCTTCACAAGTGAATTCTACCAAATATTCAAAGAAGAACTAACTCCTATCTTTCTCAAGCTATTTCAAAATATAAAAGAGGAAGGAAGACTTCCAAACTCCTTTTATGAGGCAAGCATAATTCTGATTCCAAAATCAGGCAAAGACAACACAAAAAAAGGAAATTATAGGCCAAAATCCCTGATGAACTTAGATGCAAAAATCCTCAACAAAATATTAGCAAACCGGATCCAGCAATATATGAAAAAAATCATACACAATGATCAAGTGGGATTTATTCTTGGGAGGCAAGCCTGGTATAATATTCGCAAATCAATCAATGTGATTCATCACATAAACAAAAGAAAGGAGAAAAACCACATGATAATTTAAATAGATGCAGAAGAAGCATTTGATAAAATCCAGCACCCATTCATGATCAAAACTCTCAGCAAAGTGGGAATACAGGGAACATACCTCAACATGATAAAGGCCATCTATGACAAATCCACAGCCTACATCATACTCAATGGGCAAAAATTAAAAGCAATCCCCTTAAGATCAGGAACAAGGCAGGGGTGCCCCCTTTCACCACTCTTATTCAATATAGTTCTGGATGTCCTAGCCACAGAAATCAGACAAGAAAAAGAAATAAAAGGCATCCAAATTGGAAAAGAAGAAGTAAAACTATCATTATTTGCAGATGATATGATATTGTATATAGAAAACCCTAAAGTCTCAGTCATAAAACTACTAGACCTGATAAATGAATTTGGCAAGGTGGCAGGATATAAAATCAATACTCAGAAATCAGAGGCATTTTTATACACTAATAATGAACTGTCAGAAAGAGAAATCAAGGAATCAATCCCCTTTATGATTGCAACCAAAAATATAAAGTACCTAGGAATAAATCTAACCAAGGAGATTAAAGACTTGTACTCAGAAAATCATAAAACATTGATAAAAGAAATCAGGGAAGATACAAATAAATGGAGGCATATACTGTGCTCATGGTTAGGAAGAATAAACAACATTAAAATGTCTATATTACCCAAAGCAATCTATAAATTCAATGCGATACCAATTAAAATACCAATGACTTACTTCAAAGATAAAGAACACATATTCCAAAAATTTATATGGAACCAAAGGAGAACACAAATTGCCTCAGCAATCTTGAAAAGGAAGAATAAAGCGGGAGGTATCACACTTCCGGATATCAAGTTATATTATAAGGCCATTGTACTCAAAACAGCATGGTACTGGCATAAGAACAGGCACATAGATCAATGGAACAGAACAGAGAACCCAGAAATAAACCCACAGCTCTATGGACAACTGATATTTGACAAAGGAGGTAAGGAAATACAATGGAGTAAAGATAGCCTGCCTCTTCAACAAATGGTGTTGGGAAAATTGGACAGCTACCTGCAAAAAAAATGAAACTAGACCACCAACTTACACCGCGCACAAAAATAAACTCAAAATGGATAAAAGACTTAAATGTAAGCCGTAAAACCATAAGCATCTTAGAAGAAAACATAGGCAGTAAGCTCTCTGACATCTCTCGCAGCAATATATTTGCTGATTTGTCTCCACATGCAAGTGAAATAAAAGACAGGATAAACAAATGGGACTTTATCAAACTAAAAAGCTTCTGCACAGCTAAAGACAATAAGAACAGAATAAAAAGACAAACTACACAATGGGAGAATATATTTGACATTGCGTCTGATAAGGGGTTAATAACCAAAATTTATAAAGAACTTGTAAAACTTAATACCAGGAAGACAAACAATCCAATCCAAAAATGGGCAAAAGAAATGAATAGACACTTCTCCAAAGAGGACACACAGATGGCCAATAGGCATATGAAAAAATGTTCAACATCACTAATGATTAGAGAAATGCAAATTAAAACCACAATGAGATATCACCTCACACCAGTCAGAATGGCGCTCATCAATAAAACAACCCAGAATAAGTGCTGGCGAGGATGTGGAGAAAAGGGAACCCTCCTGCACTGCTGGTGGGAATGCAGACTGGTGCAACCACTGTGGAAAACAGTATGGAGATTCCTCAAGAAATTAAAAATTGAACTGCCTTTTGACCCAGCTATACCACTCTTAGGAATATACCCCAAGAACACCATAGCACTCTTTGAAAGGAAGAAATGCACTCCCGTGTTTATGGCAGCATTGTTCACAATAGCAAAGATCTGGAAACAGCCCAAGTGTCCGTCAGAGGACGAGTGGATTAAAAAGCTTTGGTATATATATACTATGGAATACTACTCAGCCATAAGAAATGATGACATCGGATCTTTTACAACAACATGGATGGGCCTTGATAACATTATACTGAGCAAAAGAAGTAAATCAGAAAAAACTAAGAACTATAGGATTCCATACATAGGTGGGACATAAAGATGAGACTCAGAGATATGGACAGGGTTACAGGGTGTTGGGGTTACAAGGTTGGGGGAGGAGAGGGAGGGAGTTGGGGGAGGGGACGGGCACAAAGATCATGGCTTTTCAGCATTTGCCATATTCCCCCTTTAATGTATAGACAGACAGCAAATATTTACTTATGGTGTTTCCACTATAAAGACTACTGTCTTAGGGAGAAATGCTGATGAACTATTTCAGCAGTTCCTCCTTCTTCAATGACTTATATGTCAATATAGAGCTCCATGTTTCATAGGATATACTCAAGCTCACTCCATGCTCCCTGGAGCTTTAACACAAGGGAATGCCCTTTTTTTTTCTCTTTTCTTTGTTTTGTTTTTTGTTTTGTTTTTGTTGTTGTATTTTTTCTTTTATTTATTTATTTTTTGTATTTTTCTGAAGATGGAAATGGGGAGGCAGTCAGACAGATTCCCGCATGTGCCTGACCGGGATCCACCTGGCATGCCTACCAGGGGGGAATGCTCTGCCCATCTGCTAAGCATGTTATATATAGCTCATTGTCTGTATGCATTGTTCTATTATTGGATTTTCTAAACTGGCTAAACTGAAAATAGGCCTGCATACGGAGCAAAAGCATTTACTGTATTTTGTCATGCTTACAATCTTTAAAGTTAAGGTATTATTAAAGTGTACTCAGCAAACATTTTAAGGTCAATTAAAAAAAAATTTTTAAAGGGGGTAGTCATATCCTGGAACTCCTACGGGTCTACCATATCATGCTTTTTACTTAAAAAAAAAAAATTTAGCCCTGGCCGGTTGGCTCAGCGGTAGAGTGTTGGCCTAGCGTGCGGAGGACCCGGGTTCGATTCCCGGCCAAGGCACACAGGAGAAGCGCCCATTTGCTTCTCCACCCCTCCGCCGTGCTTTCCTCTCTGTCTCTCTCTTCCCCTCCCGCAGCCAAGGCTCCATTGGAGCAAAGATGGCCCGGGCGCTGGGGATGGCTCTGTGGCCTCTGCCTCAGGCGCTAGAGTGGCTCTGGTCGCAACATGGCGATGCCCAGGATGGGCAGAGCATCACCCCCTGGTGGGCAGAGCGTCGCCCCTGGTGGGCATGCCGGGTGGATCCCGGTCGGGCGCATGTGGGAGTCTGTCTGACTGTCTCTCCCTGTTTCCAGCTTCAGAAAAATGAAAAAAAAAAAATTTACATTTCTTTTGAATGCTGATGAACAGGAGACACCAAATCTTTTTCACCTGCAAACTACTACCTTCTTTATTAGATCCAGCTAATAACACTGTTTTGTCTTTTTCCAAATAGCTCCAGATATATGGAAAAGATTTATATAGGCGAATGGGGACCCTCAAACCCCTCAGCGAGATCTTCTGAGCATGGCTTTTAAGATACCTAGAGGCAGAAAAACCCAATAGAGATCAGGGGAACTACCAGCTTTTAGGATATGCCCTTAAAGGCTCCAGCGCCCCAAAGGGGACACATAGGATGCCATCTGGGTCCTGCTTCAATAGTGGAAAGGAAGGTCATTGAGCTAAAGCCTGCCAGGCTTACATGCCTCTGCTGTGAGGAAACAGGGACACTGGAAGGTAGGCTTCCCCTTCGCCCCTCTAAGGGAGGGTTCAGTCTCTCCCAGCCCTGCTCCAGCCACCTATGACCTAACCTTGCCCAGAAAACTGGGGTGTGCCACTGAAGGCTGAAGGTGCCCAGGGCCGTCGGCCCCATCTACGACACTGTGGATGAGCCTAGGGTATTTCTTCCAAGAAGCAGGTAAACTGATCTCATTTGCACAGAGCCACTTAACTATGTTTTGCCTGAATAGTCAAGTTTTTTATTCTTCCCTCAAAGATCTCTGTTGTGGGTGTTGATAGTCCTATTTTCTGCTGCTTTGCTTAATATATAGTGTTTCCTTTATCCCTCCTACCTCAATGCCTCACTCATATTTCAGTCTGGGACCTACTCCCAATTTAGAGCTCTCTTTTCCCCTTTTGCCCACTTCTATTATGAATCTACCTTTGCCACTCAGCTTAGTGTATCCCAAGGTTCTCTTTACCATGCCACAGTTGCAGAGCTCCAGGGAAAAGCAACCCTGGTCTCATCTCTCCAGGCAGAGGAGAACAGAAGCTCCATATCCACGCATGCTGCAAATGGCTTTTCCAGTCTACCTGAATCATTACCAGCTAGAAGCAGCAGTGAATGGGACTTGGACATGAGCTGCAAAGTATAGAATGGTGACAACAATTCCAGTGCCATGTGGACTTTTCCTGGATGTGGACTTTTCCTGGACTCCTGCTCCCTGTGACAGCTCCTAACAGACTGAACTGTGGTTGGGTTGCATTTTTTAGGGATTTGGCATGGTGATGGGGCCAACTTGGACTTGGTGAACATGTTAAGGACACTACTCTTTTATGGATTCTTGCTGTATTGGCCAAGAGTTTGCTTAAAGGCTTTTAATCACTGTAAAAAAAAAATAGAAGACTGGATAAAGAAGATGGGGCACATATACACCAAGGTATACTATTCAGCTAGAAGAAATGATGACATCGTATCACTTACAGTAGAATGGTGGAATCTTTATAACATTATGCGTAGTGAAATAAGCGAATCAGAAAAAAACAAGAACTGCAGGATTCCATACATTGGGGGACATAAAAGCAAGGCTAAGAGACATAGACAGGAGTGTGGTGGTTACGGGGGGTGGAGGGAGGGAAGGAGGGAGAGGGGGAGGGGGAGGGGGAGGGGTACAAAGAAAACTGGATAGAGGGTGACGGAGGACAATCTCTCTTTGGGTGATGGGTATGCAACAGAACTAAATGACAAGATAACCTGGAAATGTTTTCTTTGAATATATGTACCCTGATTTATTGATGTCACCCCATTAAAATAAAAATTTATTTATAAAAAAAAAAGTAATTAGAACCAACTGCATTAGAGTTAGTGACTAGCCCTGCCCAGCTAGCTCAGCAGTAGAGCATCGGCCCAGCATGTGGATGTATCAGTCTTGACTCCCAGCCAGGACACACAGGAGAAGCACCTATCTGCTTCTCCACCCTTCCCCCTCTCCTTTCTCTCTCTGTCTCTCTCTTCCCCACCTGCAGGCAAGGCTCCACTGGAGCAAAGTTGGCCCGGGCACTGAGGATGGCTCCATGGCCTCTGCATCAGGCTCTAGAATGGCTCCAGTTGCAACGGGGCAATGCCCCAGATGGGCAAAGCATCGCCCCCAGATGGGCATGCCAGGTGGATCCCGCCTGGGCACATGGGGGAATCTGTCTCTCTGCCTCCCTGCTTCTCACTTCAGAAAAATTAAAAAAAAAAAAGTTAGTGACTAAAAGAGGCAATAATGTGGAAAATATATTTATGTTAATTGAAAAAGCAGTTACTCTATAAAAAGCAAAATTATAGGCCCTGGCCGGTTGGCTCAGTGGTAGAGCGTCGGCCTGGCATGCAGAAGTTTTGGGTTAGATTCCCGGCCAGGGCACACAGGAGAAGCGCCCATCTGCTTCTCCACACCTCCCCCTCTCCTTCCTCTCTGTCTCTCTCTTCCCCTCCTGCAGCCTAGGCTCCACTAGAGCAAAGATGGCCCGGGTACTAGGGATGGCTCCTCAGCCTCTGCCCCAGGCTCTAGAGTGGCTCTGGTAGCAACAGAGCGACGCCCCAGAGGGGCAGAGCATCACCCCCTGGTGGGCAGAGCGTGGCCCCCTGGTGGGCGTGCCGGGTGGATCCCGGTTGGGCGTATGTGGGAGTCTGTCTGTCTCTCCCCATTTCCGGCTTCAGAAAAATACAGGGGGGAAAAAAAAAGCAAAATTATATATAAAGTGATTATAATATTTTTAACTTATGCATAGAAAAATATGAGAAATATGCCAACATGTTAGCAACTGTAATCAATGATTATTATAACCAGAAATTGGCATTTTTCCCCCAATTTTTATATTCCTATGTAACTTTAAGATGTCCTTAAAAGAATATGCATTGCTTCTGTATTAGAAAAATAAAAAATATGCAAATATAAATATTTCATTAATACAATTTCTAATGCATAACATCTAACACATCTCATCATAAAACCCAACATCATATTTGGCACTGATCTATTCCTACATCTCAGTTTCATGTCAAGATAAATCAATTCTTATTAGCTAAACACTAGTTCAGACAAGTGCAAATGGGATTCTTTTCTTCACAGAACTGTTTGAAGGCCCAAACTGGCCTAGAGTTTTTGTGTCTTTTAGGTATTTCTGATACTATCAGACAATAAAATGTGCATAGAGTAAATCTTGATGTTTAACTTGATTAGAAACTTCAAGAAAATTTAACATTCAGAAGATGAAAAAAGGAACTAGGATGGTATTTTCAACAAAATAGAAGAGAAAAGAAGCACAGAATTTGTGACCTGTAATGGGTATTAAAGAAGATACTGTAGGCTGAAAATAAAATACATTTTTTAAACATTTTTTATAGACAGTCACCATTCATTTTATGACTCTAGTCAGTGGAAGAGGGAGCAACCTTCAAAAGTTATTTTTCAAGACTGTTTAGTATCACCTGAACTTAGTTAACAAGTAAGAAAACAATGGAAGAGGAGTATCTGTGTTGTTAATTATAAGCTTATTTTACTTCATTAGGTCCTATTTTTATAAATAGACTATTATATCCTAATTTGGACATTTAATAGCAGTATATTCATCAGACTCTGACTATAGGTGACATCAAGTTCCAACTATAATCTAACATTTATGTAAATTTTTTTTTTTATTTAAAGCATTCTATGTAATTATGCCTCCTACATGAGGCTGAGGAAAAATGCCCTTGGATACAATGGCAGGTTATTTATGCAAAGAAAGACAAAAAGAGTCCAAAAATACTCTCAGATTTACAAAGCCTATCTGTTTTGAAATTTGATTTGCATTCCCAAATGGCCACTGTTTGTTCCTTTCATACGTGCTATTTGTAAATTCCTTTAAGATCAACTAGGCCTCTTAATATGTGGAGTTTACCTAGGGAAAAAAACACTATAATTAACTAGTTCAAACCCCCTAGTGAGATCAACTTATCTTCAAATGTGTTTGATGTTTACTTTGTCACCTTCTTCTGTCATTGATAATTCTCAGAGACAAAGGGTGCAACAAACATTAAGTTATCCCTTGGACAAATGCAGAAAGCAATGTTTGTCATTTCCTAAGACAGAGACCAGGATATACATTCATTCTACAGAAATCCTGTAATCCATGGTACATACATATTAAATTCCTTTTGTCTTATAAAGCTGTTTGTTTTTTTTTAACAAAATCTCAATTCTTGCATTTGTTAATGATTTTAGCATTTTTGCTAATTTCATCTCCACAAGTTATGAATTCTTTCTTGGAACTTTGTCCGTTCAATTCTGGGGGTACTTTCTTAATTACTGGAGTAGAAATATAATTCATTGACAATATTAGTAAGGGTATTTTATAACAGTAATATCCAAGCTATATATTAGAAATAGGTGGGTAGAAGCAGGAGAGGAGCTCTTTATAATCTATTCTGTCTCAATGTTAGATGATTGATTTTTAATTTTTCTTTCTTATTAACTTCTTAGTGTTGTTGTCTGAGAAAGTTTCTTTGCTGCAATTTTAAAATGTTGAGAGCTTAGGCACATTATGGTTACCATGTTAGATACAATTGCTCATGATTCACAAAACACCCTATAAGTTTGACAGAGAAGGGGTTAGGATTACTGGTCTTCCCTTTTTAACAAATGGGACAAAGGTTAAATAATTTCTCAGGGTCTCACCACAAGTAAATAATAGAATTCATCTGACATAGGTATGTGAGTCTAAGAACTCTGTTTGCTTCTGCTCCCAGTGTAGGCCGAAGTCCTTTGGGCATAGTAAGTGTTCAACACCAGATCCAGTGATAAGGTTGTAGGTTCACTCCCCGGTCTGAGCACATACAGTAATCAACCAATGAATGAATAAATAAGTGGAACAACAAACAGATGTTTCTCTCTCTCTCTCTCTCTCTCTACCTCTCTCTCTCTCTCCTCACTAAAATTAATCAATAATTTTTTAAATGAAGAATAGTACTCTCAAGTACAATCAGTAATTTAAGATTCAACATGTGCAATATAATTTGGTAAATTAATCTTAAGTGGTGAAAAAATTTTCAAATATTATATTGATATTTGGGATTTGTATTTGTATTCATCTAACATTAAAATAAAAATTTAAAAGCATAAGGAATCAGTCCCAAATTATAAGAATCACTCTGAGATTAATGAGAATTATAAATACACTGTCTCTGAGGAAGGTGAGATAAATAATTAACAAGAAATAATTAGAAAAGAGTGGTGAACATGTTACATTGTAAGTACTAAAGAAAGCAGAGGAAAACCAATGCAAAAGAAAACTAAGATAAAATCTATGACTTCATTTTGTTATCTTTCATTTGCCCAGTACACAGAACATAAAATGGACACTATATATCCATAGTAAGATTTAACAGATGTTAATATTTTGCCATATTTGTTTCAAAACTTTTTTCAAATTAATAAAGCTGATATATGTAATTCCCATTCAAGTTCAATATTTTATTTATATAATTTTATAACACCATGAATCTTGGGGAAAATGTAACTGCTTTACTTAAAGGTATACTAATAATGTTTATTTCAAGTTTTGAAGATGATATGAAGTACAATACATATATAATGTATCATGTATATTTTATATATGATATATATATTATGTGTATATATTTGTATGTACATATAGATACGTGTGTGTGTCTATATATATATATATCTCATAAAGAAATTCTTACTAAATTAGGCTTTCTTCATGGATGTTGGCATCTTGAAAAACAATGAGAATCTTCTCAAAATGTTTCCTGGAAACCTAGAACTTAAATAGCAAATAAAGATGCTTCAATTATATAAATTATTATGTTTGAATAGTACTGAGAGAATATTAAGGAGGAATTCTGAGATTTTCTTTTTAATAAAGTGTCACGTGTTATTAAAATAATGCTTTAAGCCATTAAATTCAATAAAACAAACTGCACCACTCATACCTACCTCGATAGAAACCGTTAACAGGGTTAGAGATAGTCTCTAATGTCTTCTGAAGATTCATTTAGGACTGGGATAATAAGAAGTCATTAGTTTTGTATCAAAGTTGAAAGGCAGACACATGTAAGAGTGAACTCTGACTAAAAACCAACTCTCAGGTGAAACATTATGACAAGAATATTAACAGCCAAAAATAATAATATAAAAATCTTGTCATGCCTCAGTTCAATAAAATCCTTTTGACCTGGTTATTGGATCTGCTCAAACACTACAAGAAAAGAAATACAGCATGGTTTCAAGTAGATATTGACAATGAATCCTCATCAAAAACTGAAAAAAAATTTACAGAGAATATTAAACTAAACAACCAAACTCTTTCATGACATTAACATAGTAATTATTTAAGAAAATTCCCATGACCTGTGGTGGCGCAGTGGATAAAGTGTCAACCTGGAATGCTGAGGTTGCCGCTTTGAAACCCTGGGCTTGCCTGGTCAAGGCACATATGGGAGTTGATGCTTCCAGCTCCTCCCCCCTTCTCTTTCTTTCTCTCTCTCTCTCCCTCTCTCCTCTCTAAAATGAATAAATAAATTAATTAAAAAAAGAAAAGAAAATTCCCAGTGGTAGTTAGATAGAATTCAGGGCAATTTTTTATTAAACAGATGTGTTTTTAGTCTACTTCCTAGTGCAGATGAGCCTTTCAAATTTAATTATGGCATTCAAAACAAACAATCTAACAAAAAGTGACCATCCTAGATGCATGTGGTGTTCTTAACATTTATGATAAAGTGTGATTATTCCTAACACTACCCCTAACATACTTTGCTGTTACTTTTGTTTGAATTTTATTTTTGATTGTTTGGTGTAATCGATGTACAGGAAGAAGATCTACATCATAATTCACATAATTCAGACTTGAATTTCACTCCCATCCGCACCGTTAACTAAAAACCTCGTCCATGGACCTCTTGGATGGACCTCACTTTACTAATACCGATATATTACAAGGTCACACAGCAACATCGAGTGCTCTCTAATGCTATCAGTTTATAATTCAGTATTCTGCACTGACACTGTAAAACTTCCCAGTATGAGATCCCAAGCTCTGCAGTTCAAAAGATAATTTCATTAGTCCACCTCTTGCGTAAACCAAAAAGTCTTTGCAGAGACATTTTTTTTAACCAAGTCAAGAGAAATAAACAACTAATAATTACCTAGGTAAGTCAAAGTATCCTAAGCACAAGCTTGTTTTTTTTATTTCTAGAATTCATAATATAATTCACACGTTCCTGTCACTTATTGAGACCTCTAGGTCTCATCAGTATACAAAATAACTCAAGTCTTCAACATGGTCCAAAAGCGGTATTTTATTGATACATGAGCAATGCCGATTTTGTCTACACCAGCAAGGTGGGAATCTCAGCAATTATCCTGCAATCAGATAATATGAGACAAAAATGCTTAAAATTTTCTTATTCTTTATTGAAAGTTTTATTTTTCTTTGCCTGTCTTATCACATTAGATGCTGGGATTGTAATCACTTCACAACTTGTCTAGAAAGCAGTATTTTCAGTTCTAGAGTCAGTATCTGGCTTCCACTCCTGAGGTTCTAACTTGGTGTTGACATTGGAAAGTTATTTAAACTCTTGGGTTTCCATTTTGTCCACTTTAGAATAATAGCATCTGGATTCAATGAATTAAACCGTGTAAAATGAAACCATGTATCTAATACACCTTAAAACCACTCTAAGTAGATAGTAAATGTTCAATAAAAGTTACCTAAGCAATCTGTATCATAGAAATGTATACTTGAAACTTAAATAATCTTATAAACCAGTTATCCCAGTAACTTTGTTTAAAGATATTTTAGAATTAGATAGAGGTCATAGTCACACAATAATGTGAATGTATTCAATTCCAATGAACTATTAATAGTTCCTTTAATAGGCTAATTTTATATGATATGACTCTCATCTCAATTAAACTAACGTGCTACTTAGAGGCATTCTCATTTCATGAGTAATATCTGAGAAGAATTATATGAAAACATTCTGCAACCTTTCAGTATCAACATATCTTACAAGTTCCTTTCTTGATTAATGTAAAATAGTAGAATCTGAACCCTTAATTCTTACCTTTGTGTGTCATATGAAATTTATGTAAATGTTAGGCCCGTGCCATTCTGATGCATTCTGGAAAATAACTGAAGTGGTATTTTTGATGTTAAAGCATGGGAAGTATCTAGATCCATCTGGAAGCTTCTATACAGCAAGTTAATGGATAGTGAAAAATCAGAAAGGCTCACAAGATGGAGAAAAAAGCACTAAAACAGCAAAATCTTTTCCGTTGTCTTTCTTGACAAAAAGCTCCCTTTGATCATAAAAGTATAGGGCTGAATTAAGAGGAAATCAATATTGTCATATGGAAAAGGACCCAGGCTACACAGGCTCCTGGAAATGCTTACACTGTCAAAATGAGATGGAAACATTTCTATTTACACTGTTGCCAACAGCTGGTATTTCATGGAAAAGGGAACTTCCTAGGAATCCACAAGTTAAATTGCCCTCTGTCTTCATCAAAGCAGACCCCAATATGGTCATATCACTGGGAATATGGGAGAGAGAATTGGTAATGGAAAAACGACAAAGTCACAGATGTGATTCAATACAGAGTCTCACCTTATCAGGGAATGGAGCAGAACAGTGGAGAAAAACACACAGAAAAGGAAACCCGATCGCCTCTGCTTATTACAGTTTAGCCTTGAGAAAGTTACTCGCCTAATAGTTCTTTCACTATAAATCATGATAAAATTAATTCACAGTTCTGTTGTGAGAATGATGAGTGATAGGTAGGTAGGCAGGTGGGTAGGTGGGTGGGTGGATGAATGGATGGACAGATAGATAAACAGAATGATAGCTGGATACATAGTAACATTAAAGTAAACATTAAATAGATGTAGGCAGTGCCTGGATATATGTCATGGAAGAGTGTGAACAGTGAGAGATGACTGGACATTTGTACCTACGATAACAAGAGCATAGTGGCACAAAGAACACGGCCTTTTTGAGCCCTTTTAAAGAGATTAACTCTACCCATTAAGGCCATACGCACTGTGTTGCTCGGCTGCTATGGGTCATGCCAGGCCACACAATGTGAGGTGTCTCAGTGACTCAAAGTTCAAATCATTTTCCGCCCTCTCTGCATTTGGTAACCCACTTTATCTAATACACAACAGCAGCTAGAAACCTGCTGTTCTTTTGTTCACACTGAAATCGGTAAAATCAATTTACAATGTACAACTCTCCAGTGAGGGTAAACTGGCTGCATTCTAGGCCTTTCTTGATGTGTGTTTCATCTTACTCTCTTCATTCTTAGGAAGAGCTCATAGGTGGCACTGGTGTCAGAAACTAAAACGGGATCTCCATAACAGGTCCACTGTCATAGATTAGAAAGGTTCAGTGCTTCATAGGGTGTTCCATTTGGGTTAAAGCTTCATAGAACAGTGACACAGTACGTTCTCAGTCTGCTCAAGGACATATTGGACGCACTTTGATTTACGTCACACTCATTTCTGACTATCGTTAGTAAGGAATAACTAACTGAGCATAGTGCTCAGATCTCTTGCAGCATAATACTTTGAGTTTATTTGAGCTGTTAAAAAGAAGCTATAAAGATACAGGTCCTAATAAAACATCGTATTTTGTTAAACTCGAGGGCAGGAGGTACTTGGTAGCTGTAGCACTTGTCTTCCACGTGGAGTTATTTTTGGATCTCATATTTCACAAGATACAGCAGTTTACCAGGAGAGAATGGTTTGTGAGGCATCTGGAAAACCATTAGACTTGCGATAAGCAATGGATATCTCAGCTGCAATTATTGATAATAAAAGTTTATACATAATGCCTCCAAAGCATGGCCAGTTCCAATTTTATCCAGGCAAATAGTTGAAAATGGGATAGAACCAGGTGCAATATCAAAGTGTTGTAATGGACAAACAGAACATATCGTATCTTCAAGGGGTTGAAAATGGATGCGAGTGGGCAGCTGGTCTTTGGGTGGTATATGTGCTGGTGGCCCAGTACCTATCATTGGATCAGACTTTAAGGAAAGGATTATAGCCCTCAGGAAAGGGGTAGAATAAATGGAATGTATTTAAGGAACTGTGGTGCTAGATGGCTTGAACAGAAACTCAAGAAATAATTTATTTTTTAAGTTCTGAAGCATGTGTGAATGAGCAATATGAATGAGAAAACAGCCAGGTCAGGAACTTGGGAAAGGCTCCCATGTTCAGGGACTAAGCAGGTGGGCGTGGCTCCATCATCTCCCTGGGACATACTTCCCCCCAGGCCTGAGGCTACCATCTCTAGGCTGAAAAACAATGACATGGATGCTGCCTGTACCACTGCTCACTAGGGACGCACTGCTAACTAATCAGGTGTTCTTTCCCCCTGACCTTGGATCCAGCCTCATGATTCTCCTCCACAGAGCCTCAGCCACTGCATTTACAAGGTGAAATGTCTTTTTTTATTTCTGATACATATACACATACATATATACATCTAGACAGATAGGTGAGTAAATGGGTAATAGACATATATATGCATGTATCAACAGTTCCACAAATATATATATATATTTAAATATATAAAAGATATACAGTAAAACTTGGGCTTTTTAAAAGAACAGAAATAAGTTCTTTTCATATTTCCTTCGTAGGTTAGTGATTACTTTTTTTACATAACCAGACAATAAAATGACTATAGAGACATCCTTGATTCATTTTCTCCTTATCCCACAATTCTATGATTAACCAAGTTTAGAAGGCTCTTACCCCCTGCGTTTGCATTATTATGGGAGCTGTTGATGTTGTTTGTAACCCTTCAACCACGTTCTATGTATGCCCAGCCTCCAAATTTATGTTAGATAAATTTACTTAAAAGTCCATCTTGAGAAATTTCTTATCTTTAAGTCTTCATTGACTCCTACTATCAAATGGATAAAATGTAAACTCAGCATCATGAAACTTTCATAATTTAACCCCAACCTCCCTTTCTGCATAGCCAAAATCTCTAGTCATAGATATATCAGTATATATTCATATATATTCACATAGAATATATAATGATGTGATATATAACATATATTCATATACAGTGCTATATATGACTAATATATTCATCCTTAGAAGCAGTAGTCAGTGCTCAGTTATAAAGCACATATTGACAATTCAGTCAATTTGGAAAATGATAGAGAACTAATATACACATGGCATCCCAATGAGCTCTAAACTGTGAATGCCTAGGACGATTCTTAATGGTCCTCATACCACCAGGGCCTAAGAAAGCACCTGGCGCATAATGAATGATCAGGAAAAGTGAATACATAATTTCGTATAGATTATAGGCATATGAAAGGCACCTGTTATTAAGTACCCTGTGTTTGTGAATGTCAAAAGAAGAGTAACTGGATAGTGTGTTTCCAAATGTAGAACAGAAATTGATTCCATCTTCCAATGAGGACTCAAACCAGTGACAACTTTAAAAACTTGGAGCAGAGGAATTCCACAGGTAGACGAACCCCACAGGGAAGAGCACAGATGGTTCATTCTCTTCGATTTTATGTTATTTGGAAAATTAGCGTTATCTTCCTCTATTCCCAACCCACTACCTAAAAGATCCAGTCAACTTGAACTGCAAAGCATAGTCATCTCTCAACCTTCCTTTGGGTATTTTGTCAGTGTGTTTCAGTCAGTTTACTTAAACCAATCTTAGCATTCAGGCTAAGTATTCTGTCATTCTTTATTTCACAGGTACGGATTCAGGGCCACAAGCTGGCAGTAGGACTGCTCTTGCTCTCGTGAACTTCACTTCAATAGAGGTTCAGGCGAACACGTTTGAGAGCCAGTGAGACGGAGGGTCACAGGCTTCGTGCACTTACTCCTGGCTAGTTCTCGGACAGAGGGGAAGCCACTTCATCTCTACCAGCTGCTTTTCTCAATGACCGAATAATTCCCTTCCTTGGATCCCAATAACACTTTTATTAACTTGAAACCTCTAATAACTTATTTTCAAACAAACAAATACAAGATGTATTTTAACAAAGATAGTATTTTCCCTTAAGGCATTCATAATTCTTCCAAAGAGCAAAATGCAAAGCAGAACAGAGACCATTCAGTTCTCCAATGATGTGAGAAAATGTATGAGTAGGTGTAATAAAAATAAAAATTAATTTATATTTTAATAAATTAACTAATATGCTAGAGCCTGTCAGGTTTTTCAAAACTCTTATAATAATGATTTATGATATATCTTATGATCCTTACCATATCCACCCAAGAAGTGTTTTGTACATGTACCTTCCTAGATATACTTGAAAAAACATGTGAATGTAACTCCTGTTTCTTATATACCAAGATAACTACCATTATTTGGAAGCATTCCCAAGTAAATTCAGGCAAGAGAGTGGTTATCACTGAAGCAAAGATGTGCTAATGTGGTAACTCAGGTCTTCCTCCCCTCAGGATCAAAAACAAAAACAGAAAAACACCACTAAAACCTTTACTTTGCAGAAAAAAGAAAATACCTGCCACAAGATACAATGACCCAACTCATACATGTTTTTTTTTAATTTGCACAACCATGTATAATTCTATATTACACAAAACAGCTAAAATATCTATTTTTACTGTACCCAAATCACTATCGTTATCTTCCTATTTTCAATAACCTTGTATCACTATAATTTCATATAGGAGATTGAATATTACCTAATAAAACTCCCTTCTATTTTTCCTTTCTATTGTTTTTTGTTTACAATGTCTTTTGCAAATATTTGTGGAGGTGACTATGTTTAATGCACTCTACCCTCTGGTGACCAAAACACATGGTAGGAGAAGTAACAGGTCAGAAAAATGATGTTTGAACATACTACAATACATCTGTAATGCTGGTGGCCAAGGCCTGGCAGGTGCACACTGGATTCGGGCAGACGGTAGAGGAACTGCGGAGCCAGAAAGCATCAGGCCATTCCCGTTTATTGGAGGCTCACAAAGACAGGCGAGCGAATAAACAAAGGAAAACTTGCTTTCGCGGTGGAGGACAAGGAATCAGGAAAACCACCCCTCATGGTGGCAGGAGAGCCATCTGGGAGAACTGCCTCTGTGGGGAAGCACCCACAGCTTTGCATAGAGACACACATGTGGCTCACTGCCACATGCTCATGCACAGTGTTTGCAGTTGGTAAACCAGAGAGCAAGCTTAACACAGCTGTTTCCCTCACAACATCCCTTTAATGTCTTTTTAAAAATCATGTTACTAGAAATGTAACTCCACTTATCCCTCAGTCAAGATGTACCTCAGAAATTTCATCCACCCAAACGGACCTTCATTCGAGTCACTTGAATCATATGCTTAAGCACCTACTACTGTCTTAATAGACAATGAATCTCTGAAAAGTTTAGTCACTATTTACACAGATAAGTTATAATAGCTATATGACAGTGAAGGTGTTATGCCCTAGACATATTTTCCCCAGAAGTACTGCATGAAATTGACATTTTCAAGTTTCTTCAGCAGGATATAAAGATTTTATATAAATGGAAATTTTTCATTTCACAAGTGACATGCTAAATGCCATAACTGGCTGATAACAGGTAGCAGACAAAAAAAAGAAAAACTAAACTGTTTCATTCTTAAGAAATATGCAAGGAATTATGTTATAATAAAATCTCTCGGTTTAGTGGTTTTTATCTGTTCATTAAAAGTAATGAACTTCCTTGATCGACTATGAAAATACCTAAATTTGTAAATATACTTCTCTTTCTTTACTGCCCCATATTCCCAAGCATCACAACAATGTAACAAATTAATAGAAAGAGATCTTCTCACTCACGTACATAATATATGAAAAACAGCAGAGAAGAAGGTTCGGCTAACGTTTTACTAGAAATGCACATGCTTTCATTTATATCACATTAACCAAACTTAGTGCATAGCTCCTGCCCATCATGTTTTCTTTACTGATTTTTCACTAGACATTTTGGAGAGACTATTGCTGTAGTAAAAACTATTGCACTTAATCTCAAAAACTACCTTATACTGGTGGTTCACAGTGGATGCAGATAGCACAGCCCCCATAGTAAGCATTCTGAAACCAACCTTGGTTTCCATCTGTCCTGCAAATCATGTCCACAACCCAAAGACAGTGTCCAAATAGCCCGGCTGACTGCTCACTAGCTTAGCAATGGCTGGCTTTATCAGGTGGCTAGGGGGAAATACATTTTAAAGCTAACTCATCTTCAACAAAATACTTTCCTTTCGACGGTTCCCTAAAAACATTTAAAGCATTCAGGAAAATGGTAGCCTGAAGCTTTAGTTGTGGTATATATAACAAGAGAAAGGGAGTAAGTGGAAATACTGTGTTCTTAGTGAGGATCGCCTTGATTAAATTCTTCTCACGTGTCCAAGTTACGTCACCCTCTCCTCGGGCATTGTGATGTGCCCTTCAAATCCACACTAAACTATAAAACAGGTCAGTCTGTCTACATTAATTGTAGCTTTTTGTTTTCAATTTCTCAAAAACTTTAGCATTGCTGCACTAGCTTTCTTTAACATTTTAAATATTTTAAAAAAACATTTACTAAAATATGTAAGTTAAAACTCAACTGAACACACCTTTATACTCTTAATAAAGATTAAAAGTACATATTAAGCCTTGCGTTGGGTTGAAGAACTGAGAATTTGGGGCTTATGACTGCATAGACTTGGGACCTGGAATGTCTCGTTCACTTTATGGGTAGCCAGTAACTTCTAGTTTTACATGGCCCAAAGCAACCTTTCAAACATCACACTGAAATAAGTAGAAAAATGTATTCTTGAGCTGCAGTGTTCTCCGTATAACCTTTTGTTTATTTTTATGGGCCACTCTCCATAGTGCTGACCTCAGGACAAACCACAGGGCTGGCTGAGCGTGTCTGGACACTCCAGCAACCTCTCCCTTTGCCCTATTCTTACTCCCCAATAGCCTGGGGCTTTCAGTCTGTACTGTCCAGACAGCAAAACCTGCCTTCCAGAAAGGATCAGAAGCACATTCACTCTAAAGCGTACTTGACAGATAGCAGCTTCGAGTGTGAGGTATTACAAGTCGCTCTAATTTTAAATGCACTGAAAATCAAATACACCAAGTATACTGAAACCCCCACAGTAGAATTTTTGTTTTCAGCAAGTCTACGCCTTACTCTTCCAAGTCCTCTATCCCTGCTCCTTCTTTCATGGCGAGAGGCTCAGGTGTTTGTGTTTGGAGTGGGTAAGGACATGGAGTGCCTATATATGCATGTCTCCGTGCATGACCTGTGTTTGGAGGTGTGGCAGGTGTGGGTCCTGGTGTGTCTGTGTGTGATGTGACTGTGAATGTGAAGGCAGGGAACTTCTTGGACACCCATGATCAAGCCAGGTAGTGTCCCCCTTTATATTATAAAGCCACTTCAGTTTCCATTAACATCCTGAAAAAAAGTAAAAAAAAAAAAATACTTGAGTAACATTTCACATTAGGAAAGATACTGAAAGGTGATGATGAGTAAATACTTATCATTCTTGGCCCTGGCCGGTTGGCTCAGTGGTAGAGTGTCGCCTGGCGTGCAAGGGGTCCCGGGTTCGATTTCCAGCCAGGGCACACAGGAGAAGCGCCCATCTGCTTCTCCACTTCTCCCCCTCTCCTTCCTCTCTGTCTCTCTCTTCCCCTCCCGCAGCCGAGGCTCCATTGGAGCAAAGATGGCCCGGGGGCTGGGGATGGCTCCTTGGCCTCTGCCCCAGGCGCTAGAATGGCTCTGGTCACAGCAGAGCAACGCCCCGGAGGGGCAGAGCATTGCCCCCTAGTGGGCAGAGCGTCGCCCCTGGTGGGCGTGCCGGGTGGATCCAGGTCGGGCACATGTGGGAGTCTGTCTGACTGTCTCTCCCCATTTCCAGCTTCGGAAAAATACAAAAAAAAAAAAATACTTATCATTCTTGAAGAGTATAATATTCTAATCTCCCTTCAACTTCTTTCCTCCTTCCCACACTTCTGTCTTTTCATGTCACGTCAGCCAGTCTGTATCATGTGTATGTACAACAAAACAAGTAAGAAGAGTTTTCTCATCTAGCATTCTCACTGTAGTTTGAATTCACTTCCTTCAGTAACCAAGGCCTGGGCACACCAGCTTGCTGCACACATTCCAAGGTAGCAAACTCACCCCCATGTCCCTAAAGCCACATCCAGAAGTTCCTCACTTGGCCTGTTGGGCAGTGGTGGGTGCCATTCGCCAAGTGCCTGTGGGAGCATGTCGCCATGTGACTTCTATTTGGTGCGTGTGTTAGGGAGGCAGTATAGGCACTGGCAGCAGCAGGCATGCAGACGCACCTGTCAGAAGGGAGGGGGTGGCACAGACACGGTGAGGACCGAAGTGAGGGGGCTGGCAGCTGTCACCCCCACCTCAGAGAGTCAGCCCCAGCTCAGTCTGCAGAAACGGTCGTGATCTTCTCATTAGGTGTCACAGAGAACCCAACTCCTTCCAGAACAGGAGAAATAATATTGAGACGTGAGAGGTTAAATTTTTAACCAGGAACAACTGAGAGAGAAAATACAGGCATATGGCAGAGAGAGCAGGAAGCATAAGGGAGGAAGAGCTCCGGAAGAAAACCAGGCTGGACTGAAATCTGTGGTCTCCCGTGCCTGGGATGAACGACCTAATGCAGATTATCTCTTTATACTGGGCTCAGTCTCCATACCTGGAAAATGGGTATGCACAGTTATTTCATATTTGCAATGAATAAATCTGGCCACAGGCCCGCTGGACTCTACTCATTGTCCTCACGCTGCTGATTCTGACTTCTGTCGTCACCACAGTCCCTGTCTAGCCTTTGTTTGTGTTAACCTGGTCGTTAACTATTCCTTAAGTTCTGTGACTCCCTCATTTTCTGGTGATGCTGTGCTATCCTGACTACAGTAATAAAAACAGAAAACACATTTTATTGTGTATTATTTGCCAGGGTCTTTTCTAAACACTTTTAACTTTGAAAAATTCACAAGGCTCCTAGAGTTATGACTACTCTCTTCATTTGGGTGAAAAGATGTTATCGAGGGTGTCCTTCATCACTGAGTCAAAGCCTGGGCATCTGCGTCCAGACCCTGACTTTTGAACGCCATGCACACACTTAAGGAGAGAGACGAGAGGAAAGAGAATTCAAGTAAGGTGGTGAAGTGCCACCTGGTGACAGAGCCTCTGAATAGCAGTGAGTTCACCAGAAGTCTGGGAGATGTGAGCCGGACACACCAAGAATACAGAGAAAAACAAACCCTCCAGTGAGGTCACAGGCTGAAACATCTTTGGTGCCAATAAGAAAAGGAACTATGGATGGTGGCTGTAAATTTTCAAGAAATGTCTAATTTATTTCACTTAAATCACTTGGAATGTATTCCTAGACTACTGATTTTTTTTAAAAAAAACACTGTTTCAAATGATAAACATTTTAAATAGCACTCCCCATGTTAAAAACACACACTCATTTAAAAGCACTGACAAACAAATGCTTTGGGTTTCAATGAATGGCCATACTGCAAAGCCTGTTTTATTTCTGTGGCTATAGGAAGCACATTCAGTAACAGGAGATCTCATTTTCTGATCGAAAGCTTCATTAACGCGATTTGGCATTAAACTCGAGGAGGAATTTAATATCTATTGATTAATAATTAATGAGCAGATCGATGAGAATGAGGCCTCTCTGACAATGGTATACAGTGATTAAACACTAAAACCCTGGCTTCTGCTGTAATCGGGGAAGCATTTAACCGTCCTCCAGTGAACGAGCTTATTTTCTGCTCAGGAAGGTTATTCCTTCAGCCAGAGAGCCGGAGGCTCATAAAGCCCTTCTAAGCACCAAGTCCTGGCGGAATACTTCCCAGAGTGCACTGAGAGTACGGGCAAGACAGAGGATTAACAGCCTCAAAAAAAAAAAAAAACAAAACAAAACAAAAAACAAAAGCCAGAGGAGCCCTCCCCACATATGATGTCATTAACAGCAGGCCTTTAAGATAATGCAGGGCTCAAGTTATTCAGAGAAATGGGAATGATCAGAGACCTTGTTGCCTATCAACCTCCATGTCAGGACTCTCATGGCACCCCCTGGAGAGGATAGGCAGCCCCTAAACATCCCAACTGCAGCACAACAACAATTTACTTCGCCACCACCGTGAACCACCCATGATCTACGTATTGATATGTTCTCAGCCACCATACCAGTGTCGGTGCTGCATGGAATCAATGTCCTTCCAAAGTCAATGTGAAGTCATTGTTAATTCTGCCTTTCAGGGTCCATATTTAGAAAGAAACCTGAGCCCGTTTAGGTGAACCCCAACTGATGATGACAGTTAAGATGGGCAAGCCTACGGGGAGCAGCGATGGCTCTCAGAGGGCTGTGCCTGCATCAAGGAATCCTTGTGTCTTCACTGGTGTTCTTGGGAACACGACTGGACAATATTGAGAACCCACCATATTGCTGTGGGTCTGACACATTGTGTTTTCCCTGAAGAATCCTCATTGTATCATAAAAAGAACCCTGTCAGGCGATAATTATAAAGAAAGCAAAGCTCAGAGAAGGTAAGTAGCTTGAATAAGGTCACTGAAGCTGGGAATTGTGAAGGTCAACAATATGACAGTCCCAGAGACAACGACTGAACAGGCGTTTATCATACAGGTACATTATACACACAGAAGGCAAAAATAGGCACAACTCAGAGATGACAAAGGGGAAGACAGAGAAAAAAAAGGAGGCTGAGATGACACATCACAAACTGCTTGCTGATAAATTCAGCATAGGAATAGATTTCAGGAAACCTAGAGAAATGTATATCAAACATGCCCAGAAATGTCCTTCACCAAAACACCTAAAACTTCAAAAAAGGCTTTTGAAAGAACTGGACTACCATCTGGTAAGGATAAATTTGCAAGGATGATCTAAATTTTGATACTTTAAAGAAAAAAGAAAGTGTGGGCTAAGCAATGCTCATACAAGCTCAAATCTTAACAACTAACTAAATAAATGGAAATGAAAAAAAAACTATAATAGCTCTATAAAATAAATTTGGTGATAGACAAATATTTAAGCTAACCGAAGAAGTTCACTTCTAGAAATTTACCCAAACATATATTTTATTTTAAAAAATATCCTTTCCTTAATTAAAGTGTCTAGTAAAATGCTACTTTTTTTTAAATAAATTTTTATTAATGGTAATGGGATGACATTAATAAATCAGGGTACATATATTAAAACATGTCATTAAATTATGTTGCATACCCCTCGCCCAAAGTCAGATTGTCCTCCGCCACCCTCTATCTAGTTCTCTGTACCCCTCCCCCTCCCCCTAACTCTCTCCCTCCCTCCCTCCCATGTCCTCCCTCCTCCCACCCCTGGTAACCACCACACTCTTGTCCATGTCTCTTAGTCTCGTTTTTATGTTCCACCAATGTATGGAATCATGTAGTTCTTGTTTTTTTCTGATTTACTTATTTCACTCCGTATAATGTTATCAAGATCCCACCATTTTGCTGTAAATGATCTGATGTCATCATTTCTTATGGCTGAGTAGTATTCCATAGTGTATATGTGCCACATCTTCTTTATCCAGTCTTCTATTGAAGGGCTTTTTGGTTGTTTCCATGTCTTGGCCACTGTGAACAGTGCTGCAATGAACATGGGGCTACATGTGTCTTTACGTATCAATGTTTCTGAGGTTTTGGGGTATATACCCAGTAGAGGGATTGCTGGGTCATAAGGTAGTTCTATTTTCAGTTTTTTGAGGAACCACCATACTTTCCCCCATAATGGTTATACTACTTTACAGTCCCACCAACAGTGGATGAGAGTTCCCTTTTCTCCGCAGCCTCTCCAACATTTGCTATTACCCGTCTTGTTGATAATAGCTAATCTAACAGGGGTGAGTGGTATCTCATTGTAGTTTTGATTTGCATTTCTCTAATAACTAATGAAGCTGAGCATCTTTTCATATATCTGTTGGCCATTTGTATCTCTTCCTGGGAGAAGTGTCTGTTCATGTCCTCTTCCCATTTTTTTATTGGATTGTTTGTTTGTTTGTTGTTGAGTTTTATGAGTTCTTTGTAAATTTTGGATATTAGGCCCTTATCTGAGCTGTTGTTTGAAAATATCATTTCCCATTTAGTTGGCTGTCTGTTTATTTTGATATCAGTTTCTCTTGCTGAGCAAAAACTTTTAATTCTGATGTAGTCCCATTCATTTATCTTTGCCTTCACTTCTCTTGCCATTGGAGTCAAGTTCATAAAATGTTCTTTAAAACCCAGGTCCATGATTTTAGTACCTATGTCTTCTTCTATGTACTTTATTGTTTCAGGTCTTATATTTAGGTCTTTGATCCATTTTGAATTAATTTTAGTACGCGGGGACAGGCTGAAGTCGAGTTTCATTCTTTTGCATGTGGCTTTCCAGTTTTCCCAACACCATTTGTTGAAGAGGCTTTCTTTTCTCCATTGTGTGTTGTTGGCCCCTTTATCAAAGATTATTTGACCATATATATGTGGTTTTATTTCTGGGCTTTCTATTCTGTTCCATTGGTCTGAGTGTCTATTTTTCTGCCAATACCATGCTGTTTTGATTATCATGGCCCTATAATATAGTTTAAAGTCAGGTATTGTAATGCCCCCAGCTTCCTTCTTTTTCCTTAGGATTGTTTTGGCTATTTGGGGTTTTTTATAGTTCCATATAAATCTGATGATTTTTTGTTCCATTTCTTTAAAAAATCTCATAGGAATTTTGATGGGAATTGCATTAAATTTATATATTGCTTTGGGTAATATGGCCATTTTAATTATATTTATTCTTCCTATCCAAGAACAAGGAATATTTTTCCATCTCATTGTGTCTTTTTCTATTTCTCTTAATAATGCCTTGTAGTTTTCGTTATATAGGTCCTTTACATTCTTTGTTATGTTTATTCCTAGGTATTTTATTTTTTTTGTTGCAATCGTGAAGGGGATTATTTTTTTGAGTTCGTTTTCTAATATTTCATTGTTGGCATATAGAAAGGCTATGGACTTTTGTATGTTAATTTTGTATCCTGCGACCTTACTGTATTGGTTTATTGTTTCTAATAATCTTTTTGTGGAGTCCTTTGGGTTTTCGATGTATAGGATCATATCATCAGCAAAAAGTGATACCTTTACTTCTTCTTTTCCGATATGGATGCCTTTTATTTCTTTGTCTTGTCTGATTGCTCTGGCCAGAACTTCTAGCACCACGTCAAATAAGAGTGGAGAGAGTGGACAACCCTGTCTTGTTCCTGATTTAAGGTAGAAAGTCCTCAGTTTTATGCCGTTTAATAGGATGTTGGCTGATGGTTTATCATATATGGCCTTTATCATGTTGAGATATTTTCCTTCTATACCCATTTTGTTGAGAGTCTTAAACATAAAATTGTGTTGTATTTTATCAAAAGCCTTTTCTGCATCTATTGATAAGATCATGTGGTTTTTGTTCTTTGTTTTGTTGATATGGTGTATTACGTTAACCGTTTTGCGTATGTTGAACCATCCTTGAGATTCTGGGATGAATCCCACTTGATCATGATGTATTATTTTTTTAATATGTTGTTGTATTCGGTTTGCCAGTATTTTGTTTAGTATTTTAGCATCTGTATTCATTAGAGATATTGGTCTGTAGTTTTCTGTCTTTGTGCCATCCTTGCCAGGTTTTGGTATGAGGGTTATGTTGGCCTCATAAAATGTGTTTGGAAGTATTGCTTCTTCTTCAATTTTTTGGAAGACTTTGAGTAGAATAGGAACCAAGTCTTCTTTGAATGTTTGATAGAATTCACTAGTATAACCGTCTGGGCCTGGACTTTTATTTTTGGGGAGGTTTTTAATAGTTTTTTCTATTTCCTCCCTGCTGATTGGTCTGTTTAGGCTTTCTGCTTCTTCATGACTCAGTCTAGGAAGGTTGTATTGTTCTAGGAATTTATCCATTTCTTCTAGATTGTTGTATTTGGTGGCATATAATTTTTCATAGTATTCTACAATAATTCTTTGTATCTCTATGATGTCTGTGGTGATCTCTCCTCTTTCATTTTGGATTTTATTTATTTGAGTCCTGTGCCTTTTTTCCTTGGTGAGTCTTGCCAAGGGTTTGTCAATTTTGTTGATCTTTTCAAAGAACCAGCTCCTTGTTTTATTGATTTTTTCTATAGTTTTTCTGTTCTCTATTTCATTTATTTCTGCTCTGATTTTTATTATCTCCTTTCTTCGGCTGGTTTTGGGTTGTCTTTGTTCTTCTTTTTCTAGTTCCTTAAGGTGGGAAGTTAAGTGGTTTACTTCGGCTCTCTCTTGTTTGTTCATATAGGCCTGAAGTGATATGAACTTTCCTCTTATTACTGCTTTTGCTGCATCCCAGAGATTCTGATATGTCGTATTTTCATTTTCATTTGTCTGTATATATCTTTTGATCTCTGCGCTTATTTCTTCTTTGACCCATTCATTTTTTAGAAGTATGTTGTTTAGTTTCCACATTTTTGTGGGTTTTCCCCCCTCTTTTTTGCAGTTGAATTCTAGTTTGAAGGCTTTATGATCAGAAAATATGCTTGGTACAATTTCAATTTTTCTAAATTTGCTGATATTGTTTTTGTGGCCCAACATATGGTCAATTCTTGAGAATGTTCCATGTACACTAGAGAAAAATGTATACTCTGTCACTTTGGGATGAAGTGTCCTGTAGATGTCTATCATATCCAGGTGTTCTAGTATTTCGTTTAAGGCCACTATATCTTTGTTGATTCTCTGTTTAGATGACCGATCTAGAGCCGTCAGTGGTGTATTGAGGTCTCCAAGTATGATTGTATTTTTGTTAGTTTTTGTTTTAAGGTCAATAAGTAGCTGTCTTATATATTTTGGTGCTCCTTGGTTTGGTGCATGTATATTAAGGATTGTTATGTCTTCTTGATTCAACTTCCCCTTAATCATTATGAAATGACCATTTTTGTCTCTGAGTACTTTTTCTGTCTTGTAGTCAGCATTATTAGATATGAGTATTGCTACACCTGCTTTTTTTTGGGGTGTTGTTTGCTTGGATAAAATGCTACTTATCAGTTTATAAAGATTAGAAACAAAATGTTTATAATTAACATTGCCAGAAAAAATTGAGGGCATCCAGTTGAATTTGAATTGCAGATAAGTAACTCTTTTTAAAGTACAAATATGTCCCACACAATATTTGAGACATATTTCCAATAAAAAAACTGCTGTTCATTTGAAATTCAAACTTAATAGAACATCATGTACTTCCACTTGCTAAATCTGATAACCTTATTTATGAAATAATATTGAGGGTTTTTTTAAAGCAGATGCAATATTTTATTTACAGATGGATTTTAGCTGGGTGTAAAAGAATGTAGCATTTGGTGAACTTTCTTATGTTGTTTGACATTTAAAAGAAACTTTTCTACACTTTTATTTATTTATTTAATATATTTTACTATTTAATCTTAAACAATAGAAATTTCTTTTTAAGAAAAAAGCCAGACCACTGGAATTTCTGAAGATTATAGTACACTTATGTGAGTGAGCTCATTAAATAGTCTTTAATGATTTTTAGTAGCTTGTTAAATATATACTATATTTTCCCATGTATAAGACACATCTTCATTTTGGGGCCTGAAATTTGAAAAAAAAATGTATTACATAAAGTTATTGAACTCAAATTTTATTCATAATAAAACTCATATAACTCCTCATCACTGTCAAAACTTCCATCCATTAGCTTGTCCTCATCTGTGTCTGATGACAAATCAGTCTTCAACGAATACAAAAATAAGCACCAAAAAGCAGGAAATACAAGTAAAAAAATCCACAAGTACTGTATAAGACTCACCCAGTTTTTAGACCCCAAATTTTTCAAAAAAGAGTGCAGCTTATACATGGGGGAATACGATAAGTATTATATAGCATAAGTAGTTTATATATATATATATATATATATATGTATATATGTAGAGAGAAAGAGAACAGAATAGACAGATTATGCCACAGTAATTCTAAACACAATCACCTCTTTTTAGTCCTATCTTGATTCCTAGATACTCCAATAATTACGAGCATGGAAAGTAGCAAGAACTTCTCAACTTAAATCACTGAAGGAACAGGAAACTCCTAATACAAGTTTAGGCCACGTTCCCTGCATGCAACAAGGACTGGAACACCTTAACAAATAAAAAATACCAGCATCAGCTACTGCCTTTCAGACCAACTCTGCGGAACAATTGGACTGACCCACAGTCCCTCCCGTGCCTGTTATAATCCACTCTCCACACACTGCAACAGCCAGAATGTCAACCTCAAGTTTTATTCATTACAACGTCTTTCCAAACAACTCCATCGCCCTCTGCAGAAAGATCTCACCTTAACACAGCCTACAGGCCAGGTGACTCCGAGTCCTGCTGCCAGATACTGTTCCAGTGTAATGTTAGTCATAGCTCTCCTTTAGTCTCAAAGGTGATCCCGTTCCCCTCCAACCCCACCCGCTTACCTCTGCAGACACCCGGGACTTACTACGGGTGCTGGAAGACACCACTTTCCTCCCTAATTCAGGTGTCTTCACAGCCTTTTCCCACCTTTCCCTCATCCTCCAGGATGCCTCCTTAAAGCTATGCAGCATTCATCTTTAAAATATCAGGTGATTTTCAGATAACCAATTTTCTTTCTCCAAGACTAGATGTAGGCCTCCTATTTTTTTATTCTCATAGCACCATGCACCTCTGTTTAGCACAAAAGGTAATATAACCTGTGGAAAGTTAATTAATGACCACATTTTCTATTTTACTGCACATTCCAAGGGTATAGGGTCAAGTTGGTTTCTTATTGTTTGTCTGTGTGTGGGGGGGGGGGGGGAGGGGGGTTGGCAAGTCAATTGTACCTAAGACCCATAATTGTACCTGACACATAATTAAGGCCTGACCATTATTTACTGAACTAATGATTAAAGGAGCTACACAAACCTTTTGATGAAAGAACACACACAACATCACCCACTTCAAAGGTGAGGTTGCGTGTATTCATCAAAAGGTTTGAGATGTTGGTGGGAGTCACTGTGTGTGGGGGGGTGGTTATCAACCAATAGTAATCATTTTTTACATCCATTAATTCAAAATGGCTTTTGAAAGTAGATCATATTCCATCACTTCTCCTATTTACTGACTAGAATGTATAGGTAAGACAATTAGCAAGCTGAGTCTCCACCTATGTCCTCATGCAACCTGTCGCTTTGTTCAAGAACACAGCCTTTAAGTATTGCCCTGTCGCCGTGAGAAACCGTTGGATCTTAGCTCTACAGATAAATATATATTTAATATTTAATAATCAGCCCAGTCTTTGATGTTTCCCCTGGTGTTTTTGCCAACTAGTTTTGTTTCTAACGATGTCTGTGGGATTTTGCTATCTTTGTGTTTTTTGGGTTTTGTTTTATGGGAGGATTCTGGAAGAGTCAAAGGTCGCTGTACTCACCATCTTCTTACATCTCTATTAGTTTAGAGATCGGTGTGAACATCTAAGATCTGCCTCCCCATACATCCTCTGTCATGCACCCCATCTTACATAGAGTCCATCTTACAGTCTTACAAACTAGTCAGTGAAAAAATAAGTAAAAATAGTAATGATTGCTGTTATTATAAAAGCAATAGCATACATGGATTAAGTGCTCACTGTGTATCAACTCAGGTCTGTATCAAGAGGGTGATAAAATATGCAAAATTTAATAGAGCATTCTAGAGCAATTAGCTTGGAACAAAGAAAGTCATTATAAAAACACAGTTACTGTGTCTTGAGGGAAGAATGCCAAGTCCTTGGTTCAGAGAGAGGAATAAGGCAAGTGAAAGATTTTTGGTCCTGTTCTGCACTTCAATATCATGCTAGGTTTCAAGATGGTGAATGTTTGGCCTCTCACATTAACATTCTTTAATGCCTACGTTGGACATGGGTCTTTGATGATGACAATAAACATATATCTCCCTGTTGCCACTGTCTTTAGGACAAAGCTCCCATAACTAAAATTTCTGCCAACTAGATTTAAAAGTATTATACAAATGGTCGGCCACTCGCCTCAGATATGGACCCACGATGGATCAAATCTTTCTCCATGAGACACTGAAAACCTCCTCTAGGACCTTAAATGGCTCGCTTTAAATGTCACAATCCTTCATCGTAATAAGAGGAAGATGCAATGTATGCATCCCTAGAAAGAAATCCTGACCACCATATTACCAGACTAAATTGTATTATCATTCTATTCTAGTTTTGTTTTTAATTATCTCTGTGGGATTTTGCTATCCTCGTGTAAAAACACGAAGATGAAATAATAAATAATCTTACTTGTGACAAACTTTTAAAATATATAAGACAGATATAACTGAAATAACTTGGCTTACCATATAATTTTCTGAGATTTACTTAGCTATTAATGAACACCCAAATTGTCCTCACTCAACCACCTCTTCTTTCTTGATGTGAGAACCTCAGGAACAAGTGAGGATCTGATCAGATAAGTTTTACTCAAAAACATAACTGCTTTTAGTGGTCTGGTAGAAAGATATAAAAAATAAAAATAGTATTGATCTCACAGTTAATTTCTATTCTGAAGTTAGTATCTCCCTAATTAATGATGTGCATACTAATAAAAAAAAAGGATGCTCTCTGTAATAGATGTGTATTTGATTCCTCTACAACTTAGTAAACGTGAAATTCCTCTTCCATGTCTTTCAAAACTAATCCCTAATCTCATTCCTTCTTTCACTCCTAAAAGCAAACAACTTCTTTGTTCACATAACTCTGTATATATTTAGTGGGCTACATATCAATGTGTAGAGATTCAGCTGTTTCAGCCTTTCTTTATATAACAAATCCTTATTTTTTTCTATGGAGAACCTATTAATAGATTCCTACCTTACTTTCTAAAACTTAATCATAATTCCTGAAAAGTATAATTTACTTTTCCCCATGATCTCAAAAGCTTATAAATGTTTCAAACATATTACCCATAGATTTCATTTAAATTTTAATGAGAAAGAAAAATCAGTAATTTTCTGAATAACTGTATTATTTATGAAAGCCCCCAAACTATTTGTATTTCTGAGACCTGCAACAAAACATATAAGCTGAATATTCCACTAATTTTAACTAACTCTTGATGGACTATAAGTGGTGTTTATTGCCATTGACAGCCAAAAAAGAAAAGAAAAAAAGATGACAGGTTGCTTAAATATATTTATTCTTGTTCTTGCTGCACATAAGCTGTTCAGTTTAGAAGGCAAGGAATCCTGCCTGACCAGGCGGTGGCGCAGTGGATAGGGCATCGGACTGGGATTCAGAGGACCCAGGTTCGAGACCCCGAGGTTGCAAGCTTGAGTGCGGGCTCATCTGGCTTGAGCAAAAAAAAAAAGCTCACCCGCTTAGACCCAAGGTCGTTGGCTTGAGCAAAGGGTTACTCGGTCTGCTGAAGGCCCGCGGTCAAGGCACATATGAGAAAGCAATCAATGAACAACTAAGGTGTCGCAATGCGCAATGAAAAACTAATGATTGATGCTTCTCATCTCTCTGTTCCTGTCTGTCTGTCCCTGTCTATCCTCTCTGTCTCTCTGTCTCTGTTAAAAAAAAATAAAAAAGTAAAAAAAAAAAAAGAAGTAGAAGGCAAGGAATCCCTTAAATCAGTTTCAAGCTATGGAATCTTGTCACCTGGATTTCTACAATAATTAAGATCTTTTATTGTTGTAGATAATGTGTTGACAGTTAGTGTTGAGAAATAACATAGAAAACACACACAGGACATTGTCTCCATCTGTATAATGCCTATGACAGTCCTAAGAAAATCAGATGTTTTCACATTTCAAAATTAACTTGTTTTTTTCTTTATTCTGTAATGATTAGATGCATACATAACTTGAAGCACACACAGGTAGGAACAATTTTTCATCAAACCAAATTATTGAGAGATTTTACTCAACCAAATTTTTTGTCCACTTGGATAAGAGCATCTCGATAATCGTGTCAGCTACTTCACAGCTTACAAAATTCCTAATGGGTTCCCCTCTGGCACAATGAAATTTAGTCAGAGAACATACTACCTGCCGATTTAGATAGCACTGTTTTAGAACTACAGATACCACACAGGAGTTACGATCCGAATTCTTATTGTCATTTGGTGGTTCGGTAGACACTCTCAGGCAAGAGTGGCTATGAAAAGGTCTTTCTCTTTTCCCAGAGCAGAATTCTCTTCTCCTATAGTTCCAGGTTTGATCATCTTCCCTGGATGGGTCTTATAAAACTCCCTGCCCTTCTGGGTAATTTAGAAATTCCCTTCTATCAGATACCTAAGTCATTGCTACATACTATCAGCTTCTCTTGGCTCTATTCTCAAAGTTTAATTTTTAATTGTTTATTGATTTTTGAGAGGGGGAGAGGAAGGGAGGAAGGAAGGGAGGGAAGAAGAGAGAGAGAAACAATTTGTTTCACTTATCCATGCATTCATTGTTTGATTCTTGCATGTGCCCTGACCAGGGATCCAATTCACAACCTTGGTGTATCAGGACAACACTCTAGTCAACTGAAGCTAGCTACCTGGCCAGGTCAAAATTTAGTTTTTCCAACAGACACTGTCTTTATTTAAAAACATTATATTACATTTTAAAGAGAGGCATTGTATCAAAGGAGACACGTTATCTCAACCAGTTACACTAATAAGTACTTTCTTTCCCTAATGCTGTGGCAAGTGGCAGATAACAGTCACTGATGGACTCACCTTCATCCCCCATTTGTCTATCTATGTCTGTCCCTTTTGTACAGCGTATGACACTGTCCAGGTTCTCAGATGATGGTACTCATTATTAAAGTCTACTCACCATATATTGCAATGCATTTTATATTCATGTTCTTTCTTTTATAAATTATTATGACAAGCGTAATCAAATAGCCGTGATTATTCATTCTTTATAGATTAGAAAACTCAGGTTCTGTGCAGTCATTTAACTTGTCCAAGTTCTCAGAAATTAGAGCCCGAATAGAAGCAAAACACAATTGTAGGTGTCGGTAATGCCAACAGGCTAGTTCCTGCAGCGTCAGTATAGAAAGGCAAGGAGTACACAGACTCTGGTGTCAAATTCTCAGCACTCAAGTTTTGGCTCCTCTCATTTTCTAGACTGGTGAACTATTGCAAATTATTTAACCTCTCTAAGAGTCAATGTTTTCATCATTGTAAGAGGCATAATCATCATTCTCGATGCCTTAGATTACTGTGAGGATTTCTTGAAATAACACACACAAAGAGCTCAGAATAGCTCTGGCAAACTATCAATCCTCAAGACTTGAGTCCCCGGTCATTGCTATATCTTACGTCCCTACCAAACTGACGGGACAGGGTTATTTCCCCCTGCATGTGGTGACAAAGAGCATGAATTCCGGGTTGAATCTGAGTTCACAAGCTTCCTGTGGATAATGGGGGATGGTCACGTGGGGAACCCAGGCCCGGGACCTTTGGCTAGGACCGCCCACAATCAAGCCGGCCAAAGGAAGCTTCACAGGACCGCCCACAATCAAGCCGGCCAAAGGAAGCTTCACAGGAACCATTTGGAAAAAAGCGATCGTCTGCCAGCCAGTGAAATTTCACCACGTCATAGTAGCTCCACTTCCCTAGAGGGACCCTTTAAATATCTTCCACGTGGTTTAATCTGTGCGACCTCTCTGGCCTCCACTTTCTTTCCTTGGGGCCAGGGAACCTTGCCGGGCGGGATGCGTGCTCTGTACTCAATAAAGCCGTTTGCTATTCCACACTTTGTGGCTCTGGCCTCCTCCTTCCTTCTCAGCGGGGAAAAATATCTTACACTCTTTCTCCCAAAATATGAGCAGCATCCCCAAAAGCTCTTCCTGATTGGAACCGTCCCTCACGTTATCAGAAGACAGATGCCACCATTATGTAAATGACACACATAGTCGTCCCTCTGATCCATGGGGATAGTCCCAAGACACCCACCCCCATGGATGCCTGAAACTGTGGACAATACCAAGCACGCCCTATAGACACCAATTTTTCCTACATGTAATGCCTATGATAAAGTTTAATTTATAAATTAGGCACAGTGAAAGACTAACAACAGTATCAAACAAAATATGTAGAACAATTCTGATGACACACTGTAATAAAAGATATGTGGACTTGGTCTCTCTCTCTCTCTCTCTCTCTCTCATTGTCTTAAACTTACCTCTTCACTTAAATAGCACTTGACGGCTTCTCTTTGGCACATCCCAATTGCCGGCATCGCCATGCTAATACTTTGGGGCCACTCCTAAAAAACAGGCATGACGTAAACACAAGCATCACGATCCCCCAAAAGTTGGATAATGGCGACCACTACTACGTGACTTACGTGATTTACGTGACTTACGTGGTTTACGTGACTTACGTGGTTTACGTGACTTACGTGATTTACGTGTATGCAGGACCTTGACAAAGAGATGAGTTGCGTCCAGACAGAGCGAGATCTTGTGACATTTCATCGCTACTCAATTTAAAACTTATGAATTGTTTATTTCTGAAATAGTCCAGCTCATATTTTTTTGGACCATGGTTTGACAGGCAGGGAACTGAAACTACTGAAAGCAAAACCTCAGACAAGGGGAAACTACTGTACAAAAAAAAGTAATCACAAAAATGTGATCATAACCAAATAAAATTGGCTTTTAAATACCGACTGTGTTAAAAAAAAAAAAAAAAAAAAAAAAAAACAGGAAAAAAACTTGATTTCTTTCTTAATTTTCTTTTTAAACTGCTAATTATTATAAAGTTGCCACATAATAAGTGTTTGGTTAAACATTTTTGACTTCTCAGAGTAGTAACACTATGAAATAGTTATTTTTATCATCATTTAACAGACAGGAAGACAGAGGCACAGACAGCTACTTAATTCTCCAAAGAAGATGAAACCATTCATTATCTGATCTGGGGAGGACCCAAATCTTCTTTTAGCCCATTTTCCTTAAACTAGTGCTTTTCGACTGCCAGTCTGTGAACCAGTGCTTGTCCGCCAGAAAGCTCATGCCAATCCACAAAGAGTTAAGCACCATGATGTTGTATGCAGGTTATAGACCCAGTGATCTTAGTCGAATTTGCTTATACTCAAGGGGATTTCTGCCTTAGCGGTCCCCAAAATAATTCTCCTATTTTCACCAGTCCCCAAGTGAAAAAAAAGTTGGAAACCATGGCCTTACTCCATACCACAGTCCATTTGCGTGAACCAGTCTACATTCATCACATGATAAACATTTTCAGTTTGGCTTTTAATATTAGTTAATGTCATCCTGAAGTTTTGGAGTGAAAAAACAAATAGACCCTCCCCCAAATAATCTATATATTAATCAATAATACAATATCTGCTTTGAATTCATTAATACAGCTAACACCAATAGCAAAATTATAATAAAAAAGGCAATTCCATCAGAATTTATTGCTCTTCTGAGATGTAAGTTTTATATTCTTATTATTAAGTGTTCAAGATGCTGGCCCTCCAAAAGTTTTTTAACTCATCTTTTTTGGGCATCAGTATAAATGACCATGGACATCTTTTGAAGGTGCATGGGCTTTATGTTTTGTAAGGGCACATTTTCACTTTCAATTAATAACTACCACTCTGCCTACCACCTTCTCTTCTCCTAAAGTTATCCCTCCTACAAGTAATATAATATGTATGTTTGGAGTTTCCTTAGAGAAACAGAGTCATACAATTTTAAGGGAAAAGGAATTTTGAAGATAGTATAACTTCAAGTTGTAATTTCAAAGCCATTAAAGCTAAAAGACTGGAATCGTGAGTGGCCTGGTCCAAGTCACAGAAGTGAGACCTAGCCAAATCCATACTTCATGTTCCTTTGGTATCCGGTGCCTCTTTGGAATCTACTCACATAAGACAGCGCTTGACCTATGAGAAATTTTACTCCATAGAGGAATTTCCAATATGGCTGGAAAGAAAAGACAAACACAGATAAACTCATTTAGGGAGTTTTGACAGAGAATGTTATCATAGTGATATATATACATAGAAAGATCATTATACTTGAGAGAAGAAGTGATATACAAAAAAAAAGAGAAAAAGAAATGATCTGTCATGAAGTATAAATCCTGTATCTTTTTAGACATGCAAAGTAAAAGAGTTGGGTGAAGTTGGAGAGAAGACAAAAAAAGACCCCCAATAAGGGGTGGGTCAGTGTGCTTGGGTCATCTTCTGTAAGGAAGTAGGCTAGTGTTCCTTGGTGAAAACAGAAGAGGTGACAGCTCCCCAAAAATCTAATGAATGACTGTAAAGGCAGTAGCCATGACCACCATCATAGCCGCCTGGCCCATGCAGGTTTGCATTTGATTTAGACATATGGTAATGAAACAACGGAGCCAAGAACTGGTGGGCCATTAGCTTTAATCCTAGCTTGCACCCAGCAGGCAAGAAATACACACAGTGGGAAAACACTTCCCTTTCCATTCAGGACTCCCAAAGCCACTAACTTATCTGAGTTTCCTAGAATCAAAGGTTTCTACCTCACCAGCCTTATTCACCTCCTGTTTCCCATCTCCATCTGTCTGCACAAACTCTGCACAAACTGGCTTCTGCTTCAGCACTCCACCATCTTGGCTACTTCTTACATGGCCTTTCTTTGCTCTCTTCAGGCATGGGTTCCTCTGCCCCATTTTATAGTGTAGAAATTAAAACCTTTAATCCAATATACAAACAAGGAAGTCTCTGATACAAAGTCACTTATCTGAGGCATAATGGGATTCCTCATGAGAGTGCACCACCCCCTATCATGCAACAGTCAAGGGTGTAGGGAAACGCTTAGTCTTAAAATTAAGCCTTAGGCTATAACGACCCTGCCTGCTTACAGCCTGTCCCCAATACCCAATGCAAACTATAAGCAAGCAAACATATATATCATATTTACAAACTTATCTGACCAACAATGACACAGGGCAGAGGCGACCACCCCTATTAAATCTCCCGGAGAGGCCTTTGCCACTTCAGTATGTGTCTATTTGCTCTCTTCTAAGGGCTGCTTTAGGATTTAGGGAGGGGAAAAAAATAAGGTTATAACTTTCTGGCAACGTCACAAATAACTTGCAGCCACACAATTATTAGAACAGATTGACAAGGAACGTTAAATGTCTCTATTAACATTAAATGTGTGAAAAATATGAAGAAAATGTCATCCTGGAGCAGATCAATCACTGGAGCATTCCAGTAAGTGGTTTTTCAAAATGTTACACTGAAGACCTCTAACTTCCTTTGACAGCCTGACATGCATCCACCATCTATTAAGTTATCTGAGCTAGTCTTGAATCTCTCTCGACAAAATCACCTTTCTCGGAAAACACTTTCATATGTTTATAATCCCTTTCAAGTGTAAAAGATGACCTTTATTCTGGTAATTAGAGATTAGATAAAGAGATCTGAAGTGACTGTACACACACCTTTCAAATGTTTTAGACTTCAAGCCTCTCCACTCGTAGCTTTCATCTTCTAAGGTTGGCTTTCTCTTTTCCTTTACAGGTTTTTTTTTTTTTTTTGGTACATCATTATTACGTGAAAACCAGTCAATTTTATTTCATCAGCAACTATTAAAATGTTCAATATCTTTTAAAAATTGTGACCATTTACTGGAAAACTGCTAAAATCTCTGAAAATTCTTTTTGAGGCTATAGCACTTACACACTCCCAAGTAATCACATGTTCAGAAAGACCCAAAGTTCTTGTCATATTTCCTGTTTGGGTTTTATTTTTAAACATCAGACAGGCAGCTGGCAAGTGGGGAGTAGGGTAAGTCACATGAAAGTAAGGTCATCTATGCAGGAATGAATGGTCTTCACTTCTCAAAAGAATAATTCTGTCTACACACAATGCTGATCACTCTCCCGCTCCAATACGGGTGACTATTTCCCTAGGGTTTGTTAAGATGGATACAATCAGGGGGTTGTGGGGAAAGACCCTGAAACCACATCTTAAAAAAAGGATTTTCATAGTCCATAGACAGCATTTGATCAGGAAATATTTGATCACACATATATTCAGAAAACATTATAATGAAGGCTAGTATGTTTTAAATGACTAAAGAAAAAAAATGAGTTTACATTCTATTATAGAAGTCAGGGCAGCAGATCCAAGTATTGACCAAAGCAACCCATATTCAACAACTAGCTTCTAAGAAATCTTTTCATTCTGCAGGAAAACTAAAATTTGTTTTAAAATAAAAGATAGGGAAGTTTTCTTAATGATTACCCCAGTGAGATGAATTCTCATCTCAGCCTGCACAAGGACCTCATCCTGTCACTTTAGATGAATCACGTAGTTTTTTCCAAACTGCCGTCTATCAAGATATCTTGACAGAAATTATATGTGAAGTGCCAGAGAAAATTTATGAGGATGAACTTAAATTCCTTTCTTTGCCAAAATGAAAAGGAAAAAACAGAAAATGTCTGTTATTATTTTATGTAAATAAATAAAACAAAACAGAAATGTTATTTTCCAAGAACATTGTAGTTCAAAAGTAAAATTCAATTTTTTTAGCATTTTTAAGTTCATATAAGATGCCATGTACCTGAATCTTTTAATGATTAGTTTTTGTATTAAAAAATATGACATGTTTTCTGATATATGTTAAGGCAAATCTCTGGAAGTATTCTAAAGCCAAATCAAAAGAGAGCCTCAAACACTTTCCCCTTTACTGTTAATTTAACATTTCTAAAATACTCTGACTTTTTAAAAAATGTGAGAGAATACTGCGAGTAAGTATTCCTCTAAGTGCCATAGTTAAACTAATATCTTACAATTCAGTTAAAATAATATTACAGTTAAACTAATACTATAATAAATGTTAAAATGCCAGGCATTTAAAAAAAATAACTTAATAGTGTATTTTAAACTTCTTTAATATATAATGTGCATGTATGTACTCTCTTGAATAGACTCTTGGATTTTTTGGACAGTGTGGTGCATTATTTTATATGTACTGGTATTTACTTCAAATCCTAAAGTCTCTAGAGTTTTAATGCCCTGCTCAAAATCACATTGCTGCTATTTTCATAGGACAGATGTCACACTCAACACCTAATTTAGGTGACTAAAATGCCAGTGACTATTGAGAAACCCTTCTGAGCTCCTGTTTGTGTTCACCTGACATTTTTTCTGGTGTCCTACCCATTGGCATCTTTGGAAAGAAGGAAAATAGGTTAAGGTAATATTTTGCATGTTCTATAAATATGGTAATATGCAAATTCATAGGCATATGTGATTTTTATAACAGTATCTCTGTATGTAGGTACAGCCCTGATTAAATGGGAAAGAAAAAATAAAACCCAACACCAGCCTCCAACTCAATGTTTAAATACTGAGCTTCCAAGCCACTACTCATTCATGAAGTTCTTCATGTCTGGGAGGAAATAAAAGATTAATGATGGGGAAGAAATCTAAAAAGTGTGGAGGAAAAACACAATTTATGTATGTGAGCCATTATGCCAAGATCATGAATACATGAAGAATTGCTTAATATATACCTTGAAGATCCATTATTATATGTTAACATGTGTCTTTCATTTGGGGGATTTTTTTGAACTTAGACAAAAAGAAAGAGAAACACTCTCCTTTAAGAAATTTGTTCTGCCTGCCCCATAATTACCCTTCCAGCTTAGTCTTAATTGCTCTTATGTTCACACAAGATGCTCTGTGTACATGAAATTGCCCACAGCTCTACACACACCTTGATTTATTTTTCTGTTAATGATATTCCCTCTTTACAACTAGCATCCCCTACCCATCTCCAACCTCCTTCTTCTTTTTCTTATTGTTGGGCAGATAAAATATATTATGCTCACTTTGTTAAAGATGGCGCTGCCCACATGGAGGCCATCGCCCAGGTAATATTAATGTGTGTCTCTGAGGGCTGTGGGCAGGCAGGATTCTTGTAGCCTGGGGCTTGGTTTTAGGACTAAGCCTTTTCCACCCTTTTTGATGTGGGGTGGTACAATCCAACTATGCCTCAGAGAAGTGACTTTGTATCAGAGACTTCCTTATTTTGTATATTGGATTAAAGGTTTTGATTTCTACACTATAAAATGAGGGCAGAACAGAAGCTTGCTCTCTTGGTTCCTGAGATTATCATTAGAGGAGAGAGCAGAGCAGAGAGCAGAAGGAGGCCTCATGGAGTAGGCCAGGAGAAGCAGCCAAGAGTGAGAGGCCAGTTTGTGCAGTTTGTGCAGGGAGAAGGAAGGAGATGGGGAACAGAGGTGAATAAGTCTGGTGAGCTGGAAACCTTTGATTCTAGGAAACTTGGATAAGTCAGTAGCTTTGTGAGCACTGAATGTGAGTGGGTTTTGGAGCCCAGTGTGTGTTTTTTACTTGCCCGCCGGTTGAAAACTAGGATTAAAGATTTTTGGCTCCGTTGTTTCTTTACCAACTGTCTGAATCCAATGCAAACCTACATGGGCCAGGCTGCTGTAATGTTAGCCACAGCCACTGGCTTTACACTTATTTTTATGTTAACTTGCACTTGAAGGTATCAGTACAAAACGTTATTTGTATAATTTGGATATCAGGCCACCCAGAAGCCCTTTCTCAGTTCTCTACTGCTGCCTAACCACGGTTACCTATGTAGAGTAACCTGTAAAGGCCCTGAAATTTCCTATGCTTATATCCATCACTGTACTTCAATAGCCTTTTAAATTACCGCATATACCCATGTATAAGACACAGCATTTTTTGAAAAGTTTGGGGTCTAAAACTAGGTGTGTCTTATACAGTGGTTGTAGATTTTTTTACTTACATTTCCTGCTTTTTCCAACTTATTTTTGCACTCATTGTTTGTAAAGCCAGCAGCCGGGGCCAGGGCCACTATCACAGCCGCCCAGCCCTTGCAGGTTCGCATTGGATTTGGACAGTTGGTAAAGAAACAATAGAGCCAAAAGCTGATGGGCCATAGTCTTTAATTCTAGCTTGCACTCTGCAGGCAAGCAAAAACACACAGGGGGCTCCAAAACCCACTCACATTCAGTGCTCACAAAGCTACTGACTTATCCGAGTTTCCTAGAATCAAAGGTTTCTAACTCACCAGACTTATTCACCTCTGTTCCCCATCTCCTTCCTTCTCCCTGCACAAACTGCACAAACTGGCCTCTCACTCAATACTCCGCCATCTTGGCTGCTTCTCCTGGCCACATGGCCTCTTTCTGCTCTCTGCTCTGCTCCCTCTGCTCTCTCATGCTAATCATCCCAGGAACCAAGAGAGCAAGCTCTCGTTCTGTCCCCATTTTATAGTGTAGAAATCCAAACCTTTAATCCAATATACAAAACAGGGAAGTCTCTAATACAAAGTCACTTCTCTGAGGCATGATTGGATTGTACCACCCCACATCAAAAAAGGTGGGAAAGGCTTAATCCCAAAACCAAGCCCCAGGCTACAAGGATTCTCCACACACATTAATATCATCTGGGCGAAGGCCTGACGTGGGCAGCGCCATTTTTAACAAAGTGAGCATAATACATTTTATCTGCCCAACATTGTTGAAGACAGTGATTCATCAGCAGACACAGATGAGGACAAGCTAAGAGATGGGAGTTCTGACAGTAATGAGGAGTTGTATGAATTTTATGATGAATAAAAATTGAGTTCAATAACTTTATGTAATATATTTAATTTCGGGCCCCAAAATTAAAGTGCATCTTATACATGGGAGCGTCTTATACATGGGAGAATACGGTATGTCCATCTCCACCTGTTAGCCTTGACCTCCTTGGCACGGGGATTCTCTTTTATTTTGCTATACTGATGCCAAGCTTAATACCTGACTCGTAGTAGGTAGAGAATGCACATTTGCTAAATGAATGCTTGGGGTGTCAATAAGTTTGTCTCTCAACTCACTAGATTTAGTAATAGAGGCAGAGGCTACTTTAGGGAAGAGACTTGAACAAACACAACCAGAATGATAGGGCTTGAGGGGAAACCATTCTCTAAAAGCCAGGCATTCAAAAAGCACCACTTAAAATGCAAATGGATTACCCACAAGGCATTATATATCAATTCATTAACATCCACTCTCAAATAACAGAGAGCTAGAGTTTAAAGAAATGGAACTCAAAATAGCATAGATGATATAGTTTACTCAAGCATGGGCCATTGCCCCAGGGGACGGGGTGGGGAGGGGTGGGAGGACAGTAGTAGGTACCACAGTGAAAGCTAAGTATGATAACTTGGAACAGAAGAGCCAAGACAATGTCATCTATTTCAAGTTAGAATGTCATCTAACCTTCACTATGGAGAAAGTCACAGAAATTTTGAAATCACGAACAGAGCGGGAGGCATACTATCCTAGAGGGACAAAGGTAATATAGTGAAAAAAAAAAACAAACCTTTTTTTTTTAAATAATACAATTAAAAGGATAAAATCATCATGGCCCTAAAGCTCCACATAGCAAAGATTTTTCCTTCCGTCCTTTTCTGTCATCCTTTTGTATGTGTTACCCAGCCGCCAGATAAGTGATCAGAACACAATCGGCCACTGTCACTGAGTAGTGTGCATCCTCTGTGTACCTGTTGGGGGCCTCTCATTTCTGTCAGCATTTTAGACTCGCTATGAAATAATGCTAGAGTGTCAACCTCGGGTGTCTGGGCTTCCTGCCAGATACTCACTTGTCCTTCTCTCTCTATAACCAGCAACAAAGACACATCTGCTAACCCTGACCTTGTTTCGCTTTCCTTCATTTTCTGCTTCTATCTTGAAACATGTCTTCAGAACACAAAAGGAAAAAGAAAAAGAAGAATATTTTTCTAATCAGTGGGTATACTGTTTCTTCTATAACAAACAAAATACATTCTTAATTCTTTGGGTTATAACTTCCCTTTACCTTAGGAACGATTTCCATAGAAGCTGTGTTGAATATCATTATATAAGAACCTAGGTTTCCACAGAGAAAATATACAAAATGTGGCCCTAGCAAACAGCCAAGCATTTTCTTTTACTGCTCTTTGCATCCCTTCCAACAAACATTCTCTCGTGTATTCATTGCCTTCCTCCTGGAAAACTCACATGAAATTTTAATAATAAAAGTCCAAGTTGATTTGTGGGTACCTCGAAGGTAGCTGCAGAATCAAACTCAGAGACACATCTGAGGAATTAAGATCCAAGCTCCTCCTCTAATCAGCAAGCACAACTGCTAAGCTTGTGAAACTAACACTGTTTAATTTTCCACATATTTATTTCTTGAGGTATAAAATGGAAACAAAATCAGCAGCCACCCTACAGTGGTTGGGAGTATCCTTTGGCAAACACAAAGGGTTTGGCCCAGCATGTGGCACAAGGTAAAGCCCCAACCTATGGAAACTTTTGTAACTGGTTTAGCAATATTTATATTGTCCCTATTCGTCTCAGCTCCATGATGGCTTGATAGTGGGAAACTTGGCAAGTCTTGCAAGTATCTCAATTAGCATTGCCCCCAAAGAGCATTTGTAGGTTATCTAGTCCTTTACACAGGGCTTCTGAAGAGCTGTCATATGGAACATGGGAAGATGTCCTGATATTTTGGAAAATGTTTTGTAGCTATTGAAGTATCAGATTCATAAATCTCTGCTTTCTTTCATTTGTACCTAAAGCTTAGTTTTCCAGGTATAAAATAAGAATAATTTAATTAAATCCTATCATTCTTTTATAAATTCTTCTATGCGGTAACAGATAAAAAATATAAACAAGAGACTTCATTCTATTCTAGGAGACCATGCCCAATGTTAAAGATTTCTTTTAAGCAGAGATAAGCATAGGCAACATAGCCTAATGAATATCATGGCCTTTGGAATCCGTTTGAAATGCCTGAGTTCAAATTCTAGCTTCACCATTTACCAGCTCTGTGACCTTGGAACTATCCCGAAACCTCTCTCTGTCTCTGTCTTTTCATCTGTGAAATAGGGACAAAAAAATGTTGCGATCAATGTGTTATAAAGCTTAAATAAGCTGATATTTTCAAAGGTCTTAGAAGAATGAATGCAGAGAATAAGTATTATAAAAGTAGTTAAATAAAGTATAACATTAATAAAAGCCAGCATATGAAAAGTACTGTGGCAGAATTAATAGTAAAGGATAATGGGAACAGAAGATGAGAATACGTATAATGAAAGAAAACACATGATAGAAAGATCAGATAGATCTTTTGAGTCCTCAAAATTGAAAAGAAATTTTATACCAAGTATATTATTAATATTTCAAGAGTATAAAGGGAGGTATAATTTTAAAAGTACCAGAACATTATATTTTATTAACTATGAGTTTTGAAATCCAGTAACATAAGTTTAGAGCTAAACTACTTCCCACTGTCTCCTTGTGCGACCTTGACCAAGTTGCAAACGTTCTGTTTTTCTGTTTCCTTGGTTACAAAAAATAGGAATAATAATACCTGTCTGTAAGGAATGTTGAGAGGATTAGGTACATTAATTCACGCAAAATGCTCAGAAGAAGACCTGGTGCACAGTGAATATTCAGTTAATGTTATGAGAGGATATATTTTCATGCACCATTACAGAATTGTATATAAATCACTGTAACCGCAGCTTTCCATTCAGTTAATTAGCATCTGTCAACCCATAACATGATCTAATTAGTATAAACTCACTATCTTTCCATTATCTCTTCTCTTGCCAGGCAAAAGCTGACGGATACTCAAAAGGTAAGCTAAAATTTAAAGGTGAGAAAATCTGGAAATGTTTTACTGCAAAAACTAAACTGTGAACTGTAAAGAACCATATTAGAACTTCCTTGATCTGCCCTTTAGCAAGAGAGTGAAGGCTTCTATATTTTCTCGTTAAATTAGCTCTACTCGGGATTGGAGAGATAGTAGAATCATTTTTAAATACTGAGAAAATAACAAGACACAGTGTGCCTTCTGACAGAATTTGGATGTTCTTATTCCACAAGTATTTTTCAGCCTAGGAAAGGTTTCAAAGGTTCCTTACCAAACTCAGCTACATTATATATCTTCCCAATTTACAAAGAAAACAAAATTTGTACGGTCACCATCCTACGTTTTCATTTCTCTTTTTTTTTCTCATACTTTTCCAATTAGTATTTCAGTACTCTAAAAGAACTATAACTAGTTTTTTTTTTCAGGTAGACTACATTATAATATTTCACAGTTCTACTGAATTGAATGTAACCCTATTGATGCCTTCCATGTCTCAGACACACCAACCAGTGTGGGAGGGGTGTGGCATAAATTTCCTAGCAGACATACTACCTACGTGAAGGGGAACATCAAGACCATCTTGGCCAATCTATAGAGCAAGTCTCTGTTGAAGATGGAAAACATTTGAGATCAAGGTTGATGATGGAGCTGTTGTAGTGGTTCCTCAAAAAACTGAAAATAGAACTACCTTATGACCCAGCAATCCCTCTACTGGGTATATATCCCCAAAACTCAGAAACATTGATACGTAAAGACACATGCAGCCCCATGTTTATTGCAGCATTGTTCACAGTGGCCAGGACATGGAAACAACCAAAAAGCCCATCAATAGATGACTGGATAAAGAAGATGTGGCACATATACACTATGGAATACTACTCAGCCATAAGAAATGATGACATCGGAACATTTACAGCAAAATGGTGGGATCTTGATAACATGATACGAAGCGAAATAAGTAAATCAGAAAAAAACAGGAACTGTATTATTCCATACGTAGGTGGGACATAATAGTGAAACTAAGAGACATTGATAAGAGTGTGGTGGTTACGGGGGGGAGGGGGGAATGGGAGAGGGATAGGGGGTGGGAGGGGCACAAAGGAAACAAGATAGAAGGTGACAGAGGACAATCTGACTTTGGGTGGTGGGTATGCAACATAATTGAACGACAAGATAACCTGGACTTGTTATCTTTGAATATATGTATCCTGATTTATTGATGTCACCCCATTAAAAAAATAAAATTATAAAATAAAAAAAAAAAAAAATATAAAAAAAAAAAACAAAAAGAAAAATAAAGCAGAAAGAACATGCCCCTCTTCCCTCCCCCACCCGCCCCCATTAGCTGAAAGTAGTTAACGTATTTCCCCATGATAAGATGCTCCCATGTATAAGATGCATCTTAATTTGGGGGCAAAATTTAAAATATATATATTACATAAAGTTATTGAACTCAAGTTTTATTCATCATAAAATTCAAACAGGTCCTCGTCACTGTCAAAATTCCCATCCAATAGCTTGTCCTCATCTGTGTCTGATGACAAATCACTGTCTTCAATAATGAGCACAAAAACAAGTGTGAAAAAGCAGGAAATGCAAGTAAAAAATGTACAACCACTGTATAAAACGCACCCAGTTTTTAGACCCTAAACTTCTTGGGAACAGAGTGCGTCTTTTACATAGAGATATACAGTATGTTTTTCTTGGTGGGGCAGGTAGCAGAGAGGATTCAAGCCAGGAGTTCACAATTTTCTCCACAAAGTGGGAAGCCAGAGACATAAAATAATCTTCTGAGAGCCTCGCGATGTTTCCACGTTGTCATTTTTTTTCCTTCTCCCATTTAAATGGATGAATCTTCTGTATGATTATATAAATATATTTTTTCTTTTTTTTTGCTAATAATGTTTTGTAGTTCATCGGATTTTTTCAAGTTGTCTGCATCAAAATGACTATGAAAATTTTCTGGGCAGATCGTTTCCTCTGTGTATAGAATATGAAAAAGAAGCACTGAATTCTCTTACCCATTTTTCTGAACTTGGGTTATTACAGCAATGCGAAGTCTTTTCCTGCCTACACTCCTTTTCACTGTGCATTAACTTTAAAATAACATCTAAGACCCCATCTGGCTGTTTTCATGTTTTATTTTCTCCCCTTGCCAGCCAGTGAATCATTCGGCTTTCCAGACTCTTCTGGGATTCTGCCTTCATTGACAATAAGAGTTATTAAGATCTGTGCAGTTGGTTTTTATCCTTGCTTAGATCTGTTCCTATCTCTTGGGTAACTTTTTCTGTGCACAGCTCCAATTACTTTACTGTGCTGTCCTTTCTTCTTACCGAAATTTGATTTGGCTTATTCTTATTCTCATATCATGGATGCTCAGACTTCTTTTTATTTTCTTGTCATGGTTACTCACTGACTTTTTTTTTTTAAAGATTCTTATGACCTGACCTTAAAATCTATTGGCGAATTTCCAATTCGTCATCCATTTCTGGAGGAGAAATTTTTTTGTCTTTCTTTCACCTTGGAAATTCCCATGACAGCTTTTCTTTGAATACTACTTTTTCTCACATAAAACTGCATTCCAAAAAATTTATTTAGAATTTCATCATCTTATTTATATAGTTTAATTATAATTTTTAAAATATATTTCTTCTTTTCATTATTTTTTTCTTAGGTGAGGAATGATTGGAATAGATAACTCACAAGGTCTTTTACATCTTAAAAAATTCTATATGTTATCAAAATATTTCTGAACCTTATCTTGACATTTAGATTAAGCCTCCCTCTCTGAGTTAATTAGAATTATAAAGAAGATGCTCTAAAAAAAAAAAAAAGAAAAAAAAAAAAAAAAAAGAAGAGTAAGCAACTTCCAACCAGCTGTGATTTGAAGACTCCCCCAGACTCAAACATATCCCCCCATTGACCTCCCTTGATACCCTCTCTTTCCATAACTGGCAATAAAAATTCTAATTATGACTGTGATTCTTTAGATAATAAAATGTAACCTTATCTCTCGGAGACTCCAAGTGGTATATATATAAATAAGTGAGGTTGGTAGGCCGGGAGGGAACAAAGGGCTGGGCCGCCCTGTCTCCCACACAGGAGAGACTGGGGCGTGTGGGAGGGTGGAGAAAGGACAGCCCAAGGAAAGACTTCTCAGAAAAACAAGTCTAGGAGCCTAAACAAGAGGAGCCCCGCTCTTAGTTACAGGAATGAATATTCATTATCATGTTAAGTTCAGTATTCTTTTGGTTACTGACTTATGAACCAGAGACTTTGAGGTTTGAAAGCAGATTGTCTCCTTCTGGTAGTTAAATCGTTTCCTACCGAGAACAAAAGACAGGTATGTTTAGCCCTTCTATTTAAATAACTTGACTTGACCAGATGTTCCCCTCACTTTAGGAACACAGGTCCTACTTCAGTGTAAGAAGAAACAAGCGTGTTATGCTTCCCTTAGCAAATGAACAAGACAGCATATAAATAATAATAGTAATAATAATAATAATATTAACTTTAAAAACATGAATAATGCCAGCCCCTTTCGTGGTCAACTGCAGTAAAATATATGTCGTTTGTTTCCCCCCCCCCCCCCGAAAATTGAAAGCTGTTAATTATCCTGCTGTAAAAATTACCGTTTCTACCTAAAGACATATAGAAGATTCCAGATAATAAAGTCGTCCATCAAAGCAGGAAGTAAAAATGCAAGTGGACTGAATAAAGTTTTTTTTAATGTATTTTGTTTTTAATCTTTGAGATAGGGAGGAACATACAGTAGGTAAAATAATCTGTTTGAGTTGGCAGTGTTAATCAAATTATCAAATATTAAGATCATGAAAACCAGTTCTGAGTTGTTCAGACACCAGCTATGAAATGTTTCACAGTTCTGATCTTTAACAATGGAAAGCATTTATTGTGCCTCGGGTTTAAGATTTAGAATTTGAAATTAATAATAATAATAGTAAGTTCTTATGTATTTAGATTCCTGTGGAACTCTCAGTATCCCTCAGTGTGGCCTTGTGTTGGATGCAAGATGTTTTTGTTTGACATAAAAACTTAAAGCATAATTGTCCACTTACAATCAAAATTCATAAAGATCCATTTCTTTCGATTTTACATTTTAAATATGCACATTCTAGTATTTTCTTTCCCTACTCACACCCTTCTGACCAGCTACCATTCTAAATGTGTGAGATTATAGAATTCATATTTTAAATGTATTACTGTGTGAATAATAATCTTTGGTGGCAATTTTGCTACATAATGTAACGGTCACATAAAGATTTATAGGCATTTTCCATCAAAAAGTAAATATGTGTATGCACAACACTCTTCTTATAAAGAGTGGTAGTGTTTGCTTGAACGCAACTCACAAATTGTGACATGCCTTCAAAGCCCTTCACCTAAATACATATGGTTATCATGGTGCACATTTACCTCGAATTGATATTCCAAAGTCAGTGCAGAACGTGAAGACTGTGTCTGGACAGAGTTTTCCAAGCAAATAGCTTATTAAGTGATAAAATAAGAGAATAGCATACCATATCAGTCACCTTATTTTCTCAGCTTTGGGTAAAATTATTTAAAGTTAGTGCTTTATAAATTATATATATATTTTAGGAGAGATGCTGTAAAAAAAAAGTGTATTTATTTGAATTTTAGGAGAATGGTAGGTTCAAGGAAAAAGAGATGATCTACCTTCTCATGTGGGGCCCAAAATAGAGCAGCATTACATCACGTCCAACCTGGGATATATACTCAACAACTAACCCATCCCACTGAAAAGCATGGGTCTTTATTCTTTCTCTCTCTCTTCGCCACCAAATATAGATCTCTTGCGCTTCTGTAATTTAAACTTTTGTGTGAAACTTGTTGCGTGGGGCCTCAGTGTGCCCTTACCGCCATATGAGTACTAAAAAAAAAAAAGACGTGTCCACAGTGAGCTTCAGTTATGGAGCTTCGTCCTTGCATGGGTGACAGAAAAGAGTGACCTGCCTGGCCTGGAGAATGTCTCCACCATGCTGCTGCCCGCAACTCTGAGGGTGCTCTGGAGGTTAGGCTGCAGTGGGATTTCATTCCGTCATCTTGCACGATCTCTTCCTTCAACTTGTCAGGTGGCAGCCCCTGTCAAATCCAGCTGTCGTCCTGGGGAATTCATTCTTGGCAGGAACTAAAGGGGCTTGTCAACAGGGAGCCAACGCACTCCTTAGGCTGTAGAACCTGGCATGCACAGGGGACTGATCTGCTCTGTTGCTCAGTGCCTTTGCAGAAGGGCTCTGTCATAAGTGGCTGCAGGTCGTGGCAACATACACTTAAGTGATGCATCACCACCCCTCCCCCCACCCTGAACACCCAGAGGAAGAATGAATTGAAGTGGTGTTGTGCCTGGGGAAAAAAAAAAAAAAGATCAAAATGTAAGGCTCTTAAACCGCCAGTGTGAATAAAGCACAAGTGAAGACAAAGTCATTTTATACTTCAATTTCTCTTTGTCCATTTCTCCAAATGGCATGTTTCCCTAGACACCCCAGAATTAGGACATACCATTACAGTCAGCAGTAACTGGACTTGACCCATTTAGACGGCCACTTCCAGGCAAGTGAATATGGTTCTTAACCTGGACCCCAAATAATTGGTTATTCCAGAGGATGAAATTTTCTAGGTTGTGAGGGCTGCTTGATATTGCCCTTTGTGGAATTTTAAAGTGGTGTCTGCTCCTCTAACTCATCAAGGTTCACACAGACAGTTGTTCTTCCTCTAGATGGGAAAAGACCTCTCAGAACTGAAGGGGCAAAGACTTCTGCTTGCTTAAAGGAACCATCTGATGATGAGGATTCCATTTGAAATGCAAAACTCTGATGGCCAAAACATCTGTAAACAGTGCTCATTTACATCTCTGGTTTTGCCTAGCTTTCTCATCTCCAAAATATTATACTCATCTTAAGAACAAAATATTCTGTATTGAATAACCTGACATGTTACTAACTACTTTAAGACTTAAAAATAATAATAATAATAAAAATAAAAGATCGGAAGGTTAGAGCTTTGAGGTTGGAAGTAGTACACACCTTTTTTAAATTTAATGTCATGTTTGAAATTTACCTTCATATAGGTTAGTCTCCCCCGTCCTCACAAAATATATTCTGCACTGGGCGAATTAAAATTCCATGTCATGTTATTCAGTGGTCTATCCATACCACACAACACAGAGTGTACGTATAATAGAAAAATGTATAAACAAATGTAACAGAGTAATTGGAGAATTTTACCTATGCATCTAATACAGAAACTCCAAAATGTCAGAACCCCACTAGTCAGCCATTTGCATAAGTTTTGCTCTTGGGAAGGACAACATTATAAAATCAACTTATCTGATGAGGCTGCTTTTGTTGTTAAAAAAGAAAAGGAAAAGAAAGAAAAAGAAAGGAAAGAAATGACCAGTTTAGATAATGGTGTTTGTAGTAAGTAAGTATAAGCATAGAGCAATAAGCAGAGACCCTTCTGATATTTCAAGGACAGGAGTCCTAACAAAGGAAATGACAGTTAGATAGCATGGATTCAGGGTTCTGCTAAATAATCTTAGCAAAGAAGAAAGTCATGGATTTTATTCTGATACCACACCACTAAGCTAATAAACTGGAGTCTGATTGTTTGCATTATTCCCAATATTAGTAAGTTTCTCCTGTTAGCTCTTGTTCTCCATTAACTTCAGCATATGCCTGAAATGTTATAGATCCTTTTAAAGCTCAACTAGCTACTATGACCTTTCAGTTGCAACTTCTAAAACTCACTGTCCAATTCCTACGTAGTTTTAGTCATTCTCTTAATGGAGAAGATCTGATTACCTCACCTCATCAGGTTAGTAAGTCATTGGTTTGTGTACGCCCTATATATAATTGTTTTAGTCAATGCTTGCATAAGACTATAAAGAATCCAACACTCGTGATAAAGTAATCTTATTGCTAAAGGAAAAAAATAATTGTTTCCCTTGATAATTTTTGAAAACTAAATGTTCTACTCCACAATAACATAGACATTATTTTCTTAGAGTCATAACATGCCTTTCTTTTTAGATAATATATGGGAGAGGTAGTTAAGTGGGAACAAAAAGAGTCCATTTATGTTTTGAAAGTGATTGATGAAAATGATCATTCAAAGGAAAAAAAAGTGGTAACCAACATTTCTGCTTCTCACCTTTTCATATTCCTAAACTGAAGGATTTAGAACGTGAAATTTATCATTTGAACATATCACTCTTCTATTTAAGTGCAATTTTCTCTTCCACAGGGCTAATATGAATCAGTAGGCTAACCACTGAGATAAACTACCTAAAGTCAGCTAGCAAAATCTTCTGTGTTGGAGAGGCAGTGTGAAATTTGCTGATGCTGCCACAATTAACATTGAAGATCAGAATTAGGTATGTTCTAACAATGTGGATGAATGCATCTCCTAACAGACAAGAAGAACTTGTTTGTACCTTTAATTTATTACGTAAATCCACAATGCATATTGTCAGAATGCCCCCTCCTCTCACCACCACGGTTCATGTCTGAGTTGGGCATCCTATGCTTAACCATCAATGCGGGACCTGTGACAGTGAGTCACCACCCAATACCTTCCCCTCCTTAGCATAAATGATGTGCAATTTTATATTTTTATCTGTTAAAGCTATTTCACTATCATATTATAACAAGTCACACTGAGAGGCTGAATGTACAAATGAACAGACAGACAATGTAGGGAAATAAAACTCTGACCCAAAACCTCAGGAGCATTGAGTCCAAAAAGCCAAACAAGAACCTCTGTGGTCACTGGCCCAAAATGATCAGGACTTGGTTAATGACGGCCAGCTTCCTCAATTTTTGCTCTTGCTTCTGTCCCAGGACCAACCTCAGAAAGCCAAATATACTCCCAAAGCGGTCAGACAGGATGCCCTGCTTTTAGTTAGCCTGCCTCCAGCTTCCCCATGGCAACCACTTCCAACCACAGCACTCCTGGACCCCACACTTTTTATACACTGTAAAGCTTTCCCCCTGCACTGCCTGCCTTTGGGTCACTGCCAGATGCCAGCCATGGTGCCCAATTCTGAGCAAACAGCCCCTCTTTGTTCTCACTCCTGCGGTCTCTACTTCCACAAAACCATAAAGTGTTACCGGCCAACAAACGTTATTTGTGCTACAATATATCTAATGCATTTGCTTCCTTTGAAATGCTGCTTCAAAGGGGTTTGAAAAAGCAGGATTTTAAGGACCTTACTGAGAGGTGTACTGTACACTTCTCTTCATCAAGCTGTATTCACTAACAGTTAATTGTCAGACATTGAGATGTGTCTTGCATATTTCAACAAAAATAAATTAGTTGGTCCCTGTTCTGAAGATTAGTTGTGAGTGAGCTAATATAAGTAAACAAATAACCTAATATATTCTTACACGTGCACATGTATGATACACTAAAGAATAATATATGAGGAGAAAACTTGGCCCTCTACCTAGTAGGGAATGTATGGATTGGGAACATAATAATCTTTGGAGGTATGGTCAGCATAGTCCAGAAGTTGTCATAAAACATCAACTACTAAAGAAATGATTTAGGTATTCTCTTTATGTATTGAATATATAGGTTTGTATCTTTTTTTTTTTTTTAAAGAGTATGTGTTAGAATTTTCCAGAGTGTGTGTGTGCGTGTAGAGACAGAGACAGAGAGAAAGTTATTATAAACAACTGGCTCATGCAGTTATAGAATCTGGCAAGTCCCAAGATTTGAAGTCAGCAAGCTGATGACCCAGGAGAGATGACGCTGTAATTTCTGCATGAAGACCAGTAAACTTAAGACCTGGAAGAGCTAATGTTTCAGGTCAAGTCAAAAGCAGGAAAGAAAAAACAAACAAAAATATGGTCTAGCTCGAAGGCAGTAAGTCAGGAAGCATTATTTTCTTTCTTGGGAAGGGTCAGTGTTTTATTTGGGGGGGGGGTCATTGTTTTAATATAAGCAGACTTTCAGATGATTGGATGAAACCCACACACATCAGGGAGGACAATCTGCTTTACTCAGTCGATTGATTTTAATGTTAAACTCATCCAGAATCACCCTCCCAGAAATAGTTAGAATAATGTTTGACCAAATATCTGGGCGCCTATAGCACAGCCAAGCTGACACAAAGTATTAACCAGCAAAAGTCCACTCCTTGTCACCTTGGTTCACATATACATCTCCTTAAAACACATTTCATCTCTAACTGAAAACAATAGCAATGTTACAATCCCACCTACCATTATACAACTGTCCTGTGTAAAATGAAAGCACACTAACCCTTCTCCAGAGAGAAGGTAAGTCTCTTGAACAATAATTACTCTTCTCTTTGATATCCCATAATTTAAACACTATGATGTAGAATTAACAATACTTAAGTTTCATGGCATAAAGTCAACTCATCTTATGTTACACGGTAATAGAGAAAGAGAGGGAAGAAAACAAAGATAGATTATATACATACAGACATATTCCTAACAAACTAAGAAGAAAATCCTTATGACAAGGACAGTTCTCATCGCTGTATGTGCTCATGTTGTCATAACTGTTACTCCCTTTGCCTCCAGAAGCACTTTAGCTGCTTGTAGTTTTTTACCTGGTGGGGTCATCCAAATCTTTATCCCTGAAATGTCTGTGTTCTTAGGTGACTTGCCTGGATGAGATTGCTGTAGTTTTCCATTAACCTTAATCATCAAATATGATAATACTAAAAGATCTCCTGTATTCCAGACATACGCTTCCTGACCTCCATTGTGAGAAAATAAACCAATTTCCCCTTAGTAGCCAGGATCAACCACCCAGCCAGCAGAGTAACTCTTTTCTTTGCCTGTTGCCTCAAAGACGTGAAGATTCCAAAGTAGACGGACACTTCAGTAAACTCAAGTGGCTCCTGGCGAACATTCCTTGCTTTGGACCTAAGACCTCTATGCTAGCAGAGCATACAACCATAGAAACAGGAAGCCAACATTTGCTGGTGGAGCATTAGGTGTGATGATGAGTGGTCCACTCCCATGTCCATCCTCTGCTTCCCAGACCTGCGAATCCTGGCTGTAGGAAAAACGGCACCATGCATCCACCCCCATACAGGTTCCCTGGATCCCTGTCTGTATGAACTGGGTAATTCAAGTTCTTCTGGAGTGTAGCCAACCTCCCATGCATCACACTTCGTACCTCACCTTAAGGAGTCTGTTGCGATTTAAGTCTAGTTATAGACCCAGAAGCCAAGAAGGGAGGTGGCGTTGGTCCATAGGAGAAGCAGCATTTGGGGCCTCAGTTTCCTTACTATGATAGCAACCTCCAGGGAGGTCAGTACTGTGTCCTCAGGTGATGTAGGGCTTTTCCCTTCTAATGGGGATGAGAGGTGCTTCTGCTGGGGAGGGAAGGCCTCTCCTGTTGGCAAAGAAGACTTGTCAGAATTTAGAGGCTCAGTGTTCCAAGCTTCACTGGGGACTTCCTGCAAGTCCCCATTCCAACTCCAAAATCCCATTCCATCCCAACTAATGCCCTCATTCAGCAGTGGATACCTTTCGTCCCAGTCAAGTTGACCAATTAAATTAGCCATCTTAGAATTAGTCCATAGAGGACCATTTCAAAGACCTGTGGATGCAGTGTTTACCATGAATAAACTAAAGAAAAATTGGATAAAGGAAAGTTCCTTAAAACTTGATGAGATTTCTTCGTAATATGGGACCAGCAATGTTAGTGAACTCAAATGAGTCATTGTACCACTGGGATGCATTGTTATTGGAAAAGTTTTGATGAAAAACCAAATAATATTATGTGAAATTAAAAGACATCTTTGGCAGGAGGAAAAATAACTGTTGTATACATTCCTAAATATAAACAGAATTAGTGGTATATATAAAATATCTAGGTATTTTTCTATTTGGAGATAAAATACACATTAATAAGAATCTCGAGTTTTTAAACATTAATTCTTTTGTGGAGTATTTCTACAACATAGTCAGCCAAATGGTTCATGTTTAAAGGTGTTCGTGTTTAAAGGTGTTACTGGATGGTAGCTTAATAAATTTTGGAAATCCTAGGTTAAGTACAACAAAAAAGGAAAATGTTCTCTTTAAGTAAGATCCCAAGAGCCTTTATTATCTGGATGAGCATTGAGAATCTTCAAGAGGAAGATACAATACACATCTTTTCCAGTTGTCTCAGACCACAACCCTGTTTTTGTCCTGAAGCATTTCACAGATTAGTGTTCTGGGAAACACATTTTGGGAAGTGCTTCTCTTGAGTATTTTACATTTGAGATGTTTCTAATGTTCTTTTCCATTTAAAGGAGCAAAAAATCTTTCTTTATACTATGAAACTGTTATAATAGCATCTTATATAAGCACAGCACTAATTAGTTTCAAAGTACTTTCACTGCAATTATAGCATTTTAATGTTACAAGATTTTTGTAAGGCAGGTATAATGAGCCTCCTCACATGAACATGAATATAGGACAGAGATAATTTAAGAGAACTTGCTCAAGGTCACATAGCTAGTGAGTAATAGAACTTGGTTTAAAATCTCTTTTCTAAGAAACTTAGGCAACAGCTCTTTCTCCTTAATTATAATGTTTCTACAGCATTTATTCATTAATGCCTGTCTATTCCTACTACATTACCTGAATATAAATGATATTAGTCATTTCTGAAGGGTAGTCAGGAAAATGACTTTTTGCCTTTGAAGACTGGGTTTCTATATAAATAACTCCACACAGACTAGGGGACTCTGGTCACGTTTTTTGAGCATTTGGGGCCTCAGTTTCCTTATTAGTGAAACAAATATTAGAAGGAGTTCTACAGCCCTGGCTGGTTGGCTCAGTGATAGAGCATCAGCCTGGCGTTTGGAAGTCCCAGGTTCAATTCCAGACCAGGGCACACAGGAGAAGTGCCCATCTGCTTCTTCACCCTTCTCCTTTCTCTCTCTCTATCTCTCTTCCCCTCTCACAGCAAAGGCTCCATTGGAGCAAAGTAGACCCCGGGCACTGAGGATGGCTTTATGGCCTCCGCCTCAGGCACTAGAATGGCTGCAGTTGCAATGGAACAACACCACAGATGGGCAGAGCATCGGCCCCTAGTAAGCATGCCAAGTAGATCTTGGTCGGGCACATGTGGAAATCTGTCTCTCTGCCTCCCCACTTCTCACTTAAGAAAAAAAAAAGGAGTTCTACAACCTCTTTTCTGAAACCCTTGGGGCTAGATATATTTCTCAATTTAAACTATCGAACAGTGAGATAATTCACTCCATATTCCACACATGATATAACAGCCACTGCAGTACCCAAAATAAAAGACAAAAACAAAATGTTTTTTTCAGCTCAACATCTAATTATTCATGGTTAAAGACTATGATTAACCTCAAATCAATTTAGCTCAGAATTCTTCTACCAAGTAAATTTTATCATTAAATGAATGAAAATAGCTTTTCGTTTCCAGAGGTTATACTGGGTGGGTTCAAGCTGCTGTAACAAAGTACTATAGACTGGGTGGATTATGAAACAAACAAACAAACAAAAAACACACAGAAATTTACTTTGCACAGTTCTGGGGGCTGGAAGTCTGAGATCAGGATGCTAACATGGTAGGGGCCTAGTGAGAGTCCTCTTCCGGGGTGCAAGTGACTTCCTGGTATGCTCACAGAGCAGAGAGTAGAGGGCAAGCAAGCTCTCTCTGACTCTAACAAGGGTACCAGTCCCATTCACGAGGACCCCACCTGCATGACCTCATCTCATTCTACTAATGACTTCCCAATGGTGCCACTCTCTAATCTCATCCCATCACAGGTACAGTTTCAACAAATGAATTTTGAGAAGACACAAACATTGAGTCCATAACAAAGGTTCTTGGATATCAGCACCAGGATCACAGACAGCTCAGGGTTCTTAGTGAAAATAGAGACTTACATGTTAGAGAAGAGTGCCTGGTGCACCATGAAAGCCCAGTAAGTGCCAGCTATGGATATCATTATAACAAACAGCAAGCAAAATTATATTCTTCACAATCACATTCATTAAAAAATACACTCACCTAACATCTCTGTATCATGAAATCCAGGATTGAGCAAAAAATATGTAACATTAAAATCTCTAAATGTTCTGGGACTTCCATAAGTATACATCTTTGGATAATGAACCTAGTATTAATGTACAAGGTAAAAAAAATGAATATAGGGTTTCAAGTATATGCTGATCTTCAAGAAGATTACAAAACATGGACTTAACTTCAAAAGAAATGCATGTCATATCTTTTGATCTTTCCTTATTGTAAGCAACCAGAGATCACTCTTATTTGCCTACGCACTCAAATGCAGCATCTGGCACAGGGAAGGGCCAGAAACCCATTTATTGTATATTGCACAAGCAAAGATGCTATAACGTGGCCTTGGTCCAAAGCTGGACACCCGTGTCTGGCGGGGTTAGTCTCAGCACCTGCTGCCCTCCTGAAAAGTGTGGAGGGTTCAGCAATAAGAGTCAGACCAGAGAAGAACCAAAGAATGCCCTCCCTGGATGTCTGTGTTGGAAGACAGTGAGAAAAATTTACATGAGCTTCTTACCAGTGATTACAGATACTGAGAGGACTGCAGGTGCAGCATCTGTTCCCTTGTACCTAAGAGAAGCAGAGAAAGAAAGACAAGGAAAGTTAATACACAATGTTCTGATTGTTGTTCTGATGCAGAACAACAGCAACAAAAACCCAGAGAAGATGACCATGGTTTTTTAAGTCCTGATCCCCAAGTCCTCGTCCATCCTTTCATTTCTGGACAATTATGTGTCTTCTATGACCCATCACACTATCAAACTGTCTTTCTCGCACACCATCTTTTTTGTTGTTGTTGTTTCTTTTAGTTTAAATTAGCCTGTTTACAGCATTTGCAAACAAAAAGTGAGTCTTATAAATATAGGAGGTCAAGGCCCTTGTATCTAAAGCTATCATATCAGGCCTGACCAGGAAGTGGCACAGTGGATAGAGCATTGTATTGGGACCCGGAGGACCCAGGTTCAAAACCACGAGGTCGCCAGCTTGAGCACAGGTCACTGGCTTGAGCAGGGGGTCACTCAGTCTGCTGTAGCCTCCCAGTCAAGATACCTATGAGAAAGCAATCAATGAATAACTAAGGTGCAACAAGGAATTGATGCTTCTCATCTCTCTCCCTTCCTATCTGTCCCTTCCTGTCCCTCTCTCTGACTCTCTGTCTCTGTCACAAAAAAAAAAAAAATAAATAATAAAGCTATCTTATCAGAACTATTTATAAAATTTGATAAAAATTGAAATGTAATGGACAACAATGAACTAAGTGGTGACAAATCTGTACGGCTGGAATACATGGCAATCATTAACTCTATGTTTCAGAGGTTGTTAAATAGCTATTTTTTTCTTTTTTTATTTAGTGAGAAAAGGGTAGGCAGAGAGACAGACTCCTGCATGCACCCTGACTGGGATCCACCCAGCAAGCCCACTAGGGGGTGAGGCTCTGCCCATCTGGGGTGTTGTGCTGCTGCTCAGCAGCTGATCTCTTCTTAGGGCTTGAGGCAGAGGCTATGGAGCCATCCTCAGTGCCTGAGACCTGTTGCCATGGCTGCAGGGAGCAGGAGAGGGGGAGAGAGAAGAGAGGGGAGGGGCAGAGAAGCAGATGGTCACTTCCCCTGGGTGCCCTGACCGGGAATCAAACCCAGACATCCACATGCTGGGCTGACACTCTACCACTGAGCCTACTGGTCAGGGCTAATAGCCTTTTTTTTTTTTTACGTGAAAAACTATTCAGTGAAAAAGTAGGTACAAAACTGTTTAATCAATATTGGTCACATTTATTTGTAAATACATAGAAGAATGTTTAGGAGGAAGAAATATGCAAACTTAAGAGCAGATGCCTGTGGATATTAACACAGGTAGATTCATGTTCTGCTATACTTTAAATAAATATACATTTTTATATTTAGAAAAATAAATCTTTTAAATAGGATATCAAATTAGAATTATATGCAATATGCTATGTAGTTTAGTGCCTAAGCAAATTATTAGAAATTTCATTTTAATAGTCAAATTACTGAAGTACTTATTTTATGGAGAAAATACCGGTGCAAAAAATAAATTAAAGTTATTATTCTAAACAGAATAAAGAGCATTTCTCTGTGCACACTTACAGAAACAGCGAATAAAGGTGTGTGCCCCAATAAATCAGGCTCTTAAGGACCTTTTCCTTAAATAAATATTAAGAAACTATGAAAATTACTTGAGTCATGTTAAGTTTTTCTTTAATCAAAAAATAAAAGCCATTAATGAGTAAGGTAATTTTTATAATGAAAAGGTACATGATTTCAATTTTATGTGCAAGCACTGTAAAATGAATTAGACCTTTTATCCTTTGCAATTGTGTTCTGAAAAAAAAATACATCATCTTATATCCTAGAAGCTTAATTCAAATACTTTTGCTGATTTTTTTTTTTTTTTTTGCAGTAAGGCTTTCTCCCTAGAAAACCAATAGTAAAAGCTAACACTCAATTTTTGAAAGTAGGAGAATTAAAAAATAAATTGACAGGGAAATGCAAATCAAAATTACAATGAGATACCACCTCATATCTCTTAGAATAGCTATTATCAGCGAGGCAAGAAATAGCATGAGAAGTTTTCATGAACTAGAGAGAATCCATAGTTCAATTTGGCAAGAACACAAGCTGCAAATTGTATAGCAGTAGGTCTTGAGTTTTCTAAGGTAACTAAAGCAAGATAATGAAAGCCCTTGTTAGCCATAGTAATGACTTTTTAATTGCATTTTATTTGCAAGGTGTGTCAAAGTAAAGGACTTACACAGGAAAGATAATTTTAGATAAATTACTCTGATGGCAATGTTGAGGATGGTGTCCCAGGTTTCTAGCTGAAGAACTAGACAGGCAATTGAAGTCTCTTATTGAGATAGGAGGGAGAAAGAGGATATTTTAATGTGATTGCAAGGGTAAGAGTTCCATTATAAACACGCGTTTCAAGTTCATACAGTAGTGTAAGTATAGTTTTCCAAAAGACAGAGAATGTACAAGTCTTAGGATCTGAGCTGGAGATAGAAGATAAAAGGCTTGCTTATTTAGTATAAATATATATACAGTATATGCAAGTGAGTTTACATACATATTACTATATTGGTACCGAGAATAATGATATTTGGTGAAAATACTTTCTTTCATGAATCAAATTTCTCCACACTTTCAGAGTGCATTAATATCTTAATTTATTATGAAGAAAATGTGTGGTCAAAACTATTCAGTATTTCTCCTAAAGATGGTTTGTCATACAACTTGAATCTGTCTAAAAGTAAGTCCATAGCATACATTTTACAAACAAAATAAATGATCATTTAGTGAAATACAGTATTGCAGTCTTCCATAGGCAGCTAAGCTTTTAAAATTGAATACTGTATCTTAAATCAGGGGTCCCCAAACTTTTTACACAGGGGGCCAGTTCACTGTCCCTCAGACCGTTGGAGGGCCGGACTATAAAAAAAACTATGAACAAATCCCTATGCACACTGCACATATCTTATTTTAAAATAAAAAAACAAAACAGGAACAAATACAATATTTAAAATAAAGAACAAGTAAATTTAAATCAACAAACTGACCAGTATTTCAATGGGAACTATGCTCCTCTCACTGACCACCAATGAAAGAGGTGCCCCTTCCAGAAGTGCGGCGGGGGCCGGATAAATGGCCTCAGGGGGCCGCATGCGGCCCGCGGGGCCGTAGTTTGGGGACCCCTGTCTTAAATGAATATACATATATGAATTAGTTATCCCTAATCTACTATTCTTTTTAGAGCACGAACTCCTAATAACTTTCATCTAATGTAGGAATGAATGAATTTTTAAAATTTAAAGACTAAATAGCTCTGACTCAATTATTGTTGGTGCTGCTAAATATATAGAAATAAATGGATGAATAATTTTCTGAGCCTGAAAATTTAAAATTTAAATGGATGAATAATTTCTGAGCCTGAAGAAATATTTTATTGTCGTGATGTGCATTAAATACCATCCTGAATATAAATAGTGTTTAGAAACTGCTTCAGTTTAAAATATAAGTTTATACAGCAATTAGAGAATTATTTCTGTAAAAATGCAGCAAATTTTAGATTATATAAAACCACCACTATAAGCTTTTCAACAGGGTGAGAACCTTCCCAAGTCACACGCTGTCAGATGAAGTGTCCAGTTGCTAGGGACACTCACTCTCTATTAATGAAGATGGGATAAGAAACTATTTATTAACCATGCTAAGTATATCAAAACCATCCTTCCTCAATCAGATTCCTTTCTCATTATACTTAAAATGTGTTCCCCCCAAACTGTAAGCCACAATGTACTATCGTACAAATTAGCTTATATATTTAAGCTAGAAAAGAAGGTGTTTAACTTTTTTTTTGTTACATAACACAGTTACCTAAAGAGCATTGTGCTCTTAACAATGTCAGATCTATACTAATTGCATATGCCAATAAAGCAAACAAAAAGTGCATGCTTTACTATAGCATCTCAATAATGAAGTGCATTAAGACATTAGAAATTTTTTTAGTGTGAACGCAGTTTTTATACAAGTAAAATTTCAACACAGGAAAATAATCTTAGCTCCCCCCTAAAACAATACTGTCTAAGGCGGGACTTCTTTTCTTTTTCTTTTTTTTTTTTTGGTGGCAGAGACAGAAAGAGGGACAGATGACAGATAGGGACAGACAGGCAGGAAGGGAGAGCGATGAGAAGCAGCATCAATTCTTCATTGCAGCTCTTTAGTCTCCTTAATTATTAATTGATTGCTTTCTCATACAGTATGTGCCTTAACCAAGGGGCTACAGCAGACTAAGTGACCCCTTGCTCAAGCCAGCGACCTTTGGATTCAAGCCAGCAACCTTGGGCTCAAGCCAGAGACCATGGGGTCATGTCTATGATCCCATGCTCAAGCTAGTGACCCTGTGCTCAAGCCAGGGACCTCAGGTTTCGAACCTGGATGCTCCGCATCCCAGTCCACGCTCTATCCACTGCGCCACCACCTGGTCAGACTAAGGTGGTACTTCTTAAAGTCTGGTCAGCATGCCAGCAGAAGGCCGCAACTCATAGTTTGTGAAAAGAGCAATGCATTATCTGAGGACAAACATTCAAAAACTTTTATTGCCATGTGACATTACCAAGACATCCAACAATGTCATTTTTCCCCTTGTGGATTCATTTTATTTTTTAAAGCCTTAGTCCCTTGAGTGGGAGGAATGCAGATAATTTGAGAAATACAAGGTGCTTACTTAACTTTGCATGCGTAGGCAAATGATTTAATGCAAAAATAATAAATACATCAATACCTGAAGCTATTTGGGGCATTACATAGTAATGAATACCAGATAATTTTTCAGCAATAAGAAAGCCTAAAGACTTACACACTAATTTTTTTTGTATTTTTCTGAAGTTAGAAATGGGGAGGCAGTCAAATAGACTCCTGCATGCACCCAACCGAGATCCATCCAGCATCCCCACCAGGGGGCGATGCTCGGCCCATCTGGGGCATTGCCTGTTGCAACTGGAGCCATTCTAGCACCTGAGGCGGAGGCCACAGAGCTATCCTCAGTGCCTGGGCCAACTTTGCTCTAGTGGAGCCTTGGCTGTGGGAGGAGAAGAGAGAGACAGAGAGGAAGGGGTGGGGGAAGGGTGGAGAAGCTGATGGGTGCTTCTCCTGTGTGCCCTGACCAAGAATCGAACCCGGGACTTCCACACACCAGGCGGACGCTCTACTGCTGAGCCAACCAGACAGGGCCTACACACTAATTTTTAATGGACCCTGAAGATGTTCATCACATAATTTCATTGATCCAATTCTATGTTAGTGGATGCATATTAATGGATTCAATCTTTTTTTTCTCTCAAATCTTCTCATTTTTTCTCCTTTTTTTTTCTTTCTTCTTTTGTTTTTATTTTCTTTGAACATCCTAAAAGTAGCTGAGTTGGCCTCTGACCATTTGTCAAGGCCTAACTATGGAGAAACATTCCATGTCTTATGTGTGCTGCTATAACAACACGCCATCCACCGGCCCATGTACAAACAACAACAATTTATTTCTCACAATCTGCAGGCTGAGAATTTTAAGGTCAAGGTGTCTGGTGACAGCGTACTTCCTCCCAAAGGAGCTTTCTTGGGCTTCTTTGATAAGGGCACTAATCCCATTCATGAGAGTTCTCCATTCTTAATTAATCATCTCCCAGGCCATCCACCTCCTAACCACTACCTTGAGGGTTAGGATGTCAACACATGAATTTTAAGGGGGATACATATTCAGAGCATAGTGAACACCTTCTCTCATTCAAGTCACAGCTGGTTAGGATTACAACTTTGTTTTCAGTGTCCCCAAGAGGAGGATCATGGACCAGCAAGGCCTGGTGGGTGCTAAGTCATTTCAGCACCAAAATCTTTGTTTGCAATGTTGCACAAGTGGTAAGGAAGAGGCTGAAACAGAAACTCGCCCCTCCCCCAAGAGTCATAGAAGGATATTGCGAGTCACAGTATTAGTTTATAAAAAATATAGAATCGAATAGAGTGGACCTGTTTATTTCTATAATCCTATAGTGAGGTTGCCTGGGTGAGATAGTTGAGCAATTATAATGTTATAAGAGAATAGAGGAGAAATGCACAACTCAAGGTAAAGAAAGAGAGCTAAGTGAAATGTTGCTAAGAAATGCACGGATGGAGTTTTAAAAGCTTCAGGCCAATTATTAGAAGGGGACGAGTATTAGAGCATGTGTTAGTGTGTGAAGGATGGGGAGCATCTGGGGAGCATGGCAGGTAGTTTGGCATCTGAACATTCATTTCCGGAACACAGATTGAGTCTGGAGGATCTGAGTGTAGAGAGATTGGTTGCATCCAAATCCCAAAAAATCTTTAGTGCTGAGTGAAGAAATTTGGTATTATCTTTTTATAACTTGGGAGGTGTGATCAGATTTGCATTCTCAAAGAAAATTTTAGAAAAACTGTTGAAAATACTTTGTAGGAATGGCCTGACCTGTGGTGGTGCAGTGGATAAAGCGTCGACCTGGAAATGCTGAGGTTGCCGGTTTGAAACCCTGGGCTAGCCTGGTCAAGGCACATATGAGAGTTGATGCTTCTAGCTCCTCCCCCCTGTCTTTCTCTCTCCTCTCTCTCTCTCTCTCTCTCTCTCTCTCTCTCTCTTTCTCTTCTCTAAAATGAATAAATAAAATAAAAAATTTAAAAAATACTTTGTAGGAATATAAGGGTCTAAGGCAGGGGGACTGGGTATGAATTCATGAAGCCTTTTAAGTGAGAGATGATGAAGGTCTGGATAAAGTCAGCAAAGAGGGACAATAATGAGGAGACATAGTGATTAACTGAATAATAGATATAAGAAAGAACCAAAAATATGCTGAGTTTTCTGCTTTGGAAACTTGAATAGATAGTAAAGCTAGTTTTATCAATAATGAAAATATAAGAGGAAGATCAGGATAAAGTGGAGAGGGAGGAAAAGATAATCTTGGAATGGTACACATTGCATTTGAAGAACAGATTTGTTTACAACTGAAGATATTTGGTATAGGCAGTTCAAAGTATATTCCTGGAATTTCAAAGAGAGGCACCATTCGATGGAGATCAAGAATTCTGAAAGGATTTGATTACTCATGTAATATTGCAATTTAAAAAGGAAAAATGTTTTAGAGGAACCATACAACAACTCTTAAGGGTCAGGTCAGTAGAGGATCACTACAAAACCAGATTGGTCACACTAAGTAGGAGGGAATGAATTAGGAGAGGTTGTTCTCAGACACCGTCAATATGCACCATGTTCTGTGTGTTCTATGTTAGTGTGTTTCTTTGGTTTTGTTTGGTCATATGTATGTCTAGTCCAGGTTATCCCATTTTTGTATCTGGGCTGTTATTAATATTCACAGAAAATTTTTAAAAATCTTGATGAGAATATATTAGGCAAATTTTTCATCTTTGATAAAAGAAAAATGCCCTTGTCCAGTTATTTTTTGACATCAGGACTACAAATTGTTTTAAATCTCTCAGAAATAAATTGAGTAGTAAAAACATAAACCTTTTAAGGAACTCATCCTCTTTGACAATGATTTCTGAATTCAAGTACAAAGAAATGGCTTAAGCCTGACCAGGTGGTGGCGCAGTGGATAGAGCATTGGACTGGGACATGGAGGACCCAGGTTCGAAACCTTAAGGTCACTGGCTTGAGCACGGGCTCATCCAGCTTGAGCATAGGGTCGCTGGCTTGAAGCCCAAGGTTGCTGGCTTGAGCAAGGGGTCAGTCTGCTCTGCTGTAGGCCCTCAGTCAAGGCACATATGAGAAAGCAATCATTGAACAACAAAGGAGCCACAATGAAGAATTGATGCTTTTCATCTCTCTCCCTTCCTGCCTGTCTGTCCCTATCTGTCTCTCTCTCTCTCTGTCTCTGTCATCAAAAAAACAAAAAAACAAAAAAACCCCAAACCCAAAATGAAATGGCTTAAAATTATGCAAAAAAAAGGAGGGGGTTTTGTTCAAAGATATTTACTCAAGAGGTTCAAATTGAAAACAACCCCAATTTGTAACTAGAGGGAAATGAAGTCTGTGTACTTGATTGAAAAAGAGACAAACATGCAATCAATGTGTACCATGAGTTTATAGCGAGATAAACCATCCTAGCATTAGATGAAAACAGGAGGAAACACTATTATATACACACACACAAACACAATTAAAGAAAGAACAAAATAACAAGTGAGAGTCATAAACGTTCACTAGTGATGTTTTCTCTGTAAGCTTTAGTATTCTGCTGTTTCTTTTACATCTACATACTTTCTACAATAAGTATGCATTACATAAATATAATGCTACATTTTATTTTTCAAGTAATAATAAATGGAGCCTGCCTTAGTTTATGCCTCCTTCTGTTTCTGGCATGGTGGAAGGCATTTTCGTCATTCTGCCATTCTTCTACTTAAGTTCAAGGCTGAAAACATCACTGAATCTTTTAATAAGATGCCAATTTAGCTCTTGAGTCCTCTCTTGATGGTATTCTTATATGATCCTCACATAATGATGTCCTGGATGCATTTTCAACATTTTCTTGAATTTGGATTTTAACCCATAAACTTTTATCTCTTTATACTCATTACTTTGTTGTTACTATTATATATTAGGCTTTGACATTTCTCTTGAAATATAATAAAATTAATGACAACACCTTACAGATATATTTTAATATACACAATTGTTCACCCTAGGAATGTAAATCTTTTAGTATTCATTTGCCTTTTAATCTCAAGAAATGTCATTTCATAGATGGCAGAGAGAGTAGTAAGTTGCTTTGTGGCTAAGAAGATTAAAATAATAAGAATGGGCTATAACTTTAAAATTCGAATGATGGTGTTTTTTCTTTGTTGTTAACTCCATTGATCTACCCATTATGCCGTTCTTCTTCCAAGAAGTTGGGATAAAAGGGACATTTGTGTAGCTCTTTGGAAGACAAATAAAGCATAGCTTGTTATTTGTCATCAGGGTCCTTGTTGGCTTTCAAATCGACTTCAATCGCTTGTACAATTCAGGAACCATGAGTGATGCTAGTGGAATGTTTAATAAAGAAGGTCATGTTCAAAATGCTCTATGCTTTCTTTCTTTCCAAAACATAAACTGGATTATTCTGAGCAATTAGATATTTGCACAAAAGGAAGACAAAAATTCCTGTGACAAGAAAGCTAGAGTATGATCATTAAATCCTCTGAAGGGAACATGCATTATTTTTCTCTTGGCTGTAATTTGTCCCAGTGTGTTTATCAAGCAACGGCACCTAAAATACCTCGTAGATTGAGGAATTAGCAAAGTGTGCAAACAATGGTATTGTCTAACCCCGGGAAAATGGGAACTAGAAATGCATATTACTAGTATATAGGAAGAAATAATATAATTTTAAAAGATCAACAAAATAGATTTTTTTGTTGATATACAGATGGTTTTCTACCTAAGTGTTGTCTAATAAGGCTTGAAATAAACATAATCACTTAATAAAAGCAGAATTAAGACTATGGGTTTAAAGGCAGATATACTTATAAAAAAAGTACCACTCTGAATCAACCTTTCTGAACACTTTAGAAATTTTTACTCTTAAGTACCTGCAAAATCTATAGATCTTAATGAAAAAAGAACTCTTTCTAAGGACACTGCTTGCAGGATACACACGCAAAAGTAAAATGTGGTTTGCTAAGAAATGCAGTTGTCAGGGTTAGATTTTTTTAAATTCCAGCATATGTTTCATTTTTAAATCTTTTTTCTGAATCAGTGTTTGAGCTGCTTCCGCTGCATGTAAATGATCCTGCCACGTCTGTTTTTTTTTTTTTTTTTTTTTTGCAGGGTGTCAATTTATTTTTCCTCACAGCTCCCACTTTGCCTGAAGCCAAACCTGCAAAAGATGGGTCATGATTCCAGAGACACTTTCTGGAAACTGCTCTGTGAAAGCCAGCGTGGTCCTCTCCCGAGCACTGCACCCTCCCCAGGGGTGAGCAAGAACGAAACAAAAGCCAGTGCAAGTGTTTGCTGAGTTCACATCTCTCATCAGTTCAACATCTAAATACAGTGTGTCCGTAAAGTCATGGTGCACTTTTGACTGGTCACAGGAAAGCAACAAAAGATGATAGAAATGTGAAATCTGCACCAAATAAAAGGAAAACCCTCCCAGTTTCTGTAGGATGATGTAGCAGCATGTGTGCATGCACAACTGATGACATAACACCGTGTATACAGCAGAGCAGCCCATGGCCATGCCAGTTGAGATGTGGATGGTACAGAGGAAAGTTCAGTGTGTTCTGTGGCTCGCTAAATTCAAATCCGTGACCAAAGTGCAATGTGAGTATCGGCACGTTTATAACGAAGCTCCACCACATAGGAATAACATTACTCGGTGGGACAAGCAGTTGAAGGAAACGAGCAGTTTGGTGGAGAAACCCCATCCTGGTAGGCCATCAGTCAGTGATGAGTCTGTAGAAGCTATATGGGATAGCTACCTAAGGAGCCCTGAAAAATCTGTGCGTGAGCCCACATCGAACTGCACTGAATAGGTATGAAACTGGAAGAGTTTTCCTTTTATTTGATGCAGACTTTACATTTCTATCATTTTTGTTGCTTTCCTGTGACCGGTCAAAAGCACTGGCTTTTGTTTCATTCTTGCTCACCCCTGGGGAGGGTGCAGTGTGACTTTACGGACACACTGTATTATCTGAGCAGAGCCTATTCATTCTCTTCCCTTTCGTAAGCATCTCCATGTCATCATCTAATGAACCTTGCTTAGCTTTTTTATTGCTTTTAGGTAATCTGTTAATACCTCAAAAGAGGTAAGCATAAAAATTCATTAGGAAACACTAATGAAATGAGAAAAAGTACAGCTCAACGTAAGCTCCCAATATTAACGTGGGTTTTACATTACATATACTCCAATATTGTAATCCTGATTATTATCATTCAGCATAATTACAATCTGTTCTAAAGAATGTAGGTTACATTACTGTAAAAAGGGAAATTTGATTATTTGTAGTGGTACATTCATCTGTTAAAAGTCACTTCTGCCCTGGCCAGTTGGCTCAGAGGGTAGACCTGTTGTGTGGAAGTCCCAGGTTTGATTCTCAGTCGGTGTACACAGGAAAAGTGACCATTTGCTTTTCCTCCCCTTTCCCTTTCCTCTCTCTCTCTCTCTCTCTCTCTCTCTCTCTCTCTCTCTTTCACTCCTTTCTTCCCACAATCTTGGCTCTATAGATTCAAGCATGTTGGCTCCGGGCACTGAGAATGGCTCTGTGGAACCTATGCCTCAGGCATTAAAAATAGCTCAGTTGCGAGCATCATCCCCAGATGGGCAGAGAATCAGCCCCAGACTGAGGTCACTGGGTGGATCCCAGGCAGGGCACATGTGGGAGTCTGTCTCTCTATCTCCCCTTCTCTCACTAAAAAAAAAGTCACTTATGCACACTAAACCTCCCAACCGCTCCTTCTCTCTGGCAACCATCAGTCTGTCCTGTGTCCAGGAGTCTGTTTCTGTTTTTTGTGTTTATTTGTTTTGTTCTTTAGATTACACATGTGAGTAAAATCGTACGGTATTTATCTTTCTCTACCTGAGTTATTTCACTGAGCATAATACCTTCAACGTCTATCCATGCTATTGCAAAAGGTAAGGTTTCATTCTTTTTTTATGAATGGTTATCCCTAGCATATCATGCAGATGCAGCCATGAATCAGGCCTAGGTTCCTTCCTTCCTTCCTTTGTTAATTAGCCATAGGTAACTCCCCATGTGATCAAAACTGTGATGTAAGGAAGCTTCCCCAACACAGAGGAAGCAGACATGATGAAGGCTAAGCTTCCTCCCGATGCCGTGTACTCATTCCTCTGGTCCTGCTTGGTCCCAGGGTTTTACATGCCATTTCCATTTTACAGGCGAATGCTGCTATGCACATCCAATTTTATGGTTGGGTAGATGAGATAATATTCAGTTCATAATTGGCAATTGGGGTACATAGCCACTTTGTGTTCCAATAGTAAACAGAGAGCTGATTTTCTATGAATAAAATTTGTTGTTAGCAGAGAATATGGCCTTCCTGAAAATCTGCAGGAGTCTGGCGCTTAGGCTACTATGGAAGCTTGCTACACACCGTCTACACCTGGACTTCTGACTCCTGATGCCCAAGTGTCCAAGTGGCTTCAGTTGTAGTTTGTGTTGCTTGCAGACCCATTTCTTGTTCTGAGATATATAAAAACTAGCAGCTTTTAGAATGACCAGAAAATAGGCTACAGTTGTGTGACAAATGAGATGTCTTGCCTCTAAGATCCAAAGTGGCTCATCAACTATTGTACCTATTTTTTGGTGGTGGGTTAATTCAAAGGACATCAAGTTATCTCTCATTTTAGAAGGGCTACTGAACACGCCACAGACCACGGGGCCCTTTAGAAACTTCACAGTTGCGGCTCGGCTCTGGATTGTCCCTGAAATCAGATCGCAGACTCTCACACATATGTATAACCAAAACATATATGAGTGCCTGCTCATCAGTTCCAGTTGGCCTGATATAAACGTCATAAACCAGTGTGATGGTCCACTGAGTATCAAGATGATTAACATAGCACTTAACTAAAGAGAGAGAACTGACGTAGCATTGGCATAAGACAATGAAGGAAGGCCTGCCTCAGCCATCGAAGACACAATGGTCCACTCTCCTTTTATAATAAATATGATGTCAAGACAAAGTGGTCTGGGATTAACAGGCCAGCTGTCAGGACCGAGGTGATCAACTCTAGTAATGCGGTCACATTGGTCATGGCTAATACCGGCATCACCACCTGCTTAAGTCATTTTCAGATACTCATTCTCCAAGACTCGTGGTTTATGCATAGGACAGAAAGGCAGGATGAACCAATATGAGACTGGAAAAACCGGTCCTGTGTGATCACGCCAGTCCCCCTGGCCTGTGAGACTTATTTTGTTAGGATCAGGGACAGTTCCGGGAGCATCCACTTAGCAATTCACATTAGAATAGTTCCACACTCTATGGCAGTGTTTCCCAACCTTTTTTGTGCCATGCCCCACCTTAACCTTTCTAAAATTTTTATGTCCCCCCCATGTAACATACATAATTTTTAACATTAAAAAATTGATTTGTTCACTTAATAAACATAAATGATAGGTTCTAGGAAGAAATCACGATGAAATTGTTAACAAAACACAGTAAGTAAAATTTCAAAACATATAATGAAAAACAGAAATTTAAATTCCAAATAATTTTAATACATATTTTTCTATATTAATTTATTATTTTAATTTAGTGTTATCCTTGCTCTTGATGCTTGCTGCACAGAGATTTTATATTGGGTTCCAATTTGGTTAGCTTTAGTCTCAAGTCTCCACGTTGTGTTATATCCAGCCGATTTCTTTTTTTTACCAGTAAATCATTTACAGCACTAAATCCACATTCAGCTAAAAATGAGGATGGAAATGGTAGCAATAGTTTTCTTGCACATTTGGTTAAATTTGGGTATTTGATTTCTGTTTCCTCACAAAGCCATGCCATCGCTCCTTTGATATTAAATAAAGCTTTAACTGATTCATCATTTTGCAATTCTGCGAGTTCTTCTTGATACTGCATATTTGATACATCAGACAAATCCACTAACATTGGCTGCATCATCTATGTTGGGAAAACAATTTGTTTTAAATCAGAAAAATCTTTCTTTTAAATCAGCTGATAGAATATTCAAATGATTGACAATAACAAGTAAAGCGGTATCAGTTACTTCACATTTTTGGAACCAATGAAACTGTTTAAAGTTTTTGTTGTTAATATGTTTCTGACATAACTCAACATTGGTAATGAAACCAAATATCTTTGCTTTTGCATCGACAAGAGTTTTATTTGTTCCTTGAAGTTGCTTATTTAATATATTTAGTTTTTCAAAGATATCGGCTAAATAACTCACAAATACTTTACCATCTATTGTTAACAGATACTTCATTTCAGGTTTGTCACTTAAAACATCACTAAGAGTATCAAACAGTTCCATAAATCTTTTCAAACAGTTTCCTTTAGATAGCCATCTTACTTCAGTATGAAGTAAAAGTCTTACATGGTCTTCATTTTGTTCTTCACAAAATAGCTTGAAAAGACGCTCACGTTTGGCACTAGCTTTAATAGCATTAACACACTTTATTACTGTATGTAGTACTTCATTCAGAACAGGCGAGATGTTTTTAGCTACCAAGTTTTCCCTATGAATAACACAATGCACAAGAATCATTTCTGGATTCGCATCTTTCATCAATTTTAAGCAGCCATTTTTCTTGCCCATCATATTGGGAGCACCATCTGCAGCACAAGATGTTCTATTTTTCATTGGTATATCATTGACATCTAAGTAGTTTTTTAGCTTATTATATATATCTTTGGAGGTAGTGGTGCTTTCTAATCTTTTACAGAACAACGTTTCTTCAGCAAAATGTCCTTTATCAATATATCTTACGTAAGTTATCAATACTGCCTCACTGTCTCTCAAAGTTGATTCATCCATTTGCAAGAAGAATTTTCTTGTTTTCAGCTTTTCAATAAGTTGTTTTTCAATATCCTCACTCATTTCGTCTATTCTTCTGCTAACAGAATTGTTACTGAGTGGCATAGCTTTTACATCTTTGTCATCTTTTTCAAGAACCGTTTTAAGAAATGCTGATATTGACGGTTTTATTAAATTTTCTCCTATAGTGTGATTTTCTCCAGTTTTAGCGATGAATAAAGAAATTTGATAACTAGCTTCAAGAACACGATTATTAGTTGAAGTATGAGCAGTAAATAGAGCCTTTAATGTTGTTCTTTTTTCAAAATTTTTCTTTAAAGTTTTGAAGTAACTCAAATCTGAATTAATATGAGCACTATGTTTCGCCTTCAAATGCGCCTCAAGATGACCTTGTTTCATTGATTCGTTGGTCAAGCATTGCTGGCATAAAAGACAAAAAGGAATCCGCTCATCGTAAACAGCGGGTATGAACTCAAATTTTAAATATTCCTCCGAATATTGACGAGTTTTTTTCTTGCTTGCACCACTCATTTTACTATGGGCTATAATAAAAATAAGATCAATTAAAAACTAATATTAAAATATGTGTTAAAATATATTCAATGTGACATAGAGTAAATGTATACTAAAAATTCATATTTATTTAAATGTATATAACACATTTACTACACTACCACCGCAAATCAAAAGGTATCTATATTTTTTCCACTTGACAAAATTTTCTGGAAAGTTATGCTTCTAAAATTAAAATTGTCATGCATGTACTATTATAGCCCCAATAATATTTATAAAATATTATTGCTTTCTAGCCCTGATGCAAGAAGTACTTAATAAAGAGTTTAATATTGATAAAAATAAAATCAAATACTTACCAATTATATCTATACAATATATATATGTATATTTATTAAATCAATGAGCTTTTACAACAGTTTTGACTTGACACTTATTTCAAATTAACACCAACTGAATGATGTGAAACACTACAGAAGTTGCGATGGGCCAATTAGGTGAGAATAACTGCGTTCTTTAGCGAGTTTTTCAAACGTCCGGGGTTCCCCGCGGCAGACGGCATGCTCCGCGGTGAACCCAGGACGAAGTTTACTTGACCACGCCAATCACCCAGTTGATATTTTGGTCTCGTCAAACGAAATTATACTTAATAATTATTTACCGCAATTATTTAAGAATTGCATTTTTTGTTAAATTTGGCATCGATATCTAGCTTTGCATTTAAATGGCCCGGGGCGAAAGAGTTAAAGTCGTGTCGAGTCCATTTTCAAATTGCCCCCCTTAACTATCGAATTGCCCCCCTGTGGGGTGTGGGCCCCACATTGGGAAACACCGCTCTATGGGGAAGGGAAACAATGTGTGTGCATTTTAATGGAGAGCTAAGTACATCTCTCTTCCCACTCAACATTCTGGACTTGGACAATAGTCCCACGGAAAACACAGCAAAAAGAAACCAGAAACTAAAAAAGAGGAAATCAGGTGGATTTGATCAAGTTGAAAGTGACTTCTCTATGTCCTTATGCCTTTAAAATGTTTTAAACCATGTATATGTTTTACATTTTGAAAATAAAATTAGGTGGTGGTCCAGTGGATACAGTGTCAACCTGAAACACTGAGGTCACTGGTTCGAAACCTAGGGCTTGCCTAGTCAAGGCACATATGGGAGTTGATGCTTCCTGCTCCTCCCCCCTTCTCTCTCTCTCTTCTCTCTCCTCTCTCTCTAAAAATGAATATAAAATAAAAATAATTTTAAAAATTAAATTAAATAAAAAAGCAAGAAAAAAATCTAATTATCAAATTAAAGAAAGGAAACTAAATGCACATCAAAATAGAAAACATTAAAATAAAAAAATACTTTAAATCAAGTAACTTATGAGCAAATTCTCTTTGTAGCATTTTAAGGACAAAGAACTACAAAAAAAGAAAATGTCTTGAACTTAGTGTGTTTAGCAGTACTGGTATGTGTGTAATAATTCTGAATTATTGTGTAGTGAGATGAAATAAATAAATGTATATGACACATGCAGACGTGCACTAAGGCTACTGATTCCTGGTGCCTGGGTGTCCTGGTGTTGGAGATGACAATGACTGGGCCAAGGACTAAGGGGACCATCTCTAGATCCCTATACAACCTCTTCCATTAATGTTAGCACTAGGGATTGATCATGGTACTATCAATGCCCAATTGACGTTTTAGCCAAATACCTTCCTTTTGAGTTTTCCTTACACTCCTATTAAAATCATCTTGCAGAAAGACACCCATGTCCTTTCTAGGATACATAACATGATGGTGACCGGCTTATGGAATTATCTAAGGAAGGGGTGCCCACCATATTTGGAACATTCTGCCGCTTCCTCTCTGGCATTTTCCTACTCTCTCTGAACCCAACTCATGCCATCTGACTGGTCATCTTCTCTTTCAGTCGATCCTTTTAGTAGAAAATACACTTTTTACATTTCCATTTTTCCATGAAGGAAGACTCACGGAAAACGCTGTCCCAGACACCATGTATGTTACTTAAAAACTCCATTACATAATATTTAAAGGAAAGTAACCTGTTCACGCTTTTGTGCACTATAAGGTAAGAGTGTTTATTTCAGCTCATAGGTGTTTAAACAGTATTTAGTTGGACTTTATTACAAATCATCTGGAAGAGCCTACAGGGAAGAAATGGAATAATTACTCTAAATTACATTCGGTGAGCTAGGTCTTTTGCTCACCTTAAACTAATCACTCACTGAGAATTTGTACCTTTGGAAGAATCCTAACTTATTCAGGCCACCAAGGTACTAGTTACTGTTTTTATTACTTCCTAGTCCCTAAAGCCAAACAGGCAATAAAAAAAAAAACCAACAAAGAAACTTTCATTCTTACTCATCGAGTATAAATTATTTTATCTTTGATTCTTTGCCAACACCTCAGGCAAATACAGAATCCAAATGTAATAATATTAAATTCATCTTTTAGATTTTTGAAATAAATTTTGATTATTTTAAAACTGTACAATACAGCCCAACATTTATACCCCAGCTTAGAGACCCATTTGAAAGGGTATTTTAATTCTTTTTTAATTTATTGATTAATTTAAAAGAGAGAGAAAGGAGAGAGAAACATCAACTTGTTATCCCACTTATTTATGCATTCATTGGTTGATTCTTGTATGTGCCTTGACCAGGGATCAAACTCATAATCTTGGCATATCAGGATGAGGCTCTAACCATATTAGCTACCCAGCTAGGACCAGTGATTTTTTTTTAAATGAATAAAATTACATAGAATCAGTAAAAATGCATTTGCTTTCTCCTTTGTGGCTTCAAACACTGGAGAGTTCAATTCCCCCAAAGAAATACTTCAGTATACCTCAAACTTTCATTCAGATAATGTTATTTTTATCTACCTTCCCAATCATTTTCTTTCTTAGTGTTTATTTTTCTTACATTTTACTGCATTTTTTATGAACCCTTAAGAGAGAGCTTTCATAATACTACATCAATTTTCATGGCCTTCTGTATATATGGCTACTGCATTATTTCAAAACTATTTTAGCATTTAGAATGGTATAGCCCAAGAGAAGTTTATGAGATGATATGAACATGGTCTCAACCTGTACTGCCCAATATGGCAGCCACCAAGCACAGGTGGCAATCAAGTTCTTGACATGTAACTATGGCATTTGAGAAAATTACCTTTTCATTTTCTTTCATCTAAATTAATTTAAATGCAAACAACCACATGTGAATAGTGCCTACCATATTTATGGGCAGTACAAGTAGAGAACATAAAAGAGCAAACCTTCAAACAGCAATGACAGCTGTCCTAAGAGCCCTGACCATCCCCAACTTGTGTGGCCCCAGGGTATAGACTTCCTGACCGAACTGGAGGAAGAACAGGGTTGGGCGAGAACAGACATACTCTGATATACTCTCAGTCCCATGGCAACAGCAGAAGCTCACCCCTCCCACCTGTTTTCTATCCTGTTCATTGGTCTTGGGTTCTCCACCAGAGAATGTTGGTAGTTTATGAGGATACAGCATTGTCCAAATGGCAGATCACCCACAGTTGCTTCCTCACTGATTTATATTCTTACGTGTTGGGCAACTGAATACATACAGGGGACATCAGTACTAGAGGGGATGTCATCAAATGTGTACTGAATGCTGGAGGCTGAAGCTCCAGCCCTCTTCCCCTATTAAATTGTCAGAATCCTGGATGCAGCATCATCCAGATAGAAATAGAAAAGAAAAAACCAAAACACTATTTTAAAGAATATAACCAGACCAAGATTAAAGACCTAAGTGCACTGACATTGGTTCTTACTAAAAAACAAAAACAAAAAACAACAAAAAAAACAACAAAACAGCCTATTCACACTGAAAACAACTCCCCCCCACATACACATATACATACATATGTATGATTTCTTGGCTGCTTTTTGACACTCTCAAGCATTAGAAGACAACAGAGTATGATCAAACATCTTAAGAAAGCATGTATCATGTAAAATATAGACAACTCCAAACAGACAAGTAAACAAAAAAGAATACATCTTTGAGGAAAAACACATTATCTTCAAAAGGGAGAACATTATTATTAACACTCTCAGTGAGATAAGGGGTGAGAATTTATCCATGGTACAAGACTGGGTGGTGTAAAGAAAGAAAGCTCAAGACGACAAGAAAAAGCTTCTGCAATTTAAAATCATCATAGAAGAATGAAAAATTCTGATAGGATGCCAGGCAGATAAAACTGAGGCAGCCTCCTAAAAGAAAGCAAAACATCAAAAAGGTAGAAGAAAAAGAACAAGCAGAGTCGTACCAGAAACCCTGGAAAAACAGAGAGGGAAAATCAAAGGGAAGCCTTGATCAGAGAAAGAGATTGAGAAACTTGGGCACACATTGATTGCCAGATTGAAAGCTTAGCACAATGGATGAAAATAGGCCCATATATTGTGAGTTTTCTAAATACTGAGGGTAGAAAGAAACTCTACAAGTTATGGAGCGAGATGGACAAACATCTCACACAGGTTAAATATAAAGTATCAAGAATCAGAATGACTCTAATCACAGCCTCAAAATCAAGAGGATAACAGAACTTCACGTTGTGATGTGAAGAAACTCTATGCCCAACAAATAGGCAAAAGTAAAATAATACTTTCAAATATGCAGGGAAAAGTTATCTTCCCTGGGCCTGTTCTTAAAAAGCCACTGAGGATGTGCTTCACCAGAACTAGAACACAAATCAAGATAGGAAGGCATGGGCTACAGCAAAAGGAAAGTCAACAGAAAGGATACGACAATGGGTTTCCCAAGGGGACAGGGAAGGAAGAGCCAAGTTCACCGATGCACATCACTGATACATAGTGTGATGGGTCCAGATTAGAGCACAGGGACCCAAGAAACACATACAAGGAGGGTTGTAATCACCAAGAGCTCAACTGCTGTTGTGTGTATTTCATCTTTTAAATCTCAGGGGGAGAAAAACGCCTTGGTGAACTTCACCCAGATTCCAATTTGCACTTGGCTTAACTTGACCTGTATTGATAAAGTTTTGCTGTAGCCCATGCCTTCCTATCTTGATTTGTGTTCTAGTTCTGGTGAAGCACATCCTCAGTGGCTTTTTAAGAACAGGCCCAGGGAAGATAACTTTTCCCTGCATATTTGAAAGTATTATTTTACTTCTTTCTGTCCTGTTACTGGATCAGTTTATGACTCTCATTTCTCCCTCCAAGCAAGGGGTCTTCTCTGATCTATATATTTAACAGCAGGACATAGATCATGGAAGCTTGGGAGCAGAAGACTTCCTACCACTTTTGGACTTCCAATATCTGGCCCATATTCCAAGGTTGTCAGAGGACCCACTTTTGCTCAATCTTATGTTTCTTAGAACCATTTCTTGCCCTTTTACACTGACTCCCCATTGACTGAGAGTTTTAGTTTTCTTAAATTCGCAAAGAAACTGATCCAGGGGTTCTGTTCAGCTTACCTTCTCCTAGCCCTTCTTCTAACAATGGTGATATGGGGACACCCTTTGGCAACTAGGTTTACCTTTGCTACATACTTTTCAAAACTAAACATTGTGTTATTGAAGGACACAGACAGACGTAGAAACACCACCAAGGAAAAGAAGAGAGTGATGGGAATGTGATCGGGCGAGAGCCCAGAGGAGCTTCTGAGATACGGCAATGGTCTAGTTCTTATCCCAAGTTAGAAGGACAGTAAGCGTGGTATTGATTTTACTATTACTATTACCTTGTAAACTGTATGTATTTAGTGTGATGCATATAAAAAAAATAAACTATCAACAACAACAACAATAAAGAAAAAATATTTTTAAAAAGAAGATGGGAAGGAAGGGAAGAAGGAAGGGAGGGAGGGATGGAGACAGTGTAAACATTATCACTCCTTCTTTCCTGTTTAATTAGATATATCCATTTACTGTGTACTATTTACCAATAGATTCCTAATCACACTCTGTATTTCTATTTTGTATAAATCCCAATTTCTAATGATCCAACATTCCTCTACCCTCTTAGAAATGTTACCCTGCTGTATTTTAGTCCTGCTATTGAAATTTATATAAGCCTGACTAAATGCAGAGTAAAAGCATCTTTTAACATTTTGGTGGAGTACATACTACACAATCTTGCCTTTCAGTTTTATGTTTTCGAGGATGTGAATATATGGAGAGGGCTTATCAACTAGAGTTTCCATTTGCATGAATTTAGCATATCTACACATTTAATTTTAAAATATGTTTCAATGGAGTCTTTTACACTTGTTACACTTGAGAGAGGAAGAGAGGGAGGTCTAATCAGAGCCAGAGTTACCATGAAATATGTTAGATGTCTATCATTTATCTAGATGAAAAGTAGTTGGATCCTGCCTGACCTGTGGTGGCACAGTGGATAAAATGTTGACCTGGAATGCTGAAGTCACTGGTTTGAAACCCTGGACTTGGCCCTGGCCGGTTGGCTCAGTGGTAGAGCGTCAGCCTGGCGTGCGGAAGTCCTGGTTCGATTCCTGGCCAGGGCACACAGGAGAGGCACCCATCTGCTTCTCCACCCCTCCCCCTCTCCTTCCTCTCTGTCTCTCTCTTCCCCTCCCACAGCCGAGGCTCCATTGGAGCAAAAGATGACCCGGGAGCTGGGGATGGCTCCTTGGCCTCTGCCCCAGGCGCTAGAGTGGCCCTGGTCGTGACAGAGCGACGTCCTGGATGGGCAGAAAATCGCCCCCTGGTGGGCGTGCCGGGTGGATCCCGGTCGGGCGCATGCGGGAGTCTATCTGACTGCCTCCCCGTTTCCAGCTTCAGAAAAATGAAAAAAAAAGAAACCCTGGACTTGCCTGGTCAAGACACATATGGGAGTTGATGCTTTCTGCTCCTCCCCCTTTCTCTCCTCTCTCTCTCTCTCTCAAAATCAATAAATAAAACCTTTAAAAAAGTAGTTGGAACCTATGTAGTATTCCTTAACTTTTGCTTAGATATTAAAGCATTATTCTTAAATATTCTTAGACATACTTAACATATTAGGGACTGCATTGAATTAGCCCTTTTCATTTTCTAAGTACAAAATGCCCATGAATATGAATTATTATCAGTTCAGAATAAATTTGTACAATCTCTTTATGTTCCCTCTAACATGGAATCAGCAGCATTGTGGGCAAATCTTATTATAATCATTGTCTAATATTAACTGATACCCTTGCGTGTTCCATATATTGTGCAAAGCTTTTGATCTATACTCTAACTCTCAAAATAAACTTCAAAGATAGGAACTACTATTTTATCTCTCAGAGAGAAAAGAAAATGAAAACCCAGAGACATTCATCATGTTACTTGCTCAAATTTTAAGAATAAACCAATAGCATAACATGGTTTCTCATCAGACCTGGTTGATTTAGAAGCTGTGACAAGTTGGCGTAAATGGGGACGTTCTAAAACAGTCAGGACAGCCATTCTAGAGAAACTGCATCAAACGTCTTACTCCTTGAACCTTTGGAATACTTGAACTGGACAAAATAACCTGTCCACTGGGCCAGCGCACCACTGTCTACCAAACTGTTTGCAAAGCTCGTAAGAAAGCAGAACTCCTGACAATGAGAATGGATAATTAAAGATGCCCTTCAGACTCAATAACAGAAGTGTATTGCCAAAGAAAAAAACTTAGCTTATTACCACCAACAAAAACACCTTTCTTCTTTTCAAGTATTATTTCCCTTCCTCTTCTCATAAACAAACAAACAAACCTTGCTTCACTGGGTAATCAGAGCACTACTTGGGTTTCTCCCTGAACCAGTGCTTCCTGAAAAGCTATTCTCTAATCTCAAATAAGCACGTGTTGTTGCCTATCACTCGGCTTCCTATTTTTAGGGTAGCAACGCCTAAGCTCTATCCAGCGGACGCAGAGGATGCTGGGAGAAATAGTTTTCAGCATGATACGGGCCAGAATAGAAGGAGCTATAATGAAGAGCTTAGATAGCATCCGAGTCCTGTGTATTTGGGGAATTGGAGTGGGCTTGTGGGGAAGGAACTTTAGAAGGTACAGAGGGTGGGAAAGCAATTTTAAAAATTGCACAGGTGTTTCCATAATATTTGTCCAAACACTAATCAATTCTGAACATTACCCTTTTAACCCAGACCCCCTGCTGGAACAGCCCTGTTTTGATAACACTGACTTCACAAACTTCTCTCGTGTTATGCGCACAGGTAGGCTTTCAACTGTTCCCCACCCCAACCTATCTTCATCAGAGCATCAATCAAATGGGAAAAAATATATCATTTAAATAAAATAACTGTGTCCTGTATCTATTCAGGGATACATGTCCTCTTAAATGACCTACTTGACCAAATCTTAGACACTATTTTCCCCCTGGCTTGCAACTGAATGATACAATTTTGATGTCAAACTGGACTATCAGCTTTGGGTTACCGTTCGCCTTGCACCTGTGCTGTTTGCCACAAGTGGTCTCCGCTTTGCACATCTCACTGCAGTCGGTCTTCCAGCCTCTGTGAGGATTTCAGTGCAGTCATTTGGGGCTTAGAGTTGTACACCTTCCTGTGAGGTGAGCAGCACCAGATCTCTCGAAAGCCTTTCTAATCCTCGTTTTATAGTGCACTAACATTTCTGCCAATTGACCAGTGTCTCTGTGTGGAGCACATTAGCTCTACGCCTATCTCTGCATGATAAAATCCCTCTTTTGTGTGCATGCATCGGAAGTGAAACACAATGTCTAAAAGATAAGCCTGATAACAAAAGTTGATATGTGCTTTCATGCTGAACTATCCTTAAGTTCTTGAGAGCCGTTTTCTAAAACATCATAAAACTCCCCTCTATCCAGGGTGAAGCGGACTGCAGAGGGGGTGATGCAGCCACTTTCCACAAAAGCCTTTGTTTTTGAGACACAGTGGTATTTTTTTAGCTTAATCTCTTCTTCATACGCATCCAGGAATGTGGATCATATTGCATGAGTCCATGATAATCATTTGCAAAATACAGAGCCCTCTACAGAATTTATCAGAGCTCGTTACTAAACTGCTTTCCTAACCTGAGATAAATTATCAATAAAATGGTGTTAGTCACAGACCTGAATTCAAACTGTTGCTGTGAAATTAATGGAGACATATTTATCTGATTTTGTTTCAATTACCAACCCCCCCCCAAAAAAAAAACCACAAAAAAAAACATGCATTTCTATATTTTCAAACAATAACAGCCATGGGGCTAACCTAGGAAACCATGTGTGATATGCTTTAAATAATACTGCAAATAATTAAGACTTAACATTATAATGAAGTATTTCCATTATTCCTGACATCCCACTCGCTATGACTTGCTTAACTTCTACAGCACTGTGGTAAGGAATGCCATTCATGGAGCTCAACTCCCTGGGTTCAAATCCCAGTTTGGGTCTATGCCAGATGGAACTTTAGATGAGTTTCTTAGTCTTGTCTAAGGTAAGCTGGTTGAGACTGAGCTGTCAGAGTGACAATATATATGTATTTATACACACATATATCTATATTCATTTCTATATCTGTCTACACAGTTACATCGATGTATTTGCACCAGAACCACAAATCCTACTCCCATACCACAGGTTCACTCTGGCTTTCCCCCTTCTCTGTGTCTACTCCTCTTTTCTGATGGTGAGAAGCATCAGTGCCATTATCTTCAATGCATTTACTTATTTGTCTAGTGCTCTTCTATGTAGACCATCCCTACCCAGATTCTACCAGGTAACTAAATCATGCAGAAGCTTCCCTTTTGTGGAATGCACCCCACCGGACCACCATGCCTGTCTATCCCCAAACCCTCCTTGAAGCAACACAGTGGTTCTTAACTTCTTTTTATATCATGGACTCCTTTGAGAGGCTGACAAGCTAACCACCCTTTCCCCAAAAAATGCATATAAGCCAATCTGAAAAAAAAAATTACTACAATTTCAGAAGGATTGTGCTAGTAGCTCTATGACGTTGAACAATTTAATCTTCTCTGAGATTCAGTATAGCTTTTTTTTAAAGTGTACATTAGTGGGGATAATAATAATCCTCACAAAAGAAATCATTTAAATAAGAAATTGTATCGACCATGCTTTGAATACTGTGAGCAAAGCCATGATAATAGTTCTTAGAATTCTCTTCCCCAGCCAGTCCTTGACCCGCATGACGATCACCAACCAGCTGCCATGTACGTTCTAATAATTCATTACTTCCTTCTCAGTTTATCTACTGGCATTTCTGAGGCTCTCTTTCCTCTTTCCTCTAATGGTGGCAACGACACCTGTCATTTCAAAATCACATATGATAGCTAACAGATAGATAAAAATATGTTCAAAAGCAGTAACAATCATTGACACTTCTGTATTGTCCTGACATTCCCTTAGCTCCTCAGATTCACTTATTCTTTTTCATATGCTTTGATTGCCTTTCTCCAGCTATCTGGTAATTTAGATCTCATCCATCCCTCAGCAGCCAACTCAACTGCACCTCACCCTTGATGCTTCTCTGGCCATTCCATGTGAATTTTATCCTTCATGGGTTCCTTATGTTTCTTTCTCCCACACCAACCCCTCTGGCAGATGTAGCTTGACTTAATAATTTCATGTAACTGCATTTATAAGGATGAGATATGAGAATCATCCATTTCCATTGTCACAAAAGAGGTTTTTTTTTTTACAAGAGATTAGCCAGAGGCACCGTCCACTTTTATAGCCATCACAAATCACAACTTACACCAAGATCAATGAGATGAAGCTCATGGTAAATTTAGTTCCCCCAAAAGATTTTATCTCTGGTAATGAAATTACAAGTATGTTATCTTTATACTGGATGTGAGGTGGGATGAAATAGTTTGATCATGCTCTATTTGTCCTTCTGTGACTGGCTAATTTCACATAGTATGAGATGGAGACATGTTTGTTAACTGATGCTTCATTACCAAAACTACCCTTAGTTAACCAGCAATCAAACTGTCTAGGTTACAATCATGCTATCAGCAATTAATAGAGATTTAACTTTGAGCAAATTAGTTAACCACACTCTGTGCCTCTGCTACCTATTTTGTACTCGTGAGTATATAGTTAACTGTGCAAAGTGTTTCAAATAAGGGCATGGCCTAGACTTACAAAAGCACTATATATATTTTAGAAAAGTTTAAAACAAAATGCAGAACAATTCTTCCTCATTATTAGCCTATTGAAATAATGTGCTATAAAATTATATTCTATAACCATTTAAATAACAAAACCATGTTTATACAAACAATAGTAGAGACATTCTAAAGATAGTCTGATCCCATATTGAGCCAAATTGCCAGTCTTGTACTAATCCATGGGAGAGTGACCAGGATGACCACTTTGCTGTCTCTGCCTAGGCCTTCGTTATACAGTTGTTGGCATGAAGGGTCAGCCAAATTCTCAGACCTGCTGGCCATATCACATGAATATGGTCACCAACTAAAACCTAAACTTCAAATCTAAAGTCAGTTCAGTCAAATCTGGGAAACTGGATCAAACAAGTAAAAACCACTGCTATTCGCTATGTGGCCAATGGGCATCCATTTCGACGGACTCCTCTTATCTTTCCAACTGGTTGTCTGGGTATGTTGTCATGGCTTTAGTGTAAACCAATGGTAGTCAACCTGGTCCTTACCGCCCACTAGTGGGCCTTCCAGCTTTCATGGTGGGTGGTAGCGGAGCAACCAAAGTATAAATACAAAGATAGATTTAACTATAGTAAGTTGTTTTATAAAGATTTATTCTGCCAAACTTAGCAAAAATCCGACATAAAGTACTTGGTAAGTAATTATTATTATATATGCTTTAACTTGCTGTAACTCTGCTTTATAAATTTTATAAAGTAAAGTTACTTCCCTACTTTATAAATCACCATTACTGTGGAACCAGTGGGCGATTAGAAAATTTTACTACTAACAGAGATACAAAAGTGGGTGGTAGGTATTAAAAGGTTGACTACCCCTGGCGTAAACACTTAAGAAATGAGTTATAGTACTTACCTCCCTAACCGTTCAGACTGATGATTGTGGTTTGGCAATCTAAGGTAAAAGACTTATTCTGAGTGCAAATAGTTATTACTCTGAGATGTGAGCATTTTCAAAGATGAATACAATGTGCAATTTTAGGGCCATCAACGAGCTTCAATTGCTAGCCTCCTCTGCATGTAAGTGTTTATATTTCAAAAGTATGCTGATCACAGAACACAGCTTTGAAAAAAATATATATCAAGCCATTTGTGTTCCTCTGGATTATTTCTGAAGCTTGAGAGGCAGTGTTTATCAAAATTGTTTGTCTGTAAAGATGAGAATGACATTTCTAGACTACTAGCTACATCTTTAGAATTGGTCTATCAGATAATCAAGCTTATAAATAAGACCTGGAAGCATCTGGAACAGAGTTGAATTCCTCTCTGGATAATTGGCATGTACATGTCACCCAGGGAGGAAAAAGCACTTCGTCTAAAATAATATTGACTGATGAGACAGGCCATGTCTTCCCACACAGACCACACATTTTCACAGGAGGGGGAATGCATTGTCTAGATGCATTTTCAATTTGGTGACTACAAATTTTAAAATCAAAAGGACCTGTTTTTTGAAACCTTAGCCAAAGAAAGCAAGTTGTGAATTTTATTATTATTTTTTGTAACCAATCCCACATTTCACATTTTTTGGAGATGTCATGTTCCAATAAGCACAACAGAATATAAAATAAACAATTCAGGGAGAAAGGACGCAATTTAGCACATTTATAAAACGCCTGCCTTTGAGCTAATCACACAGCACTATTCAGGGTTAGCAGTGGGAAAACACCCTAATGGTTTCCACAGGATGTCTCTTCACATAAAGGGGGAAAAAATGAGTATATTAAGAATGTGCTTTGGAAGGTAGGAAGGAATGTGACAATCAGGATTATATATAAAGTGGCTTTCATTGGCATCCGTTTTCTTTCTTTTTGCCCTTGTGTAAGGCCAGTAGTCGTGGCTGTCCTGGCCAGGCACATGCAGGTTCCCATTGGATTCGGGCCGACGGTAAAGAAATATTGGAGCCAAAAAACGGTGGGCCATTTCTTTATTAAAGTCTCACACCAGCAGATGAGCAAACACACAGGGAAAATACTTCCCTCTTCGTTCAGAGCTCACAAAAGCCCCTCACCTCTGGTTCCCCATCTGCACACCTCTCTCTCTCTCTGCACAAACTGGCTTCTTCTTCAGCACCCTGTATTCTCTCTGCTCTTGCTCTGCAAACATGGCTTCTCTCTTCTTCTCCTCCTTCTTCTCCCTCTTCAAAACTTTCTGTGGTGAAAACCTCTCCTCCAGCAAACATTAGCAAAACAATGGCCCTTCCCAAGAAAGAAGGTAATTTGCAATTTTACAGACCATGCATACCTGGCACTGCCCAGTCCCCAATGCAAACTATAACTGAGCAAACATAAAAATTGTATTTTACAAACTTATTTGACCAACACCTTGGAATTACAAGTATCCACAATGAAATTTAGCATTAATTTCCACTAGTTGGAGATGCCAGTATGTAAGCCACACTGATGTAAAGAGGAGACAGTGTAAGTAGAACCACAATGTGGTACTAAGGAAAAAAAATACCAAGAACAGTTATTTTTAGACCGAAAGTCTAAAATCATGATCATGACCAGAAAAAAGCTGTTTGCAGCAACTCTGTTTACCAATTTCACGTTGACTATGGAGCATAATGTACAATCTGAATTCCTTTCACTCACGTACTTGGAAAATAATTACTGAGTAACTAAATGATGCATTGTAATTACTCCCTCGCCAGAGGAAGCCGTGAGGCACGTACATAAATATGGAAACAGGGCAGCTCCTGTGTACCAGGCATTATAATCATCACACTAGGGTATCGCCAACCATTTGAAAATGCTGCCAGGTAAAGGGCAAGGCCTCCACGCTGCTTGTGAGAGAAAACTGAGGGTCAGAGACGCTCTCTAACTTGTTCAATACCTGGAATTAAAACCAAATCAGCATGTACACTCCCTCACTGAGGAAGTTCTTACTCCCCAATCCCCACTCTTTTGTATATAGCAATGATCAGTGTTCTCTGAATCAAATTCTAATAATAATAATTTTATATATATATATATGTGTGTGTGAATATATGTGTGTGTATGTGTGTGTGTGTGTGTGTATTTAAAGAACATTGGGTCCTGTTAGCCTTCTCAAGTTCAATCTGACATTCCCCTAAGGGACCCAGGCTATTCCTCCAGTCTTTCAGATTTAAAAGTGCATTCATTTCTAATATTCTAACAGAATAGTTTCTTATGATTAGAACCAAAAGAGAGAGAGAGAAGCAGAACCTAAAAGCATTTTTATCTTGTTTTTTTTTTTAATTTTGGTAGAGCTTTATACTATGTGACAGCCAAATGATCTCCTTCCCTTCATTTTTGACCAAATGAAAACAAAAGATAGATATTACCCATCTGAGTGGTAGTCATTTTTACATCACAATGTAACTCAGGAGTCACCCTAATGAATTCTATTACCAAACTGATAGGTGATCCGTTTCTGAGTCAGGGGAGCCACTCAAAACCAGCTCTCTTACTTTCAATCGCTCCCCTAAATCTCCATCACATCATGTAGACTTTCTCCTGCCCCCTTACCCCCCACCCCTTCACCTAGGAAGAAATGAGGTTTTTGGCACAGAGGAATAATGGCATGCTTTATCCTAATAAGAGGAGTTTGCATTTTGGAAGCCACAGGTAGGATAACGAGGAGGACTAAATTAAGTCATTCCACCCCGTGTAAATAGCCAGCCTTTATTTCTGCCAGAGCCACCTAATGCCAGAAGCTGGCAGTCACAGAGACTGGACGGCTCAGGATGCCGGACACAGGAAGCCTGCGCATTGGGAAGAAGAGTAACAGCTCTAACAGCTGTGGTGCTTTATCCACCGTGAGGATGTGAATATTAAAAATGCCGCTTTATCTCCGTGTGAGGCCATTAATAACTAGTCCTATGCAAAGAAAGCATCAAGAGTTCTGTAATTGAAAGTTGCCCAATTGTGCCCAGCCTCCTCTAACTTTCAAAGAGCACAATTCATCTTTGTCAGGATTTCACCAAAATAGGAAAGTTTCAGGAAGGAACCTGGCGCCGTGCCTTTGTCTATTATCAACACCAGTGCCCCACGCATGTTACTGCTTTTTGCAAATGACAGTACATGTAAATAGCATTCTGGCAGATTCTGATTACAAAGTCAGGCAGGCAGAAAAAGTCATTTATGGTGAAAAGAACAGCAAATGTTATAAGACTCTGTCTTCAGGAAAACAATCATCATTTCATCTACAGCTAACATAAGTATCCATTGCCGTGGCATGCATTTTCTACAAGTTAATTTTTTATGCATCTTTTGATTGATTTTTTTAACCACAGAAGATGCTTTCCCAACTACCTTCACTTACATTCAATTTTTCTGATTATTGAGATCTCACTTGTTAAAGTAGTTACAACTGGAACAAGTTCACTTTAAAAATGAGCACTGCAACTTCCGTGATTTCGTATTTTATAGAAATGATGTGAACCCTCCTGACATGATCCATGGGTATGGGTATTCCGGACATTTCTTTTGACTTTTGACAGATACCCCAGAAGATAAAAATAATAATAAACTAGGACCTCTTTCCTTGCTTCTCACAATGGGAATTAGCCTTATATCTGCTTCTCTTTGATTTATCTGACCAATGATAAATCTGGACTCCAGACTCATTTAGACACAACTTGCAAATCTCCATCAAGGAGAAGCTAAGAAATATCCATATTTGTGATATCACTGAATGGCTCTCCTTCAATTATTTGATATTATTCTGTAGCGGGTGCTTGGCTGACACTTAGATTGATTACATATGCATGTTCAGATTTCTGACAATTTAATATATTTTTAAGTTCCCTGGGATGGGTCAATTCAAACATACAGGCTCGTGTCCAACATTGTCACATGCATTACTTGAGCAAAGAAAAGATTCCTTATTAGCTATTCAGATGCAGTGTGCAGGGTGGAATCTTGGCGGGACAGCTCTCCTGCCCATCTGTCATAATTATTTTGCCCACTCACATTGTTATCTGCCGGGAGGAACTAGAGACAGAAGCCAGCGATGGTCTGAACAAGAGATCTAGCCTTCAGGACATACATCCAAACTTACTTTCCCCTGTAAAATGTTTTTAACAAAAGAAAACCAGTGAGAACCATTAGTTCGGTTATTTTTTATTTTTCTTTCAAGAGCAAAAATGTATAAACAACACAAATTTATTTGAATTTTTACATTGGTGAGGTCCGCATCAAACGACCAGATTTATAACTTCCATTTCCAAATCCCAGATGGTAGTATACAAGAATTTCTTTGTTTTCTGTGACTCATTAGAAATCATGTCCAAGGACAGGTTGGGTTAGTACTGAAGGGATATCCAGTTTAATAAGAAATTGAGCAGCCTCTGAAACAACTACGTCAGCACAGGGGGCTCACAGAAAGCAGGCGAATGACCCATAGAACAGTAAGAGGATGGTGGAGGGGATCCAAAACCTAACGTCCAGGGATGGAACCAAAGTAGGAACCACAGGTGAATTCAGGCTCCTTGTTTCAGAGTGGGAAGATAACAAGCTGGATGTAACTAAGGGGAGTTTTTCCTACTTGTAAATATTTGTAAATTCCACTTGGTTTCATAAATGCAGGATGTTAAATTATCTGACATTAGCACTCCCCACCGATGAGTAGTGTATTGGTCCAATCTATCCAAACTGTGCGTGATTCCAGAAGCAACAGTGCTTCAGGGACTGACCATGACGTTGACTCCACAGGACAGTCTGGAGCAAATCTCTCTCCTCTCAAGGCATTGATTGCTCCCATTAGCTTGATGTGATCGATATAATAAACCCAGAAAGATGAAACATCCACTACATTTCCCCCCACTTTCAGTTCTTTTTAAGGCCAGTTCAGATGGCAGTGAAGGGTGAGGGAGGCTCTCCAGGAGCTGGCCCACAGGAACCAGGACTCCGGATGCAACATGGTTTGCTTTCAAGAGTCAAAACAATGACGTCACAGAGAAAAATGAGGTCCTTGCCTATAACGTCCATCATTTCCCATCCCAGAGTGTGTGTGGAAACACGAAAGTCTCCCCTAAACTGACAGAAAACATAGACCAGGATTGGTTAGTCTCAGCAAGAAAGATGAACTAGAGAGAGAAATAAAGGTGTGTTTTCTAGTGACCTCTCACTCTCCGATTTAAGGGTCAGCTCTGATTTTTTCTGCATATTGTGCTAAAGCAGATAATATGGACTAAATGTCTGTCCCCCCAAACTCATAGATTGAAATCTACTCCTCTCCTCACAATGCAATGGTACAAAGAGGCCTTTGGGGGGGGATGATTAGTCATGAAAGTCGAGTTCTCATGTGCAGATTAATGCCTATAAAGAAGGCTGAATCTATGAACCAGGAAGCAGGTCCCCAGCAGAGACCGAACCTGTAGGCACCCCTATTTTAAATTTTGCAGCCTCCATCT